>NC_135886.1:146099320-146211923 GCF_964194155.1 Cetorhinus maximus
CATGTGGCCCTTTATTAGGCATTATTGGCCCTCTTAAGGGTCACAATTGGGTCACACACAGGTGGCCCACCTGACAACCCCCTTGCCGTTTGTAAAATGGTGGAGGGTGTGGGCGGGCTGGTGGAGAGCATACTACTGATGGCACAGCACCCTATTTTGCAGGCCCACCCACCTGCTTTCCCACCTGCAGGTGACCTGTAAAATCCATTCCATTAACTCTGGGCGGGATTTTCCAGCCGCAGCTGCTGCTGGGGTCGTCTGGTCCCACTGAACTTCGATGGACTTATGGCTGGTTCACTGAATTTCCCATGACGGACCAGAAAATCCCAGCCTCTGTTTCCCTCTGCACAGATGCTGCCAGGTTTGCTGAGTATTTCCAGCAATTTCTGTTTTTATTTCAGATTTCCAACATCCATAATATTTTGCTTTTCTATTATCACCCGCTGTACTAGACACTCCCTCGGTCTGTCTGTCTCACCCTTAATGTAGCATCCTCATTGTCCGAGGGTTGCTAATCATGGCTTAAGCTGTGATATCATAGGGCAAGATGAAAAGGCAAGCCAAGAATCACCTCAGCCAGTCTAGGAATTGAGCCTGTGTTGTGGGTGCCATTCTGCACCACCTTCTATTCTGGCCATCTCACCAACTTGAGCTAATTGATTCCTCCCCCTTAGATACAATCAATGAACTCAAGCAGCATCTTCATTCGTTTACTGTACCTGAAAACAAGCCACAAAACCTGTCACTGTGGCCACCTGTTCTGACTACTTTTCCCTCGACATGCCCCCCAAATTCTCTCTGGGTGGAAGGATTTGAGGCTTCCCATCTCCCATTCCACAGTCTTCATTAGCCTTTAGCCCCAGTCTATATCTGCCTTGCTGCATGAGTTTCCTGCTTCACTGTATCTACTCATGAGCCTCTAACTCAAAGCCACCAACTCAGCAACCAAGCTCCATTGCATCGCTTCCGCTTGCCTGAGCAACACACTCATAACTTGCTGCTGAATACATGTCACACTGGGGAACACAGGGCAGTCGAGAAAGTTAATATGTTCTTATCCCAAGAATTTTTGACCTCCTGGCTAGAACGTTTCTTCACTTGAAAAATACATCAAAGGCTGAACTTCCACATCATTTAGAATCAGGAGTTTTGTCACAATCAGTGCATTAGTTTAGATTGAAATAGCATTATCCAATTCTGGTGTGTTGTGTTTTAGTAATTGCCCGAGTCCACCTTCCTCTCACCTATTGTGTAGGAACAATAAGTGTTAAAAGTAAAAGTAAAGAGCAAACCTTCCTGTAAAAGGATGTGATGTTTAGACAGGTAAGTCTGCCTTTTCAAATAAGGACACCCTGGCATTGATACTGTGGTCATTGAATGTCCATAGGTGGACCAAGGTAGACATCAGACCACAACATTGCAAAAGAAAACTAACATCTGTGACACAGCACTCTCTCTTACATACTTTTTTCTTTTTCATATCTTTCTGTGTCTCTTTCTCCGCACCCACCCCTGCCCCCCACTACATAGCAACAGTCGGCCTTTTGAGCTTGCGCCGTCTTTTGATAAGATCATGGCTGACCTGGTTGTGGCCTCAACTCCACTTTCCTGTCTGCACCCCCATTGACTCCCTTGTCTATAGAGAATCTATCTAACTCAGTCTTCAATAGATCTAATGACCCAGCCTCCACTGCTTTCTGAGGAAAAGAATTTCACAGACTAGCGACCCTTTGAGAAAAAAAAACTCCTAATTTTCCATTTTAAATGGGAGACCTCCTATTTTTAAATGGTGATGCCTAATTCTAGTCTCCCCATAAGGGGAAACATCCTCCTGTATCCACCCTTTCAAGCCCCCTCAGGATCTTCTGTTTCAATAGGATCACCCCTCTTCTGAACTCTAATGGGTATAGGCCCAATCTGTTCAACCTTTCTTTATAAAACAGGTCCTTCATCCCAGGAATGAGTTGAGTGAAACTTCTCTGAACTGCTTCTAATGCATTTATATCCCCTTTTCAAATAGAGACCAAAACTGTACACAGCAAAATCCCACCAAAACCCTGTATGGTTGCAGCAAAAACTTCCCTACTTTTATATTCCATTCCCCTTGCAATAAATGCCAACACTCCACTTACCTTGTAATCACTTGCTGTACCTGCATACTAACTTTTTGTGATTCATGTACCAGGACACCGGACCCCCCTCTAGCGCAGAGTTCTGTGATCTCTCTCCATTTAAATAGTATACTCCTTTTTTATTCTTCCTGCTAAAGTGGACAAGTTCACATTTTCCCACATTATACTCCCATCTGCCAGATTTTTCCTCCACTCACTTAACCTGTCTACATCCATTTGTCGAGTGTTTATCTCCTCTTGACAACTTACTTTCCAACGCTCTCGGTATCATTGACAAATGTAGACATGGATAAAGACTGGTTTTCGTTATTTACTGTCTGCTGTGATTTGGGACGAGGGGAGAAAATTGTCGGCCTTTTCTAGGTGTAGGAACATAGGAGCAGGGGTAAACCATTTGGCCCATTGCTTCGCCATTCAAACAGATTATGGCTGATCATTTACCTATGTCATTTTTCCCCACTGTCCCCATATCCCTTGATGTCATTAGTATCCAGAAATCTGTTGATTTCTGTCTTGAACATGCTCAATGGTTGAGTTTCCTTCCACTGCCCTCTGCAGTAGAGAATTCCAAAGATTCACCGCCCTCTGAGTGAAGAAATTTCTCCTCATCTCAGTCTTAAATGGCCTGCCCCTTATTCTGAGACTGTGTCTCTGGCTCTAGACTCCAGCCAGGGGAAACATCTTATCTACACCCACTCTGTCACTCCCTGTATGAATTTTGTAAGTTTCAATGAGATCACCTCTCATTTTTTGAAACTCTAGAGAATACAGGTCCAGTTTCCTCAATCTCTCTTCGTAAGACAATTTCACCATCCCAGTGATTAGTCTGGTGAACCTCTGTTGCATTCCTTCTATGGCAAGTACGTCCTCCTTTAGATAAGGGGACCAAAGCTGTGCACAATACTCCAGTTGCGGTCTCACCAAGGCTCTATACAATTGCAGCAAGACACCTTTACTTATGTACTCTCATCCCCCTGTGATGAAGGCCATTTGCTTTCCTAATTGCTTGCTGCACCTGCATGCTAGCTTTTAGTGACGCACGAACAAGGACATCCTGGTCCTTTTGGGCATCAGCACTTCCCAGTCTCTCACCGTTTGAGAAATTCTCTGCCTTTCTGCTTTTTCTACCAAAGTGGATAACGTCACACTTATTCACATTATGTTCCATCTGCCATGTTTTTGCCCATTCACCTAGCCTGTCCAAATCTCCTTGAAGCCTCCTCGCATCCTCCTCACAAATCATATTTCCTCATGATCTGTTACTATCTTGTGATCATGGTCCATAAACTGATTCAAGGCTCATAAACTGATTCAAGACCTATAATGTTTGTTGGGCTGGAGCAGTGCAGCGTGTGGATTAACAAGCCAGCATCACTTTGAAATCTGAATAAACAGAGGGTAAAGGGGGTTATTCTGTCCCCTGTCCTCTGTGTGCCTGGTGCCAGTGCTGTGTAGCTGGTGCCAGTGCAGGCAGAGATCAGTTGACCTGTCGATGCAACAGCTTGTGGGAGTGCAGATTGCATTTGGCATCTTTCTGTGCTGTCACCAGGCTTGAAGATCCCTACCTGTTGTTTCTACAGGCAAAGAACAAGTGGATCTGCTCCCGAGTGAGGCTGTGAGTCAGCAGAGCTGGGGAAGATCATCTGACTTGAAACCTGAAAATTTATGGGGACACTGTCCCAGAGAGTGATTTCTCATAGGATGGAGAGAACTCCTATTTATTTGTGGAGGTTGAACTTCACACACAGAATATGGAAGAGGCAATCTACGGTAAATGATCTATCATTATTAAATGTCATATACACAGGAAACAGTGCAAGAAAGATCTTGATAATTTACTTGGTCATGTCTCCTCTTTGCTCTTAAGGAGTAAAAGTTAAATTTTAAAATGCACTTTTTTCAAAAGCTTTAAGGATTTGAGCCACTGGATCAGGAAGTCCTGGATTATATAACCCAGCAGGGTGCTTAAGTTGCCTTTTATTTCTGTTCAAGGTCGGTCCTACTGTGTGCGCACACAGCGAATGTTAAACCAGTGCCTAGAATCCTTAGTACAGAAGGTCCAAAGTGGAGTGGTTATTAATTTTGAAAAAACTGGACCAGACCCAATACCAGTTGGAGAAGGTAAGAAGAATATTCCTTAAAAAGATTGCTGGCTACAGTCCAAATGGGAAAAGTGTTTACAGGAAATATTCATGAAAAGGCTTTGCCTTTCCCATGAACTTTCTGACATTTATATAATATACTTTTTGTCTCTGTTTGTGATTAATACCTTAACAGACGAACACTGCATCTTGAAGGACATATATCTAGTATATCAGCACTGAGGAAGTACAGATTTTAAGAGACTGAACTCAGATTTAGTGTGCATAAACTGGGGCAGATCTTGACTCTGGGTGATGGTGTAAAGTGGGTGATAGCAGATCTGCTATCTGTTTCCATTTCATGATCTTCATTTTCACTGATTTGAATGGAAATATTAATGGGGGGAGATGTAAGAGGAGCTGCTGACCTGTCATGAAGAGATTAATGTCTGTAATGTTATTGGAAATTATTTATTAAAATGAGAGTTTAGTGGTATCTGTCTGTGTGTCTCTCTTAATTGGATTAAAGCCAGCTTGTCTAGAGGCTTTGATGTATCAAAAGAAGTAGGTTTAAAATGGTAATTAGATAAACATGGGGAAGTTTAGAAACATGGGTGTCAAGGGGGCAATTTGCATTTTTAAATAAACCATTCAAAAGAATGGGTGAAATCTTAGGCCTAGCTAGAAGATGGCAAGCAATGTTTTTTTTCCAGCTTACTAATAAAGTTGGTGGGATGAAAGAAGGTTATTGTTAGAAGAGGTAAAATTAAAAGCCTAGTGATACAATGGAAAAATTACATTCAAAGAGAAAGATATGTATAAAGGAGAAAGGAGATTGTGTGTAAGGCAGAGGCATTTTAAGATCCAACAAGTGAGAGAAGCCTCCAGTCTGTAAACCTCAAGTCTGTCTACAAGGACCCAGAGCTGAAAGAAACTAATTTTGAATGCTACTGTCCAGTGTGTGATCTGGCAAATGTCTCTTTAAATCTATAAAATTTACTGTTGCCTTCACGGGGGTGTAATTGAGAGTCAGATTAATTAGGGGATTTTTGTAGTTGTTATGGTAATTTTGTAGAAATATATATGTGCTTACAATTTTTCTTGTATTAATAAATATTTAATTTAGTTTTATATAAAAAAACTTCTTGAGACTCGGTGGTCTTATTACTACTGAATAAAAAGCCTGCATCTCGAAACATACAAATTGCAAAAATGGGTTATGGCAGTTGGTTCAAGTTTCCCTATGGGATTTGAACAACTCAGCCTTACCATTGGCTGTGTCATAATATGACATCTTACTGCCTGCAGTAACCACCTCACCGAGTCAAGTTCTACCCCTTTGTCTCAATTGCTTTTGCACACCTGGAAAAATAATGAAAGTGGGGGCACTGTAATATTACTGAAACATGCTGTTTGCTGCCACTAGTGTGTCAATTTGGCTTAGTGGTAGCACTCTGGCCTCTGTCTTGGTTGTGGTTTGTAGCACATAATCTAGGCTGATGCTTCAGTGCAGTACTGAATGAATGCTACACTGGAGGTGTCATCTTTTTGATGAGATGTTAAATGAAGACTGCCTATTCAAGTGGATATAAAATATCCCATGGTGCTAGTTAAAGAAGAGTAGAAAGTATTGTTGTGGTCAATATTTATTCCTCAAATTAGTCATTTGACTCTTATTGTTAATGTGATCTTGCTGTGTGCAGACTAACTGCTCATAAACCTGCCCTAAACACCATGATGGCTGGAACATCACGCTAGTTGCAGCATCCCATGCATGGTAAGGTTGATATGGTGTAAACAACATTGTGGTACCAATGCTTTCCTTTATTCTTTCATGGGATGTGGGCATCGCTGGTAAGGCCAGCATTTATTGCTCACTCCTAATTGCCCTTGAACTAACCTTGCTGTTTCAGAGGGCAGTTAAGAGTCAACCACATTGCCGTGGGTCTGGAGTCATATGTAGGCCAGATTTCCTTCTCTGAAGGGCATTAGTGAACCAGATGGGTTTTTACAACAAACGATGATAGTTTCATGGTCAGTATTATTGAGACTAGCTTTCAATTCCAGATTTATTAATTGAATTTAAATTCCACCGGCTGCCGTGGTGGGATTTGAACCTGTGTCCCCAGAGCATTAGCCTGGGCCCCTGGATTACAAGTCCAGTGACATTACCACTACACCACCATCTCCCCGGGATGCATAGATAGCTGCAGTGGAGCACGTAGCCAGTACTAAGCATTGGAGGCTGGGTCATTGAATATATTCAAGACTGAGTTGGACAGATTTTTGATCGATAAGGGCGGTCGGGATTATGGGGTCAGGCGGGAAAGTGGGGTTAAGGCCACAATCGGATCAGCCATGATCTTATCAAATGGCAGAGCAGATTGATGGGTCAAATGACCCACTTCCCAGCTCAGCTACGATCAGATCCAGATCCTGGCTCAGGTGCCAGTCATTAAGGTTCTATTCAGTGCCTTATTCCTGATGGTTCGTGAAGAAGGGAGACCTGAAATGATGAAGCTCCAAAGAACTAAAAGTAGAAATGAAATCATCACTTAAAATATTTAAATATTACTGAAGGCTTGTGTTCCAGAACTTGCTGTACTCCTTGTACCAAGCAGTCCCAGTACAGTTCCAACATTGGCATCTACCCAGCTATGTGGAAAATTGCCCAGCTATGTCCTATACATAAAAACCAGGACAAATCAAACCTGGCCAATTACCGCCTCATCAGTCTACACTAGATCATCAGTAAAGTATTGGAAGGGGTCATCAACAGTGCCTTCAAACAGTGCTTGCTTAGCAATAACCTGCTCAGTTTGAGTTCTGCCAGGGCCACTCAGCTCCTGACCTCATTACAGCCTTGTTCAAACATGGACAAAAGAGCTGAACTCCCGAGGTGAGGTGAGAGTGACTGTCCTTGACATGAAGGCAGCATTTGACTGAGTGTAGCATCAAGGAGCCCTAGCAAAACTGGAGTCAGTGGGAATCGGGGCAAACTCTCCGCTGGTTGGAATCATACCTAGCACAAAGGAAGATGGTTGTGGTTGTTGGAGGTCAATCGTCTCAGTCCCAGGACATCACTGCAGGAGTTCCTCAGGGCAGTATCCTAGGCCCAGCCATCTTCAGCTGCTTCATGAATGACTTTCCCACCTCTGATGTTATAATGGAAAAAATGTGCAGTCATCAGCGAACAATATTCACCATTCGCGACGACTCAGACACTGAAGCAGTCCATGTCCAAATGCAGCAAGACCTGGACAATATCCATCTAATAGTACCAGGTAGTGCAGAGGGTATGGAGAAGGAGGAACTTAGAACAATCATCATCACTAGAGAATAAGTACTGAGCAAACTATTGGGATTAAAGGGTGACAAGTCCCCAGGAGCTGATGGCCTACATCCAGGGTCTTAAAGGAAGTGGCAGCGGAGATAGTGGCTGCATTGGCTATAATATTCCAAAATTCCCTGGATTCTGGAAAGGTTCCAGTGGATTGGAAAAATGGTAGTGTAATGCCCTTATTCAAAAAGGGGGGGAGGCAGAAGGTAGGAAACTATAGACCAGTTGGTTTAATGCCTGTCTTTGGGAAATTGTTGGAATCCATGATTAAGGAAGTAGTAATGGAGCATTTGGAAAATCAGAATGCAATCCATCAGAGTCAGCATGGTTTTATGAAGAGTAAATCGTGTTTGACTAATTTGCAAGAGTTCTTTGAAGATGTGACAAGCAAAGTGGATAATGGGGATCCTGTAGATGTAGTATATCTGGACTTCCAGAAGGTCTTTGATAAGGTGTCACACAAAAGATTAATATGCAAGATAAGATCACATGGAGTTAGGGGTAATATATTAGCTTGGATAGAGGATTGGCTAACCAACAGAAAGCAGAGAGTCGGGATAAATGGTTCTTTATCTGGACGGCAAGCTATAACTAGTGAGGTGTCATAGGGTTCAGTCCTTGGGCCTCAACTATTTACAATCTATATTAATGATTTGGATTCAGGGATAGAAGGTACTATAGCTAAATTTGCAGATGCAAAATAGATGGGAAAGTAAGTTGCAATGAAGAAATAAGAAATTTACAAATGGATCTGGGCAGGTTAGGTGAATGGGCCAAAATTTGGCAGATGGAGTTTAACGTGGATAAGTGTGAGGTTATCCATTTTGGCCGGAAGAATAAAAAGACGACTTATTATTTAAATGGAGAGAAACTTAATGCTTCAGTGCAGAGGGATCTGGGTGTCCTTGTGCATGAATCTCTGAAAGCTAGTATGCAGATACAGCAGGCAATAAGGAAGGCAAATGGAATTTTGGCATTTATTGCTAAAGGAATAGAATATAAAAATAGGGAAGTGTTGTTGCAACTGTACAAGGCATTGGTGAGACCGCACCTGGAGTACTGTGCACAGTTTTGGTCCCCTTACTTGAGGAAAGTTGTAGTTGCATTGGAGGTGGTTCAGAGGAAGTTCACTAGATTGATTCCAGAGAAGCGGGGCTTGTCTTATGAGGAGAGATTGAGCAGTTTAGGCCTATACTCGCTAGAGTTTAGAAGGATGAGAGGAGATCTAATTGAGGTATATAAGATGCTAAAGGGGAAAGACAAAGTAGACGTGGAGCGGATGTTTCCCCTTGTGGGGCATTCTAGAATGAGAGGCCATAGTTTTAGGCTAAGGGGTGGTAGATTTAAATCAGAGATGAGAAGGAATTACTTTTCTCAAAAGGTCGTGAACCTGTGGAATTCACTACCTCAGAGTGCAGTAGATGCCGGGACGCTCGATAAATTTAAGGAGGAGATAGACAGATTTTTAATTAGTAACGGGTTGAAAAGTTATGGGGAGAGGGCGGGAAATTGGAGTTGAGGCCGAAATGAGATCAGCCATGATCGTAATGAATGGCGGGGCAGGCTCGAGGGGCTGAATTGCCTACTTCTGCTCCTAGTTCTTATGTTCTTATCTAGGCTTGGGCTGACAAGTGGCAAGTAACATTTGTGCCATGCATGCCAGGCAATGACCATCTCCAACAAGAGAGAATCTAACCATTGCCCCATGACATTCAATGGCATTACCATCACTGAACCCCCCACTATCAACATCATGGGGTTGCCATTGATCAGAAACTGAATGGCCAGCCATATAAATACTGTGGCTACAGAGGCTAGGAATCTTGCACCGAGGAACTCACCTCCTGACCAAAGCCTGTCCATCATCTACAAGGCACAAGTCAGGACTGTGATGGAATACTCCCCACTTGCCTGGATGAGTGCAGCTCCAACAACACTCAAGAAACTTGACACCTTCCAGGAAAAGCTTGATTGGCACTCCATCCACAAACATTCACTCCCTGCACCAGCGATGCACAGTAGCAGCAGTGTGTACCATCTACAAGATGCACTGCAGGAATTCACCAAGGCTCCTTCAACAGCACCTTCCAAACCCACAACCACTACCACCTAGAAGGACAAGGGCAGCAGATAGATGGGAACATCACCACCTGGAAGTTCCCCTCCAAGTCACTCACCGCCCTGACTTGGGAACATGTCGCAGCCATTCCTTCACTGTCACTTGGTCAAAATCCTGGAACGTCTTCCCTAACAGCAGTGTGGGTGTACTTATACCACATGGACTGCAGCGGTTCAAGAAGGTAGCTCACCACCACCATCTCAAGGGCAATTAGAGATAGGCCATAAATGCTGGTCTAGCCAGCGACGCCCACATCCCGTGAATGAATAAAAATTGAAAAATTGGTTTGAACATTACACAGTTGGGAGAGTGCTTTGTGTGTTATACTGAATGCAGTCTCTACTACACTTCTATTTACATGAACATCCCGCTTGTTTAAAACAGCGAGAGTCGAGCCGGGATTTTTACAGTTTAAGACAGTGAGAGTTGAGCCGGGATTTTTACAGTTTAAGGCAGCGAGGGGAGAACCAGGAGTTTTACAGTTTGAGACAGCGAGAGTTGAGCCGGGAGTTTTACGGTTTAAGACAGCGAGAGGAGAGCCGGGATATTTACAGTTTAAGACAGCGAGAGGAGAGGCGGAATTTTTACAGTTTAAAGCAGCGAGAGGTGAGCCAGGAGCACATGGAGACTGGACCTGTGTTGGAAGGGTAGTGCTGGTGGGAGATAAAAACCGGCGCAGAGAGCCCCTTCAGCCTGCTTCTACCTGTCAGAGCTGAAGTGTGACGTCACAGGAAAACGGGTAGATGATTGGTGGGTATCTCTTCCGTGTCTCTCTTGATTGGCCAAGAGGTTTAAATCAGGAGATGTTATTACAGCTGAAGAGTACAGTTAAGAAATTCACTTCTAAAATATTTAACACCCAGATTAATTAAGTAGAATAGAGATGGCTGGGCAGGTGATGTGTTGCAGCTACAGTATGTGGGAGCTGGTGGATGACGGTGCGATCCACGGTGACCACATCTGCAGCAAGTGTTGGCTGCTCGAGGAACTTTGGCTCAGAGTTGATGAGCAGGAGTCTGAGCAGCAGACGCTGCGACATGTCAGGGAGGGGAGGAGTGACCTGGACACTGTTTCAGGAGGCAGTCACACCCCTTAGATTAATTACACCAAATTTGGTCCGCGGTCAGGGGCAGGAGGGTGTGACTGCGAGTGAGGCAGGTATGGGGATCCAGAATTTAGCTTTGGAGGACCCTCAGCCAGTGCCCTTGTCCAGTAGGTTCGAGGTTCTTGCTCCCAGTGTGGACAAGGGCACAGACTGTAGGGAGGATGATTGAACTGACCACAGCACCGTGATACAGAGCACCATTCAAGTTGGGGGCAGAAAGGAGAAATGTAGTAGTAATAGGGGATAACATAGTTAGGGGAATAGATACTGTTCTCTGCAGCAAAGACAGAGTCCCAAAGGCTGTGTTGCCTACCTGGTTGCCCAGGTTAAGGACATCTTTTCTGGGCTGGAGAGGAACAGCTTGGGGCTAAATTAAAAAGCAGAGCCACAAAGGTAATAATCCCCAGATTACTACCTGAACCACGTGCAAATTGGCGTAGGGTAAATAAGATTAGAGAGGTAAATGTGTGGCTCAAAGATTGGTGTGGGAGAAATGGGTTCCGATTCATGGAGCACTGGCACCAGTACTGGGGAAGGAGAGAGCTGTTCCGTTGGGATGGACTTCATTTGGACCATACTGGGACCGGTGTCCTGGTGAATTGTATAACTAGGGTTGTAGATTGGACTTTAAACTAATTAGCGGTGGGGAGGGTTCAATTGAAGGGAAGTTTAAAAAAAATCAAAAAGAATCGAGAGCTCAGAGGTGCAGGGTAATGAAGAGGCGAATGATAATCAAAGTATGACAGGAAGGGGCAGAAAATATAAGCAGAAGAGTGCAGCAGAAATTAGAACCAGAATGAATATTAATGGCAAAAAGTCAAAGCTTAAGGCGCTCTACCTAAATGCATGCAGCATTTGTAAGAAGGTAGATGAGTTGACGGCACAAATGGAAATAAATAAATATGACTTGGTAGCTATTACAGAGACATGATTGCAGGGTGACCAAGACTGGGAAGTCAATATTCAAGAGTATTCAAGGTTCCGGAAAAATAAGCAAAAAGGACAAGCAGGTAGCTTTGTTAATGAAGGTATCAGTGCGATGGTAAGTAGTGATATAGGTACAATAGATATTGATGTGGATTTAGTTTGGGTGGAAATAAGGAATAGCAAGGTGAAGAAGCCAATGGTGGGAGTTGTTTATAGGCACCCGAAGAGTTGCCTCACTGTGGGACAAAGTATAAATCGGGAAATAATGGAGGTGTGTAAGGAGGGCACTACAATTGACATGGGTGATTTTAATCTGCATATTGACTGGACAAATCAGATTCGCAGGGGTAAGTAACATGGAAGACGAATTTGTAGAGTGCATCAGCGATTGTTTCTTAGAGCAATACGTTGCAGCACCTACCTGGGAACAGGCTATTTTAGATTTAATAATGTGTAACGAGGTAGGATTAATAAGAGATCTTGTAGTTAAGGATCCTCTAGGGGGTAGCGATCACAACACGGTAGAATTTCAAATTCAGTGTGAGGGCAAGCAACTCTGGTCTCAAACCTGCGTTCTCAACTTAAATAAGGGCAATTACAGAGGTATGAAGATAGAGTTGTCTAAAGCGGGCTGGGGAAATAGACTAAGGGGAAGGTCAGTGGATGAGCAGTGGCAGACATTTGAACAGATATTTCATAACGCTCAGTAAAAATTTATTCTGGTCAAAAAGAAGGACTCGATGAGAAGGATGAACCACCTGTGGTTAACAAAGGTGGTCAAGGAGAGTATCCAATTAAAAATTAAGGCTTACAAAGCGTTGAAAACTCGTGGTAGGCCAGAGTATTGGGAATTTTTTAGGAACCAGCAGCGGCTGACTGAAAAGCTAATAAAGAGGGAGAAAATTGATTATGAAAGTAAATTGGCAAGAGCTTCTATGGTATATAAAAGGAAAGAGAGTAGCTAAAGTGAGCGTGGGAACCTTGGAGGATGCAACTGGAGAATTGATAACAGGGAACAGGGAAATGGCACATAATTTAAACTAATATTTTGCATCGGTCTTCACAGTGGAGGACACTAAACATTCCAAAGGTATCAAATAAGCAAGGAGCTAATGGGAGGAAAGATCTTGTAGCAATCTCTATCACGAGGGACAAAGTATTTGACAAACTAATGGGACTAAAGGCAGACAAGTCGCCAGGACCTGATGTCCTCATCCAAGGGTTTTAAGGAAGTGGCTGCAGAGATAGTGGAGACATTGGTGGAAATATCTCAGAACTTACTGGATTCTGGGGGGGTCCCAGTGGATTGGAAAACCGCTAATGTGACGCCCCTGTTCAAGAAGGGAGGGAGACAAAAAGCAGGAAACTATAGGCCAGTCAGCCTAACATCTGTCATTGGGAAAATGCTAGAGTCCATTATTAAGGAAGAAATAGGACATTTAGAAAAGCTTAATGCAATCAAACAGAGTCAGCATGGTTTTTTGAAAGGGAAATCATGTTTGACAAATTTGCTGGAGTTCTTGAGGATACAGCAAGCAGAGTTGATGAAGGGGAGCTGGTAGATGTAGTGTATTTAGATTTCCAGAAGGCATTCGATAAGGTGCAACATAAAAGGTTATTGCACAAGATAGGAGCTCACGGTATTGGGGTAATGTATTAGCATGGATTGAGGATTGGTTAACACGCAAGACAGAGTCAGGATTAATGAGTCTTTTTCAGGTTGGAAAGATGTAACTAGTGGAGTGCCATAAGTATCAGTCCTAGAACCTCAATTATTTACTATCTACATTAATGACTTGAAAGAGGTGGCAGAGTGTAATGTATCCAAATTTGCTGCTGATACAAAAATAGGTGGGTGGGCATGTTGTGATGAGGACACAAGGAATCTGCAAGGGGATATAGACAGGTTGAGTGAGTGGGCAAAAACTTGACAGATGGAGTTTAATGTAGGGAAGTGTGAGGTCATGCAATTTGGTTGGAAAAATCAAAAGGCCAACTATTATTTGAATGGAGAGAGACTCCAAAAAAGCGCAACACAGAGGGATCTGGGTGGTGTTGTGCATGAAACACAAAAAGTTAGCATGCAGGTGCAGAAGACAAATGGAATGTTGGCCTTTGTTGCTAGGGGGTTGGAGTTTAAAAATAGCAAAGACTTGTTACAACTCTACAGGGTGTCGGTGAGGCCGCACCTGGAGTACTGTGTACAGTTTTGGTCCCCGTATTTAATAAAAGATATACTGGCATTGGAGGCAGTTCAAAAGAGATTCACTAGGCTGATTCCTGGGCTGAAGGGGTTGACTTATCAAGAACGGCTAAACAGGTTCACAGAACCACAGGATCGTAACAGCACAGAAGGAGGCCATTCGGCCCATCATGTCTGCACCAGCCCTCCAAATGAGCATTATGACCTAGTGCCATTGCCCTGTCTTTTCACCGTACCCTTGCACCTTGTTTCTAGGGTTAGGCCTTTGTTCACTAGAGTTTAGAAGAATGAGGGGTGATCTTATTAAAACGTACAAGATTCTGAGGGGGCTTGACAGGGTAGATGTTGAGAAGATGTTTCTACTAGTGGGGGGATCTCGAACTAGGGGACATATTTACAGAATGAGGAGAGACTCATTTAAAACAGAGAAGCGAAGGTATTTCTCCTCTGAGGGTAGTGAATGTCTGGAATTCTCTACCCCAGAGAGTTGTGGAGACAAGATCACTGAAAGTATTTTAAGAGGAGGTAGATAGATTTTTGAAATATTGGGGAGTTGAGGGCTATGAGGAGCTGGGACAAAGAGTTGCTCCTTGGGGCAGCTATGACCTTATTGAATCGCAGGGCAGGCTTGAGAAGCCGAATGGCCTCCTGCAACAAAAACAGAAAATGCTGGAAAAACTCAGCAGGTCTAACAGCATCTGTGGAGAGAAAAAAAAGAGTTAATGTTTCAAGTCCGTATGACTCTTCTTCAGGCCTACTCCTGCTCCTATTCCTTTTGTAACATCAGGGGTAGTGCTTAACTCTTCAACCAATTGAAACATTTCTTCTCAAATTAGGCACTTTTGCTTGGTCCTTAAATGGGCTGATAGGAATTGGTATGTTGCTAAACGAAGGCAGTCAATGTGCATAACCTGACACCTTCTGTGCCCAGAAAGAAAGACTTATGTTTTGGTTTGTAGGAAGGGGATAAACCAACCATGGTTAGCCAAGGAAGTTAAGGATAGTACCAAATTGAAAGAAATAACATACAATGTGGCAAAGATTAGTGGTAAGCCAGAGGATTGGAAAAGTTTTAAAAACCAACAGAAGATGACCAAAAAAATAATGAAGAGGGAGAAAAGAAACTTTGAGGGTAAACTAGCAAGTAATATAAAAACGGACAGTAAGAGCTCCTTTAAATATATAAAAAGGAAGAGAGGCCAAAGTCAACATAGGCCCCTTAAGAGAATGAAGCTGGGGAAATAATAATGGGGAACCAGGAAATGGCAGGGGAGTTGAATAAATACTTTGCATCAGTCTTCACAGTAGGAGACACTGATAGTATTCCAAATATACAATATGGGGCAAAAGACGGGGGCAAGGTGTTGGAAATAAATACAATAACTATCACTAGAGAAAAAGTACTAAGGAAATGAACAGGGCCGATAAGTCCCCTGGACCTGATGGGTTGCAACCTAGGATATTAAAGGAAATAACTACAGAGATAGTGGATGCACTGGTAATAATCTTCCAAGAGTCCTTAGATTCTGGAAAAGTCCCAGAGCATTGGAAAACTGCAAATGTAACACCCTTATTCAAAAAGGGAGGGAGACAAAAAAAACAGGTAACTATAGGCCAGTTAGCTTAACATCTGTCATTGGGAAAATGCTGAAGCCTATTATAAAGGATTTAATAGAGCATTAGAAATGCATAATATAATCAAGCAGAGTCAGCATGGCTTCATGAAGGGAAAATCATGCCTGACAAATTTATTAGAATTCTTTGAGGAGGTAACAAGCAGGATAGATAAAGGGGAACCAGCAGATGTAATGTATTTGGATTTCCAAAAGGCGTTTGATAAGGTACCACACATAAGGCTACTTAATAAGATGAGTCCATGGTGTTAGGGGTACTATATTAGCATGGATAGAGGACTGGCTAACTAATAAATGACAGAGAGTTGGGATAAGGGTGTCATTTTCAGGATGGCAGCCTCTAATTTGTGGAGTGCTACAGGGATCAGTGCTGGGGCCTCAATTATTTACAATATATAATGACTTGGATGAGGGAAATGAATGTACTATCGCCAAGTTTGTGGATGACACAAAAATAGGTGGGAAGGCAAGTGGTGAGGATGACAGAGTCTACAGCAGGATATAGACGGGTTAAGTGTGTGGGCAAAAACATGGCAGATAGAATATGATGTGTGAAGGTGTGGAGTTATGCACTTTGGCAGGAAGAATAGAGGAGCTGGATATTATTTAAATGGAGAAACGCTGAAGAAAGCTGCAGCACAGAGTGATTTGGGGGTCCTCGTGCATGAATCCCAAAAAGCTAGCATACAAGTTCAGCAGGTAATAGGTAAGGCAAATGGAATGTTGGCCTTTATTTCAAAGGGAATGGAGTATAAAAATAGGGAAGTCTTGCTAAAACTATACAAGGTACTAGTTGGACCACACCTAGAATACTGTGAACAGTTTTGGTCCCCTTATCTAAAGAAAGATATACTGGCATTGGAGATAGTCCAGAGAAGGTTCACTAGGTTGATTCCGGGTATGGAGGGATTTTCTTATGAGGAGAGGTTGAGTAGGTTGGGCCTGTACTCATTGGAGTTTAGAAGAATGAGAGGCGACCTTATTGAAACATATAAGATTCTTAGGGGGCTTGACAGGGTAGATGCTGAGAGGTTGTTGCCCCATGTAGGAGAGTCTAGGACCAGAGGGCATTATCTCAGAGCAAGGGGTCGCCCATTTAAAACAGAGATGAGGAGGAATTTCTTCTCTGAAGGTAGTGAATCTGTGGAATTCTTTACTGCAGAGGACTGTAGAGGCTGGGTCGTTAAGTATATTCAAGGCTGAGAGACCAATTTTTAATCAGTAAGGGAATCAAGGGTTACGGGGAAAAGGGCTGGAAAGTGGAGTTGAGGATTATCAGATCAGGCATGATCTCATTGAATGGCAGAGCAGACTCGATGGGCTGAATGGCCTACTTCTGCTCCTCCGTCTTATGGTTACGCATCCTCCACAAAACAAGAGGGATATATACCTAGTGTAGGAACTCTGATGAAGGGTAGATACCCGGAACACAGTAACCAATGCTTCCGGCTCCAACATCATATGAAATAAGACAGTACAGGAAAAACTCAGCACGTCCGGGCGCATCTGTAGAGAAAGAAACTGTTTTTCTCTCCACAGATGCTGCCAGACCTGCTGAGATTTCCATCACTTTGTTTTTATTTCAGATTTCCAGCATCTGCAGTATTTTTTTTTATTCTAAGATCTAGTTTAGAATTTGTTTCAGGAAATTCATTTTGTGTGTTTATATTTGCTGGAAAATCTTTCTGTTAGTGTTGTATCCTGATGACCTGATTCCTGGAGTTTCCAATTCTCAGGAGTATCTTTTAAAGGTGCTAGCTGATTTGGATCATGAACCCGCATCCTGCACTCCTGACTTAGTTAGCTCCATTGCGGGATAGTCCAGTCCTAGTCCTCTGCAACTTTCAAGAAGTCGGGCCAGCTTTTTAATTAGTCAGGGTTCATGGCCTCTCAGAGGTGTCATGAATCATCATCTGTAAGAGTGAACCTTGTGCAAGGTAAGTTCAAAAGGTCCTCCTCATGCCTCCACACCAAGTTATGTCGTCACCTGCCCCCCCCCCCCAACCAGAAAATGTGCTAGGACCATTGCTGTTTTTGATATATTTTTTATATATATATATATATATATAATTGGAATACAGAGTAGAATTTCAAAATTCATCAATGATACCAAACATGGAGGAGTAGTAAACAGTGAGGATGGAATGAACCAACTGCAAAAGGACATAGATAGCAGAATGGGCAGATAAATGGCAGATGGAGTTTAATATAGAAATGTGTGACGTGATGCATTTTGGCAGAAGAGACAGGGAGAGGCAATAGAGACTTAATGGCACAGTGCTAAAGACTGTGCAGGGGCAGAGGGACCTGGAGGTGCAAGTGCATTGAACTTTAAAGGTTGTAGGACATATTGAGAGAGCGGTTAGCAAAGCATATGGGATCTTGAGCTTCATAAATAGAGGCATTGAGTATAAAAGCTGGAATGTTAGGCTGAACATTTATAAAGCTCTGATTAGGCCCTAACTAGAGAATTGCATCCAGTTCTGTTCACCACACTTTAGGAAGGATGTGCGGGTCCTTGAAAAGGGGCAGAGGGGATTTAGCAGAATGGTTCCAGGGATGGGGAATTTTAGTTCCAAGGTTAGGTTGGAAAAGCTGGGGCTGTTCTCCTTGGAGTAAAGGAGATTGAGAGGGGATTTGATAGAAGTGTACACGACTCTGATCTATTTTGATAAGATAGACAAGAAAAAAACTCTTCCCATTAGCTGATATGGGGTCTAGAGGACTCAGATTTAAGGTTTTGTACGAAAGATGCATGGGGAATATGAGGAAGACTGTTTTTATGTAGCAAGTGGTAATGATCTGGAACTCGCTGCCCACGAGGATGGTGGATGTGGAAACAATCAATGATTTCAAAAGGGAATTGAATGGGCGCTCGAGGGAAATAAACTTGCAGGGCTGTGGGGATCGATCAGGGGAGTGGGACTGATTGGATTGCTCTGCGGAGAGCCAGCACGTACTCAATGGGCCGAATGGCCGCCTCCTTTGTCGTAAATGACTATTTTCTCAATTAGGCCCTCTGACCCTTTGACTTGTAACGCTGAAAATATTCTTGGCTGGTTGTGATGCAGCAGAAAGTTCCTACTCCTTTTGCTCTGCTCTGTTTCAGATTGTATTGTTGAACCACCTCGAGCAACCTCTTTATTTACTCCTCAAGCTTGGCATAGCTGTCACAAACTGATTTACGTGCGACCAAACCCCAAGACAGGCGTACCTGTTGGACACTGGCCAATCCCTGAATCTTTCTGGCCGGATCAAAACTCCCCCACACTGGTAAGTATCAGTGATCAGGACAGATTGTTACTCTTTACAGAAGCTCTTTGTTGCTGTTTTAACTTGATCAGTGTTTTCTAATTAATTTATTAAATTTAATCTAGCGCAGGTACCAATACTATATAAACAGGAAACACATTTAAAACAAAAGTTTTTAAAATTAGATTGATAGAAAATAATTCAGGGGCTTTTACAGCCTTAAGTTCTAAGCAATCAAGCATCGCAAATTTCAAAATAATCAGATTTGTTTGATTGGGAGTGAAGCTTGACAGGTTAATGAATGGAACTGTTTTATAGAGTCATAGAGTTTTACAGCACGGAAAGAGACCCTTTGGCCCATCGTGTGCGCGCCGGCCATCAATCCCCTATTCACTTTAAGCCCATTTTCCAGCACTTGGCCAGTATCCCTGTATGCTATGGCGTTTCAAGTGTTCATCTAAATACTAAAATGCTGTGAGGGTTCCTGCCTCAACCACCCTTTCAGGCAGTGTGTTCCAGATACCCCGCCCCACCCTATGGGTGAAAAACTTTTCCTCAAATCCCCTCTAAATCTCCCTCCTGCCCCTTACCTTAAATCTATGCCCCCTGGTTATTGACCCCTCCACTAAGGGGAAAGGTTTCTTCCTATCTATGCCGCTCATAATTTTGTGCACCTCAATCAGGTCCCCCCTCAGCCTTCTCTGCACTAAGGAAAATAACCCCAGCCTATCCAGTCTCTCTTCATACCTGAAATGCTCCAGCCCAGGCAACATCCTGGTGAATCTCCTCTGCACCCTCTTCAGTGCAATCACATCCTTCCTACAGTGTGATGACCAGAACTGCACACAGTACTCCAGATGTGGCCTAAAAAGTGAGCTATACAGTTCTATCATAACCTCCCTGCTCTTGTATTCAGTGCCTTGACTAACAAAGGCAAGTATCTCAGTTGCCTTCTTAACCACAGGACTACCTGTCCTGCTGCCTTCCAGGATCTATGGACATGACAAGGTCCCTCTGATCCTCTGTACTTCCTAAGGTCCAACCATTCATCGTGTATTCCCTTACCTTGTTAGTCCTCCCAAAATTCCATTTGCCACTGTTCTGCCCATCTGACCAGCCCATCTATATCGTCCTGTCCTGTAGCCTAAGGCTTTGCTCCTTACTATTTTTGTAAAACACAATTAGCAGGCAAAATTGTAAAGTCAGCTGGGCTGTCTTTGTGATGAATAGAAGATCACTGAGACAGAACAGTGGTGAGGTTGCATATGATAGCTTGTGGAGCTTTTGTCTGGGCCGTGGCCCTGCCAGTATTAATTTGGTGGAGGTTTTGGCTCATCATTGACCTGATGGCATACAAACGGTTAAACAGTAATGGTTTAGAAGACAGTTTATGTTGTCCATTCCAAATGGCCTGATGTCATTAAATATCAACCTCGTAATATGGAACTGGAGTCACGAACAGGATAGATTGGGTAGGAGTGGAAGGTTCCCTTTCCTGAAGAGCGCTGGAACTTTTACTTTATGACAACCTGGCAGCCTGGATGATTCTTTAAATTACCAAATTTATTGATTTCAGTTTCACAGCTGACCATGCTGGGATTTGAATTTGTGACCCCTGGCTTGCTAGTCCAGCACTGTTACTGTACCTGTGCTGGTATCAATGTACTTGAGGCTTCCTGCCTGCCTAATGTCCCTGAGGCAGGACAGGTTGATGAGGAATAGATGGGAGGGCAGACTAGGGACATACTTTAGGTGGACTGAAGTTGTTGATCTCAGTATTAAGTCTGGAAGGCTGTAAAGTGCCTAATTGAAAGGTGAGGTGCTGTTCCTCCAGTTTGCATTGGGCTTCACCGGAACATTGCAGCAGACCAAGGACAGAGGTTGGCATGAGAGCAAGATGGTGTGTTGAAATGGCAAGTAACAAGAAGTTCTGGGTGATGCTTGCGGACTGAGCGAAGGTGTTCTGCAAATCACAGAATCACTCAGTGCAGAAGAGACACTTCAGCCCATTGAATCTGCATCGACACGTGAGAAACACCTGACCTACCTACCTAATCCCATTTACCAGCACTTTGCCCATAGCTTTGAATGTTATGATGTGCCAAGTGCTCATCCAGGCACTTTTTAAAGGATGTGAGGCAACCCACCTCCACCACCCTCCCAGGCAGCGCATTCCAGACCCTCACCACCCTCTGGGTAAAAAGGTTTTTCCTCACATCCCCCACTAAACCTCCTGCCCCTCACCTTGAACTTATGTCCCCCCGTGACTGACCCTTCAACTAAGGGTAACAGCTGCTCCAATCCACCCTCTCCATGCCCCTCATAATCTTGTACACTTGACTAGGTCGCCCCTCAGTCTTCTCTGCTCCAACGAAAACAACCCAAGTCTATCCAACCTCTCTTCATATGTTTCATCCCAGGCAACATCCTGGTGAATCTCCTCTGCACCCCCTCCAGTGCAATCACACCCTTCCTATAATGTAGCGACCAGAACTGCTCACAGTACTCCCGCTGTGGCCTCACCAAGGTTCTATACAACTCCAACATGACCTCCCTACTTTTGTAATCTCTGCCTCGATTGATAAAGGCAAGTGTCCCATGTGCCTTTTTCACCACCCCACCAATGTGCCCCTTCACCTTCAGAGATCTCTGGACACACACGCCAAGGTCCCTTTGTTCCTCAGAACTTCCTAGTGCCATGCCGTTCATTGAATACTTTCTTGTCAAATTACTCCTTTCAAAACGTATCACCTCACACCGTTCAGGATTAAATTCCATCTGCCACTTATCTGCCCATTTGATCACCCCGTCTATATCTTCCTGTAGCCCAAGACACTCAACCTCACTGTTAACCACCCGGCCAATCTTTGTGTCATCCACAAACTTACTAATCCTACCACCCACATAGTCATCTATGTCGTTTATATAAATGATGAATAATAGGGGACCCAGCACATATCCCTGTGGTACGCCACTGGACACTGGCTTCCAGTCACTAAAGCATCCTTCTGTCATCACCCACTATCTCCTACAACTAAGCCAATTTTGAATCCACCTTATCAAACTACCCTGTATCCTATGTGCATTTGCTGCCTTTATAAGTCTCTCATGTGGGACCTTGTCAAAGGCTTTGCTGAAATCCATATAAATGACATCAACTGCACTCCCCTCATCTACACACCTGGTCACCTCCTCAAAAAATTCAAATTTGTTAGGCATGACCTCCCTCTGACAAAGCCATGCTGACTCTCCCTGATCAAACCTTGCCTCTCCAAGCGGAGATAGATTCTCTTCTTCAGAATTTTCTCCAATAGTTTCCCTACCATTGACGTGAGACTCACTGGTCTGTAGTTCCCTGCCATATCTCTACAACACTTCTTAAATAGCGGAACCACATTAGCTGTTCTCCAGTCCTCTGGCACCTCCCCCGTGGCCAGAGAGGAATTAAAAATTTGGATCAGAACCCCTGCAATCTCCTCCCTTGCCTCCCTCAGCAGTCTGGGACACAAATCATCTGGACCTGGAGATTTGTCCACTTTTAAGCCTGCCAACGCCTCCAATACCTTGTCACTCCCTATATCAATTTGCTCAAGAACCTCGCGGTCTCTCTCCCCGAGTTCGATACCTTCATCGTCATTCTCTTGGGTGAAGACGGATGTGAAGTATTCGTTCAACACTCTAGTGATGTCCTCTGGCTCCAGCCATAGATTGCCCCCTTGGTCCCTAATGGGCCCAACTCTTTC
The DNA here is from genome assembly GCF_964194155.1 of Cetorhinus maximus. NCBI lineage: Eukaryota > Metazoa > Chordata > Chondrichthyes > Lamniformes > Cetorhinidae > Cetorhinus > Cetorhinus maximus. Next base: position 146,121,857 of record NC_135886.1, read on the forward strand.
CCTGGTTATCCTCTTCCCATTGATATACTTATAGAATATCTTGGGATTTTCCCTACTTTTACCAGCCAGAACTTTCTCATATCCCCTCTTTGCTCTCCTAATTGCTTTCTTAAGCTCCACCCTGCACTTTCTGCACTCCACCAATGCCTCCGCTGATTTGCCTTCCCTTATACCTGCTAAAAGCCCCTCTTTTCCTTCACAAAGCGGTCACAGCCTGCATTTAGTCTCCCCAATGTAGAGGAGCACTGGGAGCAGCAAATAAAATAGATCAAATTGAAGGAGGTGCAAGTGAAGCGCTGCTTCACCTGCAAGGAGTGTTGGGGCCTCGGGTGATGAGGTGGACTTATCGCCAACCTTGTAAATAGGGCCCAAGCTGAAATTGAGCTCATCAAAGGCATCTTGCAGGATAATGACTACGCTGATCAGATCATTGCTTGCTGTATATCGCACAAACTTGTGAATGGGCCAAAGGCCAGCTCTTTCAGTCCCAAAAAGAGCCCAGTCTACCTCACATTACTCTGGAAATGTAAGGTGGCTCAAAGATTTGAGCAACAGGTGAAGCTAGCCATTTAACGCTGCTACTATGCAGTAGCAATATGAGGGGTATTCTCCACTAACAGGATGCTGCCATCAAGCCAAAAGGGCGTTCTGCCTATCACACAAATGAATGATGTAGTATATGAATTTCAATGCTGGTGTGATGCTTGGTATGTAGGCCATACGTCCTAAAGACTGGCGGATCATATCATACAGCATGTCCCTTCAGCTGTTTGGAATGGGCAAGGCACCGGCTGTGACCAACCAACCCATGCGCGCAAAGCTTAAAACACAGTGTCCAACATTCGATGTGATTTTGGGATTGGGCAACACTTGCTAAACAATCTTGAGTGTGCTAAGAATTATGCCGACAACCACTTTAAGATTATCAGCTGGGCTCCCAGTGTGGCACACTTCTGCGTGCTAGGGGCTACATATATTAATATACAGGGTCTTGTCTTTTGCAGACAGGAAGAACATGTGCACACACTGTGCCTGTTTCAACTAAACAAAGTAAGTGACAGCCATTCTCTAGTTCATTCCCCAGGGCAATGCCTTGACCAATCAGAGTCAACCTGTCTGGTTTGAGTTTAAACAAAGCTTGGCAGTTAACTGTCAATCTTAAGTTAACTGGTACATTCTCCCATGGTAACGCCTCTACCAATCAGCACTCTCTTCTCATTGTCCTGATGAGTGCAAGACGAAAAGCTTCGACAGCATTCTCTTTTCAGAAATACTCAAGTTCTGTACTACCAAATGACTATTTATATCCTTATTTGGCTTGTTGTCCATTTTTGTTTAATGTTTTAGTGAAATGCCTTGATTTGCGTTCTTAGATTAAAGATCCTATGTAAATGAAAGTTATTGTTTTTGACGATTCTTGTGTAATTCAGCAGCATGCAGTGATTAATTAACGTTTAATTGCAAAGTAAATGCCTGGCATCAAAATTAACGCATTAAAATATGAACAAAATACTGGAAATGCGTAGCAAATCTAAAGAAAAATAACTTATGTTGTGGGTGTAGATCTTTCGTAAGAACTGGAAACTGGAAGGTAGGTAAGTCTTCAAAATTGAATGAATGCTATAAACCAGTGTTAATACCCTCCATTTATCCAAATATCCTCCATATATGTAACCCTCCATCTCAGTGTTCTCAAATAATCTGTTTTATTCCTTTATAAAGGTGTGAAATAGGCAGAATCAGCCACCCTCAAAGTTCCCAGTCAGACAGGATAGTGATTAAGTGGACCAAATGTTTTTCTGATTGCTAACCTTTTTCGAGGTTTGTAAATTTTGTGATTGAATGCAAGATATGCAGAAAATATACCTTTGGGATACAAGCCCACACATTCCATTAGTTTAGGAAGTGGGTGCAGATTAACGGACGCTCACAGGATATTTTGATTAGGTTGTTATTGTAGCCTCTGCCCCATAGGAACAGGAGTATGCTATTCAATCTTATTAGTCTAGTTACTGAAACTAAATTGCTTTATTACTTGGCTGCTTTTCCTATTTGAATTTTGAGAAGAGATTTATAAGGATCCTACTTGCATGTGTTTAAAATAGTTTTTAAGAAGATAATAGAACCAGCAATAATGTAAAATAGATTATTATAGACACTTGGAATTTTTAATAAAGCAGCAATATTTGGCAAGAACAAGATTCATTGGAAGTGGGATGTTACTTTCAGGCAGTGCTTCTCAAACCTTTTCTCAATCTGACCCCATTTTAATGCCTCAGACTTGTGTGATCCCACAGAGAAAATTGAGGCAGACGAAGAGTTGTTGAGCAGGAGTTTTTTAAAATTTGTTCATGGGATGTGGGCGTGGTTGGCTAGGCCAGCATTAGTTGCCCTTGAGAAGGTGGTAATGTGCTTCCTTCTTGAACCATAAGACCATAAGACATAGGAGCAGAAATTAGGCCATTTGGCCCATCGAGTCTGCTCCGCCATTCAATCATGGCTGATAGGTTTCTCAACCCCATTCTCCCCGTAACCTTTGATCCCCTTACCAATCAAGAACCTATCTATCTTGGGCAGCCGACCATGTGGTGTAAGTACGCCCACAGTGCTGTCAGGAAGGGAGTTCCAGGATTTTGACCCAACGACAGTGAAGGAACGGTGAGATATTTCCAAGTCAGGATGGCGAGTGGGGGCATTAAAACTGCTGGGTTTGCCCTGAAAAAAACAAAGAGTCACCTTTTTACAGGCTGCTGTCGTGGCAGCAGTCGAACCTCAGAGAATAGCCAATTAAACTACACCCACCAACAGCAAAAACAACCCAAACATTTAAAGGGGCCTTGCAGCTTTCAAAACTCGGTCTGAGCTCCACGGCTACCATTGCTTCCTGGGAGCTTGTGACCCCAAAATCCCGTCCTGCAACCGCACTGGGTTTGTGGCATACAGTTTGGGAACCCTTGCTTTAGGGAAATTGAAGTTTTCCATTTTTGGATATGCAGTATCTGCATTAAGTATTCCTAAGATAAGAATAGTACAGCGAGCTCCTATATCATCAGAGGTATATTCAGAAACTCCAAACTTGCAGCAGAAGCAGTTGCAGCATTTGTGTGAATGTCCTTCCTTCTGACCCCAGCCATCTTTTCTTTTCTGTACAGTTGTAACTCAGTCCCAATTAGTGCTAGATTATAGGGGGTGGGGTGGAATCGAACCTTCACAGGAGTTCATGCTTTCCTGTCTGCCACATTTGATATCATATACCTGTCAAATTCAACTTTCTGATCGAATCATTTGCAGTCTACAGAAATTATGCTGCTGCCTGTATCCTCACTCGCACCAACTTTTGGTCACTCATCATCCCTGTTCTCGCTGGCTCCCAGTTTGGCAATGCCTCAATTTAAAAATACGCACTTGTGTACAAATTCCACCATGACCTTGCCCTTCCGTAGCCTTCTCTAGCCTCGTAGCCCTCTGAGATATCTCCAATCTTCCAATTCTCAAGGCTATGGGCCAAGTGCTGGTAAATGGGATTAGGTAGGTAGATCAGGTGCAGACTCGATGGGCCGAAGGGTCTCTTCTGCACTGTGATTCTGTGAATTCTGATCTCTCGTCCATCACACATTTCTACGCTGCAGCATTGGGCTCCTAGTCTCTGGAATTTCTTACATAAACTTCACTGACTCCCTATCTCTCTCTTCCTTTAAAACACACCTTAAAACCTATCTCTATGAGCTAGCTTTTGGTCATCTGTCTTTATGTCTCCTCCTTTGCCTTGTTCTCAGTTGCGTCTGGTAACACTTCTGCAAAGCGACTTAAAAAATTTTCCTACATTAAAGGTGTTCTAAAAATGCAAGTTGTGTTTGATGTGATTGTTGTGTGCTGTTCATGTTGCAGATTTCTCCTAGCTTCTCCTCCTGCCTGTATTATTTTGTTCTGGTTGTCGGGATTTGTTGCTGATCCTACTCTGGCCTGCATCAGAGCATGGTCATTTTACTCTGACGCTTTTGCTTCTGGCTTCAAACTCCATTTTCTTTGCTCCAGGTCTTTCATGGGTCTGCAGTACTAAGTCTCTTATCAGAAGAGAAATTCCAATAATCTGACTTTGTAGTTTCCTAATGTATTACTGGGAATTTATCAGACTATTCTGAACTACACAGTGGATAATGAGCTGAGCCTGCTGGCAGGATGTTAACTGAGAGACTGTGAAGAAGGGAGTTCCAGTGCCAGTGTTGCTTCTGGGGAGGGAGGATAATGAGGAATCTTCATGCATTGTCTGATAGAATGAGCAAATAATGGTGCGATATGGTAGCTCTTGTCTTATGAAAGTTGTGCTGGGCAGAGGGTGAGCAAAGGTGACAGGGCAAGGGACATAGTTGTGTTAGACATGGCTCAGTGCCTCATCATACTGTCACCTGAGTCAGCAGGTTGTGGCTTTGATACCCAAACCAGAATTTTTGGGCTGCGGAGGGAGCGCTGCACTGTCAGATGGTGATTACTCAGGGAGAACTGCATGGTTGGAGGGTCAGCATTTGAGGAAGCACTGCAGTATCTCAGCATTCTGTCACTGTCACAGTGGCAATACTGAGGGAGTGCTGTGCTGTTGGAGGGACAGTATTGTGGGAATGCTGCACTGTTGGAGGATCAGCATTGAGAGACTGCTGCACTGTCGGATGGGCAGTACGGAGGGAGCGCTGCACTGTTGGAGGGTCAGTACTGAGGGTGTGCAACAATGTCGGAGGGCTTGTATTGGAGGGTGTGCTGGAGAGGCAGGACGGAGGGTGTGCTGCACAGTCAGGTGCCATCTCGTGGATGAACATGGAGCCTGTAATTCTTGCAGGAAAATCATGTTGATTTTTAGATGGGAACAAAATCTGGTGTCACTGTGGACTGGCCGTGTTCACCTTTTGGCTTTTGGTTGACAATAGTCTCGAACTGGGTCGTGAAATATAATGGAAAGGAGGGGTGCCCTTAAGAGTTCATGATGTTCCCAAAATATTTATCTTGTGAATAATGCACTACTCTGTAAATCTTAATTGGACTGCAAGAGCACTGAGTCCTGTATGGGTTAGTTTAGTATCATTGAGACCTTTGTCGCCATTAAATTTTTATTCCTGAACTACCTGGTTTTAGTGTTGCAGCAGATGTTGTGGTTCCGTTAGGCAGGTTTATTTCCAGCAGGGGCATCCTGTCAAAGTTGCACAAAAATTGAGATACAGCAAATTGTAGTATCAATGCTCCCTCCCTATACTGTATAAAAGAAATGTTAAGTACCTAATTAATATTTATCCTCCTCTTGTGTTTGATCCACAGCCTCCACGTACTGCTCACCCTATAGTAAGGTTCTCCTGTGCTGATTGTGAACCAATGGTCATTGACAAATTGCCCTTTGACAAATACGAACTTGAACCCTCACCTTTGACCCAGTACATTCTAGAGCGTAAATCCCCTCACACCTGCTGGCAGGTAAGTGCACTACTGGCTCCAGTGAATGTGTATTCTGCATTTGTACCTGGTCCAGTCTGATTTTTATTTTTATTCTTCTGTATTGTTATGAGGAAGTGGGTAATAGAATGTCATAGAGCTATACAGCACCGAAACAGGCTTTTTGGCCCATCGTGTCCATGCCGGCCATCAAGTACCTATCTATTCTAATCCCGTTTTCCAGCACTTGGCCCATAGCCCTGTATACTATGGAGTTTCAAGAGCTCATCTAAATACCACTTAAATGTCATGAGGGTTCCTGCCTCTACCACCCCCTCAGTCTGTGTGTTCTAGATTCCAACCACCCTTTGGGTGAAAAAATTTTGCCTCAAATTCCCTGTAAACCTCCTGCCCCTTACCTTAAATCTATACCCCCTGGTTATTTACACTTTACATTAAGGGGAACAGTTTCTTCCTATCTATGCCGTTCATAATTTTGCGTACCTCTATCAGATCCACCCCTCAGCCTTCTCTGCTCTAAGGAAAACAGCCCTAGCCTATCCAGTCTCTCTCCATAGCTGAAATGCTCCAGCCCAGGCAACATCCTGGCGAATCTCCTCTGCACCCTCTCCAGTGCAATCACATCCTTCCAATAGTGTGGCGGCCAGAACTGCGCACAGTACTCCAGCTGTGGCCTAACCAGTATTTTATACAGCTCCAACATAACCTCCCTGCCCTTATATTCTATGCCTCGGCTAATGAAGGCGAGTATCCCATATGCTGCCTTAACCAACTTATCTACCTGTGCTGCTGCCTTCAGGGATCTATGGACATGTACACCAAGGTCCCTCTGATCCTCAGTACTTCCTAGGGTCCTACCATTCATCGTGTATTCCCTTGCCGTGTTAGTCCTCCCAAAATGCATCACCTCACACTTCTCAGGATTAAATTCCATTTGCCTTTGCCCTGCCATCTTACCAGCCCATCTATCTTGTCCTGTAATCTAAGGCTTTCCTCCTCACTAATTACGACACCACCAATTTTCATGTAATCTGCCTACTTACTGGTCATACCTCCTATATTTACGTCTAAATGATTAATGTACACTACAAACTGCAAGGGTTCCAGCACTGATCCCTGCGTCACTCATCACAGGTTTCCAATCACAAAAATAACCTTCGACCATCACCCTCTGCCTCCTGCCAGTAAGCCAGTTTTGGATCCAATTTGCCAAATTGCCCTGGATCCCATGGGCTCTTACCTTCTTGACCATTCTCCCATGTGGGACCTAGTCAAAAGCCTTACTGAAGTCCATGTTGACTTCAACTGCACTACCCTCATCTACACAACTAGTCACCTCCTCGAAAAATTGAATCAAACTTGTTAGACATGATCTCCTCCTGACAAAGCCATGCTGACTATCCCTAATTAATCCCTGCTTTTCCAAGTGAAGATTAATCCTGTCCCTCAAAATTTTTTCCAATAGTTTCCCTACCACTGATGTTAGACTCACTGGCCTGTAATTACCTGGTTTATCCCTAATGCCCTTCTTGAATAATGGTACCACATTCGCTGTCTTCCAGCCCTCTGGCACTTCTGTGGCTAGAAAGGATTTGAAAATTAGTGTCAGAGCCCCCGCAATCTCCTCCCTTGCCTCACATATCAGCCTGGGTTACATCTCATCTGGTCCTGGGGATTTATCCACTTTTAAGCCCACTAAAACTGCTAATACCTCCTCCCTTTCAATGCTAATCTCCATAGTGAACACAGATGAAAGGTAATCATTCAAAACCTCACCTACTTCCGTTGGCTCCATGCCTAGATTGCCACTTTGGTCCCTAATGAGCCCTACTCTTTGCCTGGTTTATCCTCTTGCTCTTAATATATTTATAAAATGACTTGGGATTTTCCTTTATCTTGCTCGCTAGTGTTTTTTCATGCCCCCTCTTTGCTCTTGTAATTACTTTTTTTTAAGTACCCCACTATGCTTTCTATGCTTCTCCAGGGCTTCTGCTGTTTTCAGCCCTCTGTATCTGCCATAAGCCTCCTTTTTTTGTCCTTATCCAAACCTCTATATCCCTTGACATCCAGGGTTTCCTGTCTGCTAACTTATGCAGACTTGGTCAGGTGGTGAGATACAAATGTTTCACCGTGCCAATGGAGTCCTAACGGGGAATAGTTTTCAGTGTCAGCTTTGAGCTCTCGCTCCTGAATCAGAAGGGCATGCATTCAACATTTAACTGGCACTTCCATGTTAGGCGAATCATTAAAAGCAGTCACACTCAGATATTTGTGGGAATAAGTTGGGGAAAACAAATTTTGCTATACATGATGTAAATGTGGGAGATTCAGTTTCAAAAAGGCAACATCCTTATAGATTAAATTGAGTAAAATTAGCTCAGGTGCAAAAAGAAATTGAATTCATGCTTCAGAATGACATCATCATAGAGTCTAGTGGCAGTAACTGGAGTTCACCCATTGTGACTGTGTGGATTATCAAAAAGTGAATGCAGTGACAAAAGTGGATTCATATCCTGTTCCACGGTTGGAAGATTGTCTTGAAAAAGTGGAACAATCAAAGTTTATCACAAAGATTGACTTGCTGCGAGGATATTGGCAAGTACCCTTATCGGAAAGAACGAAAATAGATACCGGCTTTTGTAATGCCAGATGGACTATATCAGTTCAAAGTTATGCCATTTGGTATGAAGAATGTACCAGCAACATTTCAAACACTGACAAACAAAGAAATTACAGGACAGAGCAATTGAGCTGTTTATATTGACGATTTGGTAGTTATCAGTCAAACATGGGAGGAGCATTTACAACATCTGAAAGAACTATTTGATTGACTGCAAGAAGCTAATTTGGTGGTGAATTTGGCTGAGTAAATTTGCAAAAACACAAGTTACATATTTAGGCCACAGCATTGGACATGGTCAGGTGTCTCCACAAGATGTGAAAGTAAAAGCCATTGTGAATTTTCCAGTGCCTACAACAAAACGGGAAGTTTTGAGATTTCTAGGCATGAGTGGATTTTATCGGAAATTTGTACCAAATTTTAACAGTGCGATTGTTCCATTGACTGAACTAATAAAAAGGAACAAGAAATTTCAACGGACACAAGTGTCAGAATGCACTTACATAGAAACTAGGAGCAGGAGCAGGAACAGGCCATTCTGCCCTTCAAGCCTGCTCTGCCATTCAATATGATCATGGCTGATTCTATTTCTCAACGCCGTATTCTCGCTTTCTCTCCATACCCCTTGATTGCCTCTAATATCCAAAAATTTATCAATTTCTTTCTTGAATATACTCAGTGACACGGCCTCCACAGCCTTCTGTGGTAGAGGATTCCATAGGTCGACCACCCTCTGAGTGAAGAAATCTTTCCTCATCTCAGTCCTAAATGGCCTGCCCTGTATCCTGAGACTGTGGCCTCTCGTTCTAGACTCCCCAACCAGGGGAAACATCCTTCCTGCATCTAGTCTGTCTAGTCCTGTTAGAATTTTATACGTTTCATTCAGATCCCCTCTCATTCTTCTAAACTCCAGTGAATACAGGCCCAGTCGAAACAATCTCCCCTCATACGACAGCCCTGCCAGCCCTAGTATCAGCCGAGTGAACCTTCGCTGCACTCCCTCTATGGCAAGTATATCCTTCCTTAGGTAGGGAGACCAAAACTGTATACAATACTCCGGGTGTGGTCTCACCAAGGCCTTGTATAACTGCAGTAAGACATCCCTACTTCTGAACTCTCATCCTGTTGCAATGAAGGTCAACATACCATTTGCCTTCCTAATTGCTTGCTGCACCTGCCTGTTTACTTTCATTGACTGGTTTACAAGGACACCCAGATCCCTTTGTACATCCACATTTCCCAATATATCACCATTTAAATAATACCCTGCCTTTCTGTTTTTCAAGCCGAAACACACAAATTCACATTTATCCACATTATTATGCATCTGCCATATGTATGCCCATCCACACAACTTGTCTAAGTCGCCCTGAAGCCTCCTTGCATCCTCCTCACAACCCTGCCCAGTTTTGTTTTGACAGTTTAAAAACTGTGTTGCTTACTACACCAGTTTTTGCGGCATCTAATTATGCCAAGCAATTTAAGTTGGTGATTGATGCAAGTGATCTCGGTATTGGTGTTGTGTTGTTACAAGATGATGAAACTGAAATTGAAAAGCCGGTAGGATATTTTTCACGGAAGCGAATATACATGAAAAAAGATACTTAACCATCGAAAAGGAGACTCTAGGTCTGGTGTTAGCATTGCGGCATTTAGAGGTTTATCTTGCAAGCAATTCTTCAAAACAATTGTTTATAGAGGCCGCAACCCTTTCAAATTTCTGGAAAAATTTTGGAGCCAGAGTGCAAGACTGTTATGATGGAGTTTATTGCTACAACCATTTAGTTTACAGATTATACATGTGGCTGGACGAGTGAACGTTTGTGGATGTGGTGCCAATCAAGCGGGCTGCTTTGTCCTGGATAGTGTCAAGTTTCTTGAATGTTGTTGGAGCTGCACACATCCAGGAAAGTGGGGAGTATTCCATTATACTCCTGACTTGTGCCTTGTATATGGCGGACAGACTTTGGGGAGTTGGGAGGTGAGTTACTCACTGCAGGATTCCTAGCCTCTGTTCTTGTAGCCACAGCACTTATGTGGCTAATCCAGTTCAGTTTCTGGTCAATGGTAACCCCCAGGATGTTGTTGATGGGGGATTCAGTGATGGTAATGCCATTGAATGTCAAGGGGTGATGGTTAGATTCTCTCTTTTTGGAGATGGTCACAGCTTGGCACTTGTGTGGTGCGAATGTTACTTGCCACTTAACAGCCCAAGCCTGGATATTGTTCAGGTCTTGCTGCATTTGGACATGGACTGCTTTATTATCTAAGGAGTCACGAATGGTGCTGAACATCATCAGTGAACATCCCCACTTCTGACCTTACGGTGGAAGGAATGTCATTGATGAAGCAGCTGAAGGTGGTTGGGCCGAGTGCACTACCCCGAGGAACTCCTGCAATGATGTCCTGGAGCTGAGATGACTGACTTCCAACAATCACAACCATCTTCCTTTGTGCTTGGTATGACTCCAACCAGTGGAGAGTTTTCCCCCTGATTCCCATTGACTCCAGTTTTGCTAGGACTCCTTGATGCTACACTCAATCAAATGCTGCCTTTATGTCAAGGACAGTCACTCTCACCTCACCTCGGGAGTTCAGCTCTTTTGCCCATGTTTGAACCAAGGCTGTAATGAGGTCAGGAGTTGAGTGGCCCTGGCAGAACCCAAACTGGGCATCAGCGAACAAGTTATTGCTAAGCAAGTGCCGCTTGATAGCTTGACTCCTTCCATTACTGACGATGGAGAGTAGACTGATGGGGCAGTAATTGGCTGTGTTGGATTTGTCCTGCTTTTTGTGTACAGGACACACTTGGGCAATTTTCCACATAGCCGGGTAGATGCCAGTGTTGTAGTTGTACTGGAACAGCTTGGCTTGGGGCGCGGCAAGTTCTGGAGCACAGTCTTCAGTACTATTGCTGGAAAATTATCAGGGCCCATAGCCTTTCCAGTATCCAGTGCCTTCAGCCATTTCTTGATATCACGTGGAGTGAATCGAATTGGTTGAAGACTGGCATCTGTGATTCTGGGGACCTCAGGAGGAGCCCCAGTTGGATCACCCACTCGGCACTTCTGGCTGCAGATTGTAGTAAATGTTTCAGCCTTATCTTTTGCTGCCTTACCTTTAACTGCAGATCATTCGTCAAGAGTTTAAAGTTCAAAGGAAATTGGACATTTGAAAAATAGACAATGGACTGAAATGATCTCTGTTGGTACAAAGGCTTTGTGTGCATTGTCATGTTAATACATGTACCCGGTAGTCTAATAGTTTTGTGTTGTCATGAAAATATAATAATTTGCATAACATTATGATTTATTGTAAATGTAGGTTAATATTGGGGTTTGGATAGTTTCTGTGTGTGGGATTTAATTGCATTGGAGACAGCTGGCCTGGAGGCATTGAGTCATCAACAAGAAGCTAGGTTTGAAGTGCTAAATACGTAAACATGGCTGACATTTTAGAATGTGAGGTGTAAGGAAAATTTGCATTTTTAGATAAATTAGGTTAGTTTAAATTTCAAAGAGATGGTAAGATGTTACACCTAGCTAGAAGAAGCTGAGCCAGACGGTGTGTTTATTTTTCCCAAAGGCTACTGATAAAGTTAGTACAATGAAAAGACTTGTATTATGAAAGGGGTAAAGTTCCAAAGACATATTGGAACAATGGAATGAGAAAACCCAATTTGAATTTGGCTGTCCAGGGTATTGTATGGCTTTGCCTGGGTCTGTTTAAATCTATTTGTTTTTATTGTTGCCTTAACGGGGTTGTAACTGGAAATCAGATTAATTAGGGCTTTTAGGAGTTGTTATAGTAGTAATTGGTAGACCTATGTATGTGCTTGAAATCTTTTCATCTGTTAATAAATGTTTCATTCAGTTTTCTGAAAACCTCTGAAGTTGCAGTAGTCTTATTACTTCTGAATTCAGGGCATGCATCTTGAAATAATGTACAAATTGCAAAACAGTTGTGACCGCACGATCAAGTTTCGCTTGTGGATTTGATCCGCCTGGTACACATCATCTGTCACGTCATAACATTATGTAGCTATAAGTACAGTAAGTAATGCGAAATGCGTTGAGAAAATGAAATCGTCTTTTAGAAATATGACAGTTCATTTTTCCACAAGGGTGTCAGGGTAAAGGAAATGTCATTTTTTCCTAATATTGCTGTGGAATATTTTAAAACAGGCTTGTGGGGGCTGTTTGTGTGTATGTTTGTGTGTGTGAGACATTAATTAAATTAAGCTGAAGACAGTTAGACTTCAAGGTTTAAATCAACAAAGGGACAAGGTGTAAGCAGGCATTTTGAAATAGAAATGGACAAGCTAACATTTGCATTTTTGGGAGTTGATAAGTTGTTTGAATTTCAAATGGGAATTAGAAGGCAATAAGGAAAATGTTTGCGCCTTGCAGGAGTTCATAGGTAAACAGGTAGTGGGGATATCATGTTTTATTGATCCGAAAGTAAAGACAAGATGGAAACATGAAAGATCTTATATTTGGAAGAGTTTGAGTTTCAAAGAAAGTTTGATGATTCAAACCCATTGTTTAAAAGGGGAGAAAGATATTTAAACAAGGGTTGAAAACTGTATGAGGAGTGGCCATGTGAGGTCTTGAAAGATAGACTGTGTGAAGATAGACTGGTGAAAAAGCAGTCTCTAGCCAGAGAAGCGTTTGCTTGTTCTAGAAAGCAAGATTTTGTTACAAACCTTGGATTTCCATTGTCGAGGGAGAGGGAAGCCCATTGAAATACCTCCCTTATAGTGACAGTGAATGCCTTGCAGTAATTTTACTGGATGTTTTATGGATTAAGAATCTATTCGGACTGTTGCCTGGAAAAGGGTGTTTATTTGGGAGCCTAGCTAGATAGAAATCCTTTGGGAAGTGTTATAAGACTAAATTTAACTGTGTAACTGTAATCCCATGTGTTTTAAGTTCTATTTATTTTTTGTTAATGTTTGAATTTAATCTTTAAAATCTCCAAAAGTGGTAGTGGACTCTTTACGTCTGATTTCAGTGCACATACCTCCTCATGATAAAAATACAAACTGCAAATTGTTGTGATAGTTTGACCAAGTTTCTCTTTGGGATTTGGTCAACCTGGCAATTACAGCCTGCCATATCATAACACTTGGTGAATATTTATCTCTTGACCAACACTGGTAAAGCAGGTTATTTGGTCATTTATATTGTTGACAGATGTAGGACCTTGCTGTGTACTAATTTGTTAGGAACTTAGGACATTACCACTTTTTCTCTCACAGCAGTGATTGGCTATTTTGCAATTAGTTAATTGGCTGTGAAATACTTTGGGACATTTAGAAATATGAAAGGTGATATTGAGATGCAGGTTTCTTCATTCTTAATTGCATCAATTGGCACTGAGGTTTCTCAGCTTTTCTTTCCATTCATGGGATTTGGGCATCGCTGGCTAGGCCAGCATTTATTGCCCATCTCTAATTGCCTTTGAAAAGGTGGTGGTGAGCTGCCTCCTTGAACTGTTGCACTCCTTGTGGCATAGATACACCGACAGTGCTGTTAGGGAGGGAGTTCAGGATTTTGCCCCAGCGACAGAGAAGGAACGGCGATATATTTCCAAGTCACGATGTTGAGTGACCTTGAGGGGAACTTCCAGGTGGTGATGTTCCCATGTGTCTGATGCCCTTGTCCTTCTAGATGGTAATGGTCGTGAGTTTGGAAGGTGCTACCTAAGGAGCCTAGGTGAGTCCCTGCAGTACATCATATAGATGGTACACACTGCTGCTACTGTGCGTCGATGGTGGAGGGAGTAAATATTTGTGGGTAGGGTGCAAGTCAAACGAGCTGCATTGTCCTGGATGGTGTCAAGTTTTTTGAGTGTTAGTGGAGCTGCACTCATCCAGGCAAGTGGGGAGTATTCCGTCACACTCCTCAAGAGGTGAGTTACTCGCTACAGGATTCCTAGCTTCTGATCTGCTGTTGTAGCCACAGTATTTATACGGCTAGTCCAGTTCAGTTTCTAGTCAATGATAACCTCCAGGATGTTGATAGTGGGGGATTCAGTGATGGTTAGATTCTCTCTTGTTGGAGGTGGTCATTGCCTGGCACTTGTGTGGCGCTAATGTTACTTTCCACTTGTCAGCCCAAGCCTGGATATTGTCCAGGACATGGACTGCCTTAATATCTAAGGAGTCGTGAATGGTGCTGAACATCCCCGCATCTGACTTAATGATGGAAGGAAGGTCATTGATGAAGCAGCTGAAGATGGTTGGGCCGAGGACACTACCCTGAGGAACTCCTGCAGTGATGTGCTGGAGCAGAGATGACTGACCTCCCAACAACCACAACCATCTTCCTTTGTGCTAGGTATGACTCCAGCCAGCAGAGATTTTTTCCCCCTGTTTCCCATTGAGTCCACTTTTGCTAGAGCTTTTTACCAAATAAAGCTAATTTGACCAAGCTTTGAGGTATAGCAAAGATCAGTTTTCTCTTGTGTTACCAATCCTAGAATTAAATTTGTGTCATGAATATTAATCACAGAAAATGGCTTATCTTCATGGTCTAAAATGATTGAATGAATTTTATGTTTTAAAAGACTCTGGCCCGTAAAGGGTTAATGCAGGACTCTTAAAAGAAAAGCAGTTTTAAAGAAGATGCTAATCTCTTGGACCCTGGTGCACTGTGTACAAAGGTACATGGTAGTTTATGGCTCTAGAAAAAAAAACATGCCTTGAAAACTGTTTAGAAGTTAGCTTTGCTTTAAAAATGAAGGACCAACTGCTTGTGAAAAGACGACAGCAGCCCTTTTACAATCCAGAACTAGTCCACAGCTGAAAGTAAATAGAAGCTGCTGTTAAGATGCTCTATGTGCAGGAATTGAGTACCTGTAAGAGTTCCTTGAATTTGCCTGAAAGGCAAGAGTCATTGATTGTTTCGCAGATCAGCACTGGGAGACCAAACGTATAACCCAGACGCCATTTCAAGGACTCCACTATCTATCCTTTTCCCATGAGCCATTGACTTTTACCTTTGGCAGAATTCCCCTATTTGTATTTTTTGTTGCATGTGACTTAGGGTATTTTGAAAGAGTACTTTCATGTTTCACACTGCATGTTAATAAGCTTTGCCTTTCAGTCGACAAAACTGGTTTCCTAATAAACAGAATTTTGTTGTTTGTTGAAGAAACCTGGTCATTGAGTGGCCATTGGATTTAAAAGGCATATTTGGCTGTACAACTAGCTGGAAAAATCATTTAAATATACATTGTGACCTGTGGAGTAGTGGAACTAGAGACCAACAGTGCACTCCTCCCATCCCAGTTGTAACATTTGCAATTGTGACCCACTCGATCTAACTCACCCAACCAAAGTAAATTTGATGCCAACCAGCAGAAGTATGACACCTGGAAATCATAATTTGTTTTTCATTCAGTATAATGGCTGGAACTTCGATTTTTTTTTAATTCATTCATGGGATGTGGGTGCAGTTGGCTAGGCCAGCATTTATTGCCCATCCTTAATTGCCCTTGTTCAGAGGGCATTTAAGAGTCAACCACATTGCTGGAGTCACATGTAGGCCAGACCAGGAAAGGACGACAGATTTCCTTCCTTAAAGGGACATTAGTGAACCAGATGGGTTTTTGCAACAATCAACAATAGTCATCATCAGACTTTTAATTCTAGATTTTTATGGAATTCAAATTTCACCATCTGCTGTGGTGGGATTAGAACCTGGACCCCCAAAGCATTACCATGGGCCTTCAGAATACTAGCCCAGTGACAACACCACTATGCCATGGCCTCCCTGTTATGTTGGTGCGGAATGCAATGAGCTGGACTGTCGTAAGCTTTCATTCTCTGAGTCTTACTGAAAACCCAATGTTGATAGGGTAGCAGCGAGGATAATGCAAATGAGAAGTTGCGCAGCTTCTGGGTATCTCTGAACCAGAGGGAACGCTTTCACACAAGGCCAATTCTGTCAAATGCAAAAGACTAAGTAGTATTTTTGGGGCCTGATTTAATCTACTTTTTATTATTTTCCTATTCCTTACCTAATCTCACCCCCTCCCACCCATACACTTGTGATTTTGCTCTGTTTCCTCGTTGTACAAACTATATATACTGCTGAACATGTGTCTGTAATTGCAAAGGTTTCACATGACTTCTAATCTATTGAGAGATCCTATTGGTTTCTTGAAAATAGTACATTGGTTTCTGGCATGTGTTTTTAAGAATAGCTGAATGAGCCTTTATGTTGTATGTTCAGTATTTAATACAAAGATGGCTAGTTATTAGCATAAGTTTGTTGAAGTCACCTTATTTTTGTACAACATACACTAAGTTCTTTAGAAGCTTTCTCTGGTAGAAATTGTCATTTAGATGAACTACAACTGGAACCTTCCTTGGAATCAAAACTTCCTAGCAATCCATTCTAAAGCTCATCACAAATCTAAAGAGCAACAACTGTTTGAACTCTTTAAAAATGATTTCAGTATAACAGTAAGTTATTTGCTTAGCCCTTTTGCAATACAACGCATTACCCACATATCCCAATGCATTTCACTTATGCAACAGATATCTGTTTGGGAAAGCAGGCTGTTAACACAGCCTACATTAGACACTCAGATATAATCACTTAAACATGTTTGCTAGTTATAAATTGGAAATGTGATCAATACAGAAGTATATATGGTAATAAAACCAATCAAAGCAACAAACACTAAATAAGCTTAGAAACAGTTTAGCTGGGATTTTTCAGTCCCAGCAGTGGTAGGTATAATATTGGTAAAGGGGGACAATGTGGCAGGAGCTGAAAAATCGGTTTTTGCCGGCATGAAATGACGGTGGGAGCTTGCACTGCTGCTCGTCGTGGCTGCCAGAGGTCTGCATGAAGCTATTTTGCATCCTGTTAATGGAGTGGAAGATGGAGGCTTCCAGTGACTGCGAACCCTGGAACATCAAGTGCAGCAGTGGTGGGTAGAGAATCAACCAAGTAGATCTTCACGCTACTGGAGCTTCCGGGATGTGGATCTTCGTACTGCAAGTGGTTGGCTGCATGAGGTACTGTTAGGTGGCAATGGCCTATGCTGAGAGGGAAGGGATTATATGGGCAGGCGAGGAACAAAGAAGGCCGGTGGGGGGGGCAGCAAGCAGCGCAGGGGAAGTTGGGGGTTGAAGGGAAAAGAGAGAGAGAGATGCTGCCAGGGTCATGGAATGAGTAGGATGGTTTATGGAGCACGAGAGTGGAGAGAGCTGTGGTGGAGTGTGAACGGGGTGAGGGGGGGGTGACAGGTGTGAACGGGGTGGGGGGGGGTGGCAGGTGTGAATGGGGTTGAGGGGGAGCAGGTGTGAATGGGGTGGGTGGGGGTGTGCAAGTTTGAACGGCCATGGTTGGGGGGAAGGGTTCAGAGGGAGGGGTCTGGTGTCAACTGAGTCCTGGGGGGCATACCGAAAGAATTGTTGATAGGAAGGGATGGTGAGGGTTAAAGGGTCAGTGGGAGCCTGTAGAGTGAGGGTCTTGCGATGACAGGTGAAGGAACTCTGAGGGCTGTTGGAGAAGACGTGGAAGTAAAACCGGATTCTGAGGTCGGCAGGATTAGGGGGGGCATGTCTATTGTCACAGGGGTGGGCTCCTCGGAAAGGCAGGGCACATGGACATTCACCTGCATGGGATGTAAACGGTGACCCCTATTTCTAGATTCTCCCACAAGGGGAAACATCCTCTCCGCATCCACCCTGTTAAGACCCCTCATGATTTTAAAGGTTTCAAATAAGTCACCCCTTACTCTTCTAAATTCCAGTAGATATGAGACGAGGTGATGGGGGAGGGTTGTAGCGTGACTGTGGGGAGGTCAAAGGTCACACCACTGGTTATGGAGGGGTGGGTATGGGTCATGGGGGAGGCTGGAAGTGTTGGACCCTACCTGAAAAGTCACATGCACCATGGCCGCTTGCAAATATCCTGAGGGTTGAGGTGGAGATCCTGAGATGCTGCATGGGAGTTGGGTCTTCGGGGGTGGGTGGAACATCAGGTCAGCTCAGCTGGACAGTTGAAGGAGAACCCCAGCACTGACAATGCTGAGGCATTTCAACAGATGAGTGCGTGAAGGGCAGAGGCTCAGTGCGCGCGGGAGGCTTCTTGCACACGGCTCACAAGGACCCTGGCAAAAATCCTTGCCTCCCTGCACATGCATGATTTCAGGGGTCTGGGATGTCCCCATGAAGATGGTGGAGGGGCATGCCTATTGTCATGGGCTTAATGGCTACGAATCGCAATTTAACCACATCAGATCTCATTTAAAGTCTATTTACAAAAGTATAAGAACATTGACAAATATAGTGCACCCATGCAACCACATCTGAAATCACAACTTCTTAATCTTCCGTTCATGTAGGTACTCCCCTGACGCCCACAGCAGGGGTGAATGCAGCCTGCTGACCAGTTTGTCTTGTTAATTTGGATGATCTTAGCAGCCATCCTCGAGGCCTAAGGCTTTGGGAGCCCCAGCTTACTTTGGCTGTCCTGCTGTGGGGCAGCTGCTCCCTCTGTGATCAGAGGACAAAAATGAAGGGGTCACAGGGAAGGAGGATTCCAAAGGGCCGGACACCCTCAGAACGAGTCTTCAGGGTAGGTTCCAGGGGTGTCCAATAGCTGTTCCTCCTTCCTTTGGGTGCCCGAGGGCCCCTGCCTGATTCCTTGAGAAGGGGAACCTGGAGGGAGGTTGAGGTGCCCCGTCCCCCTCTTGTTTAGCCACAGCAAGATCTCTCCCATGGCTAAAGCGATGGAGTGCAGGTCTGCGCGCATCTCCAACAGAAAGTGGGCTTTCTGCCTGATAAGTTTGTCCATGGCGTTCGCCATCCTACCCATGGAGACTCCATGCACGCACAGGTCGGAACCATCTCATCAGGGAGCAGGGGATGGTCCCCTCTGCCTCACGTGCCACTGCTGCTCTGTTGAAGGGCCCCTGCCGCCTCTGCCTGATGTTCCTCCGTCTCTCGGTGCGTCTCCAGCATCTCATGCAGGGTTGATCCCAGAGGCTCATCATCTGACTCGGACGTCACAGATGCCTTTTCCCCAGAAGTCCTCTGAGCGCTGGTGTGCTTGGCTGACCCTGCCTCCTCCTGCTGTAGACACGTGTCAGAATACAAGACCCTGCCTGAACTAGATCTAGTACCCACTAAGGTGTGTGCCCCTGGGTTGATGGGTGCAGGTGACTGCTGTGATGGCTCTAGAAGTGCACTTTCTCCCTCCGTGTCTTTAGCCCTCTGTGGGCTGGAGGTACTGCTGGAGAGGGCGGCTGCTTCTGGCTTTCCCCTCTTCCTGCTGGCATCTGTAATTGACAGAGGAGAAAGCCAGTGACTGCATGAACTGCCCCCAACATGGAGGAACACAGGAACCTTAGGCTTGTATGTGACTACATATGCATGGATCCTTACTGGATGGAGCCGTCTACCCACCTCTCCATCTAAACCCCCATCCCCTGACCCAGACGGCATTTGAGCTCTGTGTGGAAGGGCCAAGGACCCTCAGTGGCCACTCCACCTGCAGGCTAGATGGACTGCGGTGGGGCCATGAGGCATCACCTTATCATGTTGCCACTGACGCCCTTGTCCCCTCTACCATTCAGTGAGGTGAGTGTGAGCAGTTGGAAGTTCACTTACCCTGGCAGTGCGGATGAAGTCGTTCATCCGTTTCTGGCACTGCAGGGCAGTCCTCCGATGAAGGCTGTGGGCACTAATCGCCCTGGTGACTTCCTCCCATGCAGGGTCAGCCGCACGATTCGGCCATCTCCTTCCATTCTTCGAGTGCAGGACGCCTCTCCTGGCCTCCACTGCATTCAGCAGCACATCGAGGGAGGCGGTGCTGAATTTGGAGGCCAGAGCTCCCTGAATTGCTGGGCCATCTCCTCAGTCAACATGGTGGGTTGGTGACAAAGAAGTTGAAAGGGTGCCCGGATATGGCAGCGGGGCACATGTCATCCAGACTGCCCCACTGTGCAATATGTCGGGAAACCCCTGACTGCATAACTAATGTGCTCAGCATCGCACTCTTTGCCGTGAATTCCCACCGGGCTCTGCGGCAGGAAACACTCCCGGTTCCCATCCCCGCCACAGGACTTAGACTAGGAATGGAAGATCCCAGCCATTAATTTTCTTATCGTTGCTTTCCATTGTGCATCAAACGTGGGGAACTGCTGTTATTCCTTAATCGAGCATCAAGTTGATATATAGAGTCATAGAATGAAATGAAAACAATTACTGCCCCATCAACCCACTTGCAATCATCAGTAAAGTGATGGAAGGGTCCTCAGCAGTACAGTCAAGCAGCACTTGCTCCACAGTAACCTGCTCACTTGATGCTCAGTTTGGGATCTGCCAGGGCCACTCAACTCCTGACCTCATTACAGCCTTGGTCCAAACATGGACAGAAGAGCTGAACTCCCGAGGTGAGGTGAGAGTTATTGCTGTTGTCATCAAGGCAGCATTTGACTGAGTGTGGCATCATGGAGCCCTAGTGAAACTGGAGTCAATGGGAATCAGGGGGAAAACTCTCCGCTGGTTGGAGTCATATCTAGCACACAGAAAGATGGTTGTGATTGTTGGAGGTCAATCATCTCAGCTCCAGGACATCACCACAGGAGTTCCTCAGGATAGTGCCCTAGGCCCCAACCATCTCCAGCTGCTTCATCAATGATCTTCCTTCCATCATAAGGTCAGAAGTAGGGATGTTCGCTGATGATTGAACAATGTTCAGCACCATTCACGACTCCTCAGACATTGAAGCAGTCCATGTCCAAATGCAGCAAGACCTGGACAATATCTGGGCTTGAGTTGGCAAGTGGCAGGTAACATTCATGCCAAACAAGGCAATGACCATCTCCAACAAGGGAGAATCTAACCATCACTCCTTGTCATTCAATGGCATTACCATCGCTGAATTCCCCCACTATCAACATCCTGGGGTGGGGTCACCATTGACCAGAAACTGAACTGGACAAGCCATATAAATACTGTGGCTATAAGAGCAGGTAAGAGGCTAGGAATCCTGTGGCGAGTAACTCACCTCTTGACTCCCCAAAGCCTGTCCACCATCTACAAGGCACAAGTCAGGAGCGTTATGGAATACTCTCTACTTTCGAGTGCAGCTCCAAAACACTCAAGAAGCTTGACTCCATCCAGGACAAAGCAGCCTGCTTGACAAGCACCCCATCCACCACTGATGCACAGTAGCAGCAGTGTGTAGCATCTATAAGTTGCACTGCAGGAATTCACCGAGGCTCCTTAGACAGCACCTTCTAAACTCATGACTGCTACCATCAAGAAGGACAAGGGCAGTGAAGGACAAGGGCAGCAAGTAGATGGGAATACCACCACCTGGAAGTTCCCCTCCAAGTCACTCACCATCCTAGCTTGGAAATATATCACCGTTCCTTTGCTGTTGCTGGGTCAAAATCCTGGAGCTCCCTCCCTAACAGCACTGTGGGTGTACCTACATCACAGGGACTGCAACGGTTCAAGAAGTCAGCTCACCACAATCACCTTCTCAAGGGCAATAAATGCTGGCCCAACCAGCAGCGCCCACATCTCATGAATGAATTTTTGAAAAAAGGGACACTCGGCAATTCCAAAGTTTAAAAGTGCTGAATTTTTGCCTTGCGCCACCCAATAGTTTTTATTTTAGGCAATTTGTTTGGTAGCTCAAGCAGCTATGATATAATGGTTATTTAGCAAACTAATTGCAACTGTGTAATAAATGGTTTTTTTCTGAATTGGCTCCAGGGTTCTAGGAGCAGGCTGTATGCTGTATCTCATCTGGCAAATCCAAAGTGTCAGTGGCATAGTTGACAACTTTTCAACTTAATCTGTTGCACCAAAATATTGGATTCTGAAATTTGCTGAAACTTGATCAAAACCTACGATAATATCGTGTAATGTTTATAGATACTGGTTGAGCTAGGCAGTGATTGATCCAACATAGAGGGAGGCCATTTGGCCCAACATGCCTCTACTGGCTCTTTGGTAGAGCTATGCAATTAATCATGTTCCCCATATCTTTTGTCACAGCTCTGTGATTCTTTTACCTTTATGTTCTCTGCAGAAACAGCATTGATTTGACAAATATGAAGTACTTTGCTTTACTGACTCACTTTTAAACTTTATTCCTAGGTGTTTGTGAGCAGTAGTGGAAAATACAGTGACCTGGGCCATCCGTTCGGCTACCTTAAGGCGAGCACAACATTAACCTGTGTGAATCTCTTTGTTATGCCTTACAACTACCCGGTGCTGCTACCACAGCTTGGTATGTTCATCTGTATTATGGACTTGGATTATGAATAAATGTGAGAGAAGAGGGTTTCTGACATGATATAAAGGACAGTTAATAAAATGCCAACAGAAACTTTGAATCAAACATTTAAAAATATTGCTGGTTTGTTTGGTCTGTATTTTTACAATTAGCAACTGTGGCAGCGCTCAGATTTTCAATACTTTGGGCATAACAGTGATCTTGTTTCTTAATGCCTCCATGACCTTGCTCCATCCTCATTCTTCTCTTGCGTCCTTCAAACTTCCAGTCTGGCCTTCTGTGCATCTGCTTGTCATTCCATTGTTGGTGTTGGAGCTTTCAGCCACTGTGCCCTACTCTCTTGGACTGTGTCCCCTAACTCATCTGCCTCAATACTTCACTGCTGGACTCCTAAACTGCCCTGTGTTCTGTGCCTCTTCCTATCATTCTTCAACGTGTCTTTGGCAATTTGTATCCTTTGGGCACGATATAAATGCATGTTGTATTGCAGATGTTTTGAGTTATTTAGCTTGCTGCCCTGTGCCCCCTGGGTGCCATCTAAATTTTCACAGTCTAGTATTTGTAAATAATTTGACATTATTCACTACCTTGGTTGCAGTTTGCTGACAGTTGACCCATTTGAATTGTGCAGTGTTATCTTTGGGGTCTTGAAGCATTGGCGTGGTGAAGTTATAGTGTTGGACCTGTTAATGGGGACACCCCAATGGTAATGGAATTGTTTGTTTTATGTCATTATTGCCATCAAACCACATCCATGTGCTGTGAAAATCTGGTTCATGGTTTATATGTTTTAGAACATAACTCCTATTCCAAAAAATAAGTTTTGCCTGTAGATAAATGAGGGCACCTGATTAAGAAATTGGTAGGCTTGCAACTGAAACAAGCTTGGAGTTAATTACAGTTAAAAGCTAACCTATGTTTATCTTACAAGGTCAGAGGCAGAAGTGTAAAACTTAAACGATGAATAACCCACCTCTAGACTTGTAATGGAGCCAGACGGTCTACACTTCAATAAAATATTTAAATGATGTATGTAGAGTCCAAAAGAAAGGAAATATTTTTGTTTAATTTAGCTTGTGCATGTTTGCTGACAAAAGCAAACAGTTCAGTTTGGGAACAGTTGGAGGCAGTTGTAGCTTTGCTTTGGTGTAGATTGCTTCTCAACAGATTGAGAGAGCTAACAGGAGCTGATAGTCAGTTAGGACTGTATTTCAAGCAGAGAAAATACTAATTACATCGTTCACTGTGTGGAATGCAGGGTGGGGCTCTTTCTCAGTTTGGATTTTATGTGGGAAAAGCAGCTGGAAGACTTGCTTTAGCGTGTAGCTAGTGGGAGAAATCTACAGTGGTCATCAACAAGCCTTGTGACCGAAAGCAGCCAGCAAAGTTAGCTTGGTAAGTTCTGGGAAGGCAGTCGAATATCTGCCAGCAACCTAAACAAGAAGCTGAGGCATCCACTGCTGCGAGGTCTGTCAAGAAAAGGTGAAGGGTCACAGTGTTATGAAAGTCAAACTTGTCTTAATGTTGAGAGCGCAGGTCTTTTTTTTTAATTCATTCATGGGATGTGGGCGTCGCTAGCTGGGCAAGCATTTATTGCCCAAACCTACTTGCTCTTGAGAAGGTGGCGGTGAGCTGCCTTCTTGAACCGCTGCAGTCCATGTGGTGTAGGTTCACCGACAGTGCTGTTAGGAAGGGAGTTCCAAGATTTTGACACAACGACAGTGAAGGAATGGCGATATATTTCCAAGTCAGGATGGCGTGCGACTTGGAGGGGAACTTACAGGTGGTGGTGTTCCCATCCATCTATTCCCTCTAGGGTGATAGGAAGGAGTAGCAAGCCCAGAGAACCATGGATGACCAGAGGTATTTAGGTTACGATGAGAAGGGAAGCAAATCAGCAGAGGCATTAGTGGAGTACAGAAAGTGCAGGGTGGAGCTTAAGAAAGCAATTAGGAGAGCAAAGAGGGGATATGAGAAAGCTGTGGCTGGTAAAAGTAGGGAAAATCCCAAGATATTCTATAAGTATATCAATGGGAAGAGGATAACCAGGGAAAGAGGAGGGCCCATAAGGGACCAAGGGGGCAATCTATGGGTGGAGCCAGAGGACATCGGTAGAGTGTTGAATGAATACTTCACATCCGTCTTCACCCAAGAGAATGAGGACGAAGGTATTGAACTTGGGGAGAGAGACTGCGAGGTTCTTGAGCAAATTGATATAGGGAGTGACAAGGTATTGGAGGTGTTGGCAGGCATAAAAGTGGACAAACCTCCAGGTCCAGATGATTTGTGTGTCCTAGAGTGCTGAGGGAGGCAAGGGAGGAGATCGCAGGGGCTCTGACCCAAATTTTTAATTTCTCTCTGGCCACGGAGGAGGTGCCAGAGGACTGGAGAACAGCTAATGTGGTTCTGCTATTTAAGAAGGGTTGTAGAGATAAGGCAGAGAACTACAGACCAGTGAGTCTCACATCAGTGGTAGGGAAACTATTGGAGAAAGTTCTGAAGGAGAGTATCTATCTCCACTTGGAGAGGCAAGGTTTGATCAGGGATAGTCAGCATGGCTTTGTCAGAGGGAGGTCATGCCTAACAAATTTGATTGAATTTTTTGAGGAGGTGACCAGGTGTGTAGATGAGGGTAGTGCAGTTGATGGAGTTTATATGGATTTCAGCAAAGCCTTTGACAAAGTCCCACATGGGAGACTTATAAGGGCGGCAAATGCACATGGGATACAGGGTAGTTTGATAAGGTGGATTCAAAATTGGCTTAGTTGTAGGAGACAGAGGGTGATGACAGAAGGATGCTTTAGTGACTGGAAGCCAGTGTCCAGTGGCGTACCACAGGGATCTGTGCTGGGTCCCCTATTATTCGTCATTTATATAAACGACATAGATGACTAAGTGGGGGTTAGGATTAGTAAGTTTGTGGATGACACAAAGATTGGCCAGGTGGTTGACAGTGAGGTTGAGTGTCTTGGGCTACAAGAAGATATGGACAGGATGGTGAAATGGGCAGATAAGTGGCAGATGGAATTTAACCCTGAGAAGTGTGGGGCGATACACTTTGGAAGGAGTAATTTGACAAGGAAGTATTCAATAAACGGCATGACACTAGGAAGTTCTGAGGAACAAAGGGACCTTGGCGTGTGTGTCCATAGATCTCTGAAGGCTGAGGGGCATGTTAGTGGGGTGGTGAAAAAGGCATATGGGACACTTGCCTTTATCAATCAAGGCATAGATTACAAAAGTAGGGAGGTCATGTTCGGAGTTGTATAGGACCTTGATGAGGCCACAGCTGGAGTACTGTGTGCAGTTCTGGTCGCCACATTATAGGAAGGATGTGATTGCACTGGAGGGGGTGCAGAGGAGATTCATCAGGATGTTGCCTGGGATGAAACATTTAAGTTATGAAGAGAGGTTGGATAGACTTGGGTTGTTTTCGTTGGAGCAGAGAAGACTGAGGGGTGACCTGATCGAGGTGTACAAGATTGAGGGGCATGGACAGGGTGGATAGGGAACAGCTGTTCCCCTTAGTTGAAGGGTCAGTCACAAGGGGGCATAGGTTCAAGGTGAGGGGCAGGAGGTTTAGGGGGGATGTGAGGAAAAAGTTTTTACCCAGAGGGTGGTGAGGGTCTGGAATGCGTTGCCTGGGAGGGTGGTGGAGATGTGTTGCCTCACATCCTTTAAAAAGTACCTGGATGAGCACTTGGCACGTCATAACATTCAAGGCTATGGGCCAAGTGCTGGTAAATGGGATTAGGTAGGTAGGTCAGGTGTTTCTCACGTGTCGGTGCAGACTCGATGAGAGGAAGGGCTTCTTCTGCTCTGTGATTCTGTGTGATCTGCTGCCCTTTGGGAACTTCAACTCCCAACGAGTCTCAGGCTTATGGGTATACACAGACAGGGAGTGCGTTGCACATGCGCAGATCGGTATTTTTATGTTCTTTCGGCCCAGCGTGCCTGTGCAAGAAGAAAAACGGCGCAAAAATCCGCGTCAGGTGGCCGTGAGCGGAGCGCCACATAAGGCAAGAGTCGCAAGTCGCAGACAGAGAGGTCCGAAAAGAAGAGTCCCAGAGAGCGGAACCAAGGGCAGGACAGTTCAGTTAAAAAGAGAGGAGCAGAGAAATGGGCTCCAAACAGGAAAAGGGTTGCGGGGATCAGACTAAGTGAAGAAGACACCTGAAGGCTGGTGTGGGCCGTGGGGGACAAAGGTACCCCGTTTGGAGCAGTAATGTTCCGCTGATGCGGCCGAAGAGCTGAATTTGTGCTTGTGATTTAGTGCTTGAGTGCATATTTGGGAATCCAGGGGAGCGGAATCTCGGCAGACGAGATTGAAACCCTGTGGGTTTGGCTGTCGTTGATGCTGTCTGGGTTGGATTGGCTTTTGGACAGAATTCCAAGGCGAGATCTTCAAAGGTGAAGATTGGAATCCATCGTGAGAAACACAGTTTCAGTGAGATTGGTTAACTCAGTGTTTGCTGTCGTCTGGGTGGGTTGTTGAGAAATCCATGCACCCTGACTTGGTCACATCTGTCATTTATTGTGTGTAGTGTGTTGTGTTCAACCACAGTTTGCTTGTTGATTTACACATACCTCATATTTACCCCGAATATAAATAGATGTTGTAAATTGTTTTATCCTTCTGACCTTGTATACTTAAATTTATTTTTGTTTATTCAAAACAGTGGAATCTTGTGGTTTTATTCACATGGGAAGAGTCTTGAATCTCAAACTTTGTCTACTTAAACAAAACGTTATTGGACCCTAGCTGAATATTACTGAAATCCTGGTAGTCTGGTGAAGGATCACAACATAAATTGGGGGCTGTTGTGGGATTGTGAATTCACAGGCAAATACAAGTGCTGGTACTTGCTGAGGTTAAGGTTTACAAGATTTCCAAGGTGAATATTACTGAATGAAAAGCAGAAAGCTTTGTCAATTTCTAGGACTTTTCTGGAGAGTAAAGATTTATCCTTGAATGATTTGCAGCAATTAACCAAGGCTCAGTTAATCGCACTAGCAGAAGAGTTAGAGTCAAAAGCAGGGGCTAAGAAAGCTGACAGAATTGAGGTAATAGAGCAGGATCTGGGATTGGAAGAAGAAAAAGTTAATCAAAATAGTTATTCAGTTGCAAATGAAGCAGCTTGAAATAGAAAAAGAAATGAAAATGCTTGCATAGGAAAAAGAAAGCAAAAGAAATGGAAATGTGAAAGCTTGAACTTGAACTCTGGAGAGAGAGGTTAGCAAGGGTGGAAAGAGTTAAGGAAGGGGAAAGAATTTCCTAAGAGAAAAAGAAACCACTCAGCATGCATTGGCTAGAGAAAAGCTAGAGTTATGGGGTGAAAGAAAGTCCATTAGTTCGGATGAGGAATTGAGTCCCACTCTGAGCTTTGATAAAACCAAGAGTTACCTCTAAGCAAGCAGCCAAGTTGGAGCAGCAGCTGGAGCGGAGTGAATCTGGGGGTGAACAGCACCAGCGGAGCTTCTCAATAAAAGCCTAAGGGTCAAGGCCCAGATGGAGCCAGCCAGAGCAGCAGCTAACCGTAACAGGAACCCCACCAGAATTCAAAGCTGTCAGCGCAAAGCAGAGAGCTGATTGGTAGGTAGTGGTTGAGATTTTTTCTCTCCACTTTAAAGCTACATTAAGGAAAGGTAAGAGTTCTAGCTTTGTTTTAAAAATAAGAAAGAAACTTAAATAATTTTCTCCTTGGCTTAAAAGTTTAGGGTAAGAGTATTTTAACTAAAGGTATGGCAAGGGAGCTCAGTCCCGTGTGTTGCACGGCTTGCAGTATGTGGGAAGTCTTAGATGTTGCTGGCAGTCTGGATGACCACATCTGCAGGAAGTGCCAGCGGTTTGACCAGCTTGAGCGCCGGGTTTCGGAGCTTGAGCAGTTGGCTGGAGGCACAGCAGTGCATCCGCGAGGCTGAGAGTTACATGGATAGCATGTTTTTAGATGTGGTCGCCCCGCAGATTAAGGAAGTACAGTCAGAGAGGGAATGGATGACCACCAGTCAGAAGAAGGGAGGCAGGCAGGTAGTCAGGAAAGCCCCAGAGTGCATCCCACCCAAGGACAGTTTTTCTGTGTTGGAAAACGGTGAAAGTGATGGTTCCTCTTGGGAGTTCAGCCAGAGCCCAGCTGCACAAGGAGGGAGGAGAAAGAGAGGAAGAGCAATAGTGGTAGGAGACTCAGGGTATAAACAGGTGTTTCTGCGGCCGCAGACGTAACTCCAGGATGGTGTGTTGCCTCCCTGGTGCCAGGGTCAAGGATGTCACTGGCTGCAGAGCAGTCTGAAGGGAGAGGGCAAACAATCAGAGATCGTGGTTCACATTGGTACCAATGACATAGGTATAAAGAGGGATGAGGTCCCACAATAAGAATTTAGGGAGCTAGGTTAGCAGATTGAAAAGCAGTGCCTCAAAGGTTGTAATCTCTGGATTACCCGTTGCCACATACTAGTGAGTATAAGAATAGGGAAATAGAGCAGATGAATGTGTGGCTGAAGAGTTGGTACAGGAGGGAGGGCTTTAGATTCCTGGATCACTGGGTCAGTTTCTGGGGAAGGTGGGACCTGTCCAGGTCTGATGGGCTGCACTTGAACTGGAACGAGACCAACATCCTTGTGAGGGGGTTTGCTATTGCTATTGGTGGGGGTTTAATCTAATTTGGCTTGGGTGATGGGGTACAGAGTGGAGGTATAGTTGGGGGTGATGCACAGACAAGTATAGAAATAAAACCAAGTCAGTCTGGAAGATGGGGTGTATATATTCAAGTTAAGGCTCAAGGGAGTATGGCAAAGCTGGATGGCATTTATTTTAATGCAAGAAGCCTTGCAAGTAAGGCAGATGAGTTGAAGGTGTTGATTA
Source organism: Cetorhinus maximus (assembly GCF_964194155.1). Taxonomy (NCBI): domain Eukaryota; kingdom Metazoa; phylum Chordata; class Chondrichthyes; order Lamniformes; family Cetorhinidae; genus Cetorhinus; species Cetorhinus maximus. The sequence goes on from NC_135886.1 coordinate 146,151,051, forward strand.
ACACTTGAGGATATGATATCATTGCTATCACGGAGATATGGTTGAGGGAGGGGCAGGACTGGCAGCTCAATATTCTGAGGTATAGAATCTTCAGTTGAGACAAGGGGTCGGGGGTGTAAAACAGGAGGTGGTGTCGTAATATTGATCAAGGAGTCGATTACCACAATAAGGAGGGATGATATCTTAGGTTCCTCAAACAAGGCCATATAGGTAGAACTTAAAAACAAAAAGGAGGCATTCACATTACTGGGAGTGTACTATAGACTCCCAAATAGGGAGAGATAGAAGGGCAGATATGTAGGCAAATCTCAGAGAAGCGTAAACATAATAGGGCAATAAGAGCAGGGGATTTCAACTTCCTCAACATTAACTGGGATAGAGAAAGTGTGAAAGACTTAGAGGGGGCGGAATTTTTAAAAATGTAACCAGGAGAGCTTTTTAAGCCAGGACACACAAAGTCCTACAAGAGAGGGGGCAGTGCTGGACCTAAGTTTAGGGAACGAAGCTGGGCAAGTGGTAGAATTGTCAGTGTGGGAGCATTTCGGTGATAGTGACCATAACTCAATAAGATTTAGGATAGTAATGGAAAAGGACAAATATGGACCGGAAATTAAGGTCCTGAATTGGGGTAAGGCCGATTTTAATATGGTTAGACAGGACGTGACCAAAGTGCCCTGAGAGCAGCTACTTGTAGGGAAATCTACATCAGAGCATTCAAAAAGGAAATAGAGTGCAGGGCCAACACGTTCCCTTAAAGGTGAAGGGTAGGACCAAAGAGAACCCTGGATATCAAGGAGTGTACAGGATTGGATAAGGAAAAAAAGGGAAGCTTATGGTAGATTCCGAGGGCTCAAAACAGTGGAAACTCTAGAGTATAGAAAGTGCAGGGGTTACTTAAAAAAGAAATTAGGAGAGCGGAGAGGTGGTATGAAAAAACACTGGCGGGTAAAATCCAAAGGCGTTTTATAAATATGTTAGGGGCAAGAGGATAACCAGGGAAAGAGTAGGGCCCATTAGGGACCAAAGAGGCAATCTGTGTGAGGAGCCGGAAGACATAGGTGAGGTTTTAAATAAGTACTTTGCATCTGTTTTCACTATAGAGAAGCACGATATAGGTATAGAAATCAGGAGGGGGACTGTGATATACTTGAATACAGCATTGAGAGGAAGGATGTATTAACGGTTTTAGTGGGCTTAAAAGTGGATAAATACCCAGGCCCAGGTGAGATGCATCCCAGGCTGCTATGTGAGGCAAGGGAGGAGATTGCAGGGGCCCTGACATTAATTTTCAAATCCTCTCTGGCCACAGGAGAGGTGCCAGAAGACAACAAATGTGGTATCTTTATTCAAGAAGGGTAGTAGGGATAAACCAGGTAATTATAGGCCAGTGAGTCTAACATCAGAGGTAAGAAAACTTTTGGAAAAAATTCTGAGGGATAGAATTAATCTCCACTTGGAGAGGCAAAGATTAATGAAGGATAGTAAGCATGGTTTTGTCAAGTAGAGATCATATCTAACAAGTTTGATTCAGTTTTTTGAGGAGGTAACTAGTTGTGTAGCTGAGGGTGGTGCAGTTGATGTAGTCTACATGGACTTCAGTAAGGCTTTTGACAAGGTCTCGCATGGGAGACTAGTCAAGAAGGTAAGAGCCCATGGGATCCAGGGCAATTTGACAAATTGGGCCCAAAATTGGCTTAGTGGCAGGAGGCAGAGGGAGATGGTCGACAGTTGTTTCTGTGACTGGAAGCCTGTGTCCAGTGGCATACTGCAGGGATTGGTGCTGAGTCCCTTGCTGTTTGTAGTGTACATTAATGATCTAGACGTGAATATAGGAGGTATGATCAGTAAGCTCGTAGATGACATGAAAATTGGTGTGGTAAATACTGAGAGGACTACAGGATGATATAGATGGGCTGGTCAGGGGGGCAGAACAGTGGCAAATGGAACTTAATCCTGAGAAGTGTGAGGTGATGCATTTTGGGAGGACTAACATGGCAAGGGAGCACACAATGAATGGTGGGACCCGAGGAAGTACAGAGGATCAGAGGGACCTTGGTGTGCATGTCTATCGGTCTCTGAAGGCAGCAGGACAGTTAGATAAGCTGGTTAATTAGGTGGCGGGGGGAGGGGGGAAGAGGCTTCTGGAGAGGGGATGCATAGGCTAACAAACCAAAAGGATATGGCAGCATTGTAGGGCAGCTATTTTGGTATTGATACCCAGAGTGTGACAGGAAGGGACAGAGTGTACAAACATTAAAAAAAAGCAGCAGCAAATAGGGTCAAAGGGGGAAAAAATGGTAAAAAGGCAAAATGAATGGCTCTTTACCTAAATGCATGTAGTATTCAGAACAAAATGAATTCACAGCACAGATAGAGGTTAAATGGGTATGATCATATAGCTATTACGGAAACATGGTTACAAGGAGATCAAAGCTGGGAACTAAATATTCAGGGGTATGTGACTTTTGTAAAGGACAGGCAGGAACAAAAGGGTGGTGGGGTAGGTTTGTTAGTACGGGATGGAATAAGTACGGTATCAAGAAATGATATTGGATCAGAAGATGTAGAATCCATATGGGTGAAGGTAAGAAATAACAAGGGGAGTAGTCTATATGCCCCCTAACAATAGCTATACTGTAAGACAGAGAATAAATCAGGAGATAATGAGGGCATTTAAAAAAGGCTGTACATTAATCATGGGTGACTTTAATCTTCTTGTAGATTAGGAAAATCAAATTGGCAGAGATAGACACAAGCAAGAATTCATAGTGAATTCGGGACAGTTTCCTAGAACAATATGTTGTGGATCCAACCAGGGGTCAGGCTATTTTGGATCTGGTAATGTGTAATGAGGTAGCTTTAGATCCCCTAGGAAACAGAGACCATAACATGGTAGAATTTAGCATTCAGTTTGAGAGTGAGAAACTTAGTTTGGAAACATCTGTGCTAAAATTGAATAAGTGAAATAACAAAGGAAGGAGGCAGAGTTGGCTGGAGTGACTGGGAAAGGAGTTTAGCAGAAAAGACGGTTGATGAACAATGGCAGATGTTTAAGAAAATAGCTCCTGACTCACAACAAAGATATATCCCAGTGAAAAAGAAGGATCCTAGGAAGGGGATAATCCAATGATGGTTAACCAAGGAAGTTAAGGATAGTATTTAATTGAAAGAAAAAACATACAATGTGGCAAAGGTTAGCAGTAAGCCAGAGGATTGGGACAGTTTTAAAAACTAACAAAAGATGTCAAAAAACAAAAGGAGAAAATAAACTTTTGAGTGTAAACTAGCAAGTAATATAAAAATGGACAGTAAGAGTTTCTTTAAATATATAAAAAGGAAGGGAGAGGGCAAAGTGAACATAGGCCCCTCAGAGAATGAAGCTGGGGAAATAATGGGGAACCAGGAAACGGCAGAGGAGTTGAATAAATACTTTGCATCAGTCTTCATGGTAGAAGATACTAACAGCATTCCAAAAATACTAAATAATCAAGGGGTAAATGGGGGAAGGAAATAAATACAATAACTATCACTAGAGAAAAAGTACTAGTGATAGCGCTAAAGGCCAATAAGTCTCCAGGACCTGATGGGTTGCATCCAAAGATATTAAAAGAAGTAGCTACAGAGATAATGGATGCATTGGTAGTCATCTTCCAAGAATCCTTAGATTCTGGAAAAGTCCTAGAAGATTGGAAAACTGTCAATGTAACGCCCTTATTCAAAAAGGGAGGGAGACAAAAAACAGACAAAAAAAAAGCTTAACATCCGTAGTTCGGAAAATGTCTTTTATAAAGGATGTAATAGCAGAGCATTTAGAAATGCATAATCTAATCAAGCAGAGTCAGCATGGCTTCATGAAAAGAAAATCATGTCTGACAAATTTATTAGAATTCTTTGAGGAGGTAACAAGTAGGATAGATAAAGGGGAACCAGTATATCTAATATATTTGGATTTCCAAAAGGCGTTCAGTAAGGTACTGCACATTAGGCTACTTAATGAGATAAGAGCCCATGGTGTTGGGGGTAGTATATTGGCATGGATAGAGGATTGGCTAACTAATAGAAAACAGAGTTGGGATAAGGGGGGCCATTTTCAGGATGGCATCCTGTGATTAGTGGAGTGCCACAGGAATCAGTGCTGGGGCCATAATTATTTACAATATATATTAATGACTTAGATGAGGGAAATGAATGTACTATCACCAGGTTTGCGGATGACACTAAAGTAGGTGGGAAGGCAAGTGGTGAGGATGACACAAGGAGTCTACAGGATATAGACAGGTTAAGTGAGTGGGCAGAAACTTGGTAGATGGAATATAATGTGGGAAAATGTGAGGTTATACAATTTGGCAGGAAGAATAGAGTAGCTGAATATTATTTAAATGGAGAAAGACTGCAGAAAGCTACAACACACAGGGGTTTGGGAGCCCTTGTGCATGAATCCCAAAAAGCTAACCTACAAGTTCAACAAGTAACAGGGAAGGCAAATGGAATGTTGGCCTTTATTTCAAAGGGAATGGAGTGTCATCTTCAGTCGCTTCATCAATGACCTTCCTTCCATCATAAGGTCAGGCGTGGGGATGTTCGCTAATGATTACACGACGTTCACCATTTGCGACGACTCAGTTACTGAAGTAGTCCATGTCCAAATGCAACAAGACTGGATAATATCCAGGCTTGGGCTGACAAGTGGCAAGTAACATTTGCGCCACACAAGTGTCATGCAATGACCATCTCCAACAAGGGAGAATCCAACCATCACCTCTTGACCTTCAATGGCATTATCATCACTGAATCCTCCACTATCAATATCCTGGGGGGTACCATTGACCAGAAACTGAACTGGACTAGCCGTATAAATACTGTAGCTACAAGGGCACGCCAGAGACTAGGAATCGTGCGACGAGTAACTCACCACCTGACTCTCCAAAGCCTGTCCACCATCTACAAGGCACAAGTCAGGAGTGTGATGGAATACTCCCCACTTGCCTGGATGAGTGCAGCTCCCACAACACTCAAGAAGCTTGACACCATCCAGGACAAAGCAGCCCACTTGATTGGCACCACACCCACAAACATTCACTCCCTCCACCACCGACGCACAGTAGCAGCAGTGTGTACCATCTACAAGATGCACTGCAGGAATTCACCAAGGCTCCTTCGACAGCTCCTTCCAAACCCACGACCACTAACATCCAGAAGGACAAGGGCGACATCACCACCTGGAAGTTCCTCTCCAAGTTACCCACCATCCTGACTTGGAAATGTAATGCTGTTCCTTCACTGTCGCTGGTTCAAAATCCTGGAACTCCCTTTCTAACAGCAGTGTGGGTGTACACCACATGGACTGCAGCAGTTTAAGATAGCAGCTCACCACCACCTTCTTGAGGGCAAAGAGAGATGGGCATTAAATGCTGGCCCAGCCAGCAAAGCCCACAACCCGTGAATGAATAAAAAAATATATAAGTAGGGAAGCCTTGCTAAAACTATACAAGGCACTGGTTAGACCACACCTAGGATACCGTGAACAGTTTTGGTCCACTTATCTAAGGAAAGATATACTGGCATTGGTGGCAGTCTAGAGAAGGTTCACTAGTATAGAGAGCATAGAGGGATTTTCTTATGAGGAGAGGTTGAGTAGGTTGGGCCTGTACTTATTGGAGTTTAGAAAATGAGAGGCAACCTTATTGAAACATATAAGATTCTCAGGGGGCTTGATGGGGTAGATGCTGAGAGGTTGTTTCCCCTTGCAGGAGAGTCTAGGACCTGAGGGCATAATCTCAGAGTAAGGGGCTGCCCGTTTAAGACAGAGATGAGGAGGAATTTCTCCTCTGAGGGTAGTGAATCTGTGGAATTCTTTCCCGAAGAGGCCCATAGAGGCTGGGTTGCTAAGTATATTCAAAGCTGAGATAGACAGATTTTTAATCAGTAAGGGAATCGAGGTTTATGGGGAAAAGGCAGGAAATTGGAGTTGATTATCAGATCAGCCATGATCTCATTGAATGGTGGAGCAGACTTGATGGGCTGAATGGCCTACTTCTCCTACACCTTAAGGCCTTATGGTCGAAGAAGGCATATGGGATACTTGCCTTTATTAGTCAAGGCATTGAATACAAGAGCAGGGAGGTTATGATGGAGCTGTATAAAACGTTAGGTCACATCTAGAGTATTGTGTGCAGCCTCTTTCCGTGCTGTAAAACTCAATGACTCTCGACTCGAGTCTTCGTCTATTGCCTAAATTCACTGAAGCAGAGTTGATATTTTTTATCTCGTTTGAAAAGGTGGCTACAAAGTTTTATGTGGCCTCTCATTTTGTAAAGTGTTTTGGTTGGGAAGGCAACGGGTGTGTAGCGTAGTCTTTCAGAAGAGCAATCTTCAGATTGAGGTAGATAAAACTGCAGCACTTAACGTGTACAAGCTCGTCCCAGAACGATATGAGTTGAAATTTCAGACTTTACAGGAAAGACCAAATGAAACATTGGTAGAATTTGCTCAGGAGCAAGAAATGTTGTGGGACTGTTGGTTTTGATCCCTGAAATTAGAACAAAAGTTTGAGAATATGTGGGAGCTAATGTTACTGAAAGAATTTCAAAACAGCATTCCAATAGCAATTACATCACACCTGGAGGACTGTAATATTTCTTAGGTGCACGAAGCAGCAGTCTGTCAGATGGCTATGATATATCACATAAGAGGCTAGGGACCAGTAGATCTCCATTTGTAAACCCACCGGGAAGCCAGACGAACAGAGAAGAGTCTAGCTTTATGGAAAAGGCGGAAGCTGTTCCAGTCAATAGAAAGGACAGTGTAGAGGATTAAAGTGATATAATGAAACAAGCAAGCTTTTATTGCCATAAGACAGGGCATTTCAGAGCCCATTGTTGGAAACTGAATGGTAAACTGATGGCAACAATAGGAATGTTTAAGGAGTCTTCAGAAAATTCAGTACCAGCAAAGGGGCATGTGTTAAAACGGTGGCCCTGGTGCCAGTGACAGACTTCCACAGAGAAAGTTGCATCAGCAAGTGACACTTGAGAAAAACCCAGTGCCATAAATGTTTTTACAGTAGGAGTAGATATTAGAAGGGGAAGTCACTCCATTTTCATCCAAGAAAGAGGCCTGAAAAATTGTTAACCTGAGAGATACTGGTTCAGCTCATAGCTTATTGTTAGCAAAGGATTTGGACCTTTCTTCAGAATGTTTGCTGAATTGAATACAGGGTATTGAGGGGGAAGTGTCTTACCCATTGCATAAAACAAATTTAAGTTGTGCAGTAGTGAAGGGGCCTTGTGTGGTTGGAATTGTTCCAAAATTACCTATTAAAAATGTAGGGCAATGATACAGCGGGCAGTGTAGTTTTTCCAGAACCTGGGATGGAGTGTCACAGTTCCGAAGCTGGTCCTATGAATAAAAACTGCTTGCATTGGGCAAGGATAATAAAAGCAGAATACTACAGATGCTGGAAATCTGAAATAAAAACAGAAAATGCTGGAATAACTCAGTAGGTCTGGCAGCATCTGTGGAGAGAGAAACAGTTAGCGTTTTGACTCTGTATGACTTCTTCAGAGATGTTCCAGCATTTTCTGTTTTATTTCCCATTGTAATCCAGTTGAGCCGAAGAATAGACCTCTGTAACAATACTGATGTATCCATCTCGGTAATGGATGGATCAGAAGCAACAGAAGTGACTGCAGAATTGAAAATGAAGAATTTTCATTGGAAACAATGAAGACTGCAAAATAATCCAGAAGGGTTAATGACTGCGGACACTGAATTAGAAGTGCTTGCCAGTGCCGAGACAGAGTACAGCAGCAGGAATCCAGGCAAATGGACAGTTCGCAACAGACCATTTAAAACTCCCAGAGGACTGGAATGATGTGGTTCGTGAATTGTGTGAAAGACTTAATGTATTGGAAAGAAGAATAAAAATCCAGAGTGAGGAAGCGGTTGACGTTGCTCAAAAATAATTAAATAAGACCTGTTTAGGATGGAATCAGGAGAAAAAAATCTCAATAACATCCCTGAAATGGCTAAAAGAGATTTTGATCAGAGGAGAAATAAGTTGTTGGTGCACAAAGAAGCCATTTTGACCTTGTGGTAAATTCTCATTGAGAAAACGTTTGAGTTGGACAATGAGCTTTAAAGATGGAATTACACCTCCAGCTGTGAAAGGGATGACAATTGGGCTGTGGACTTAAGTGAAACATTCTTTGCCAAGTTAAAGAACAGGCAAAGGGGATAAGAACGCAGCTTCTGAATTATGATAATTTTGTGATGTTTAGATTCTGCTAATCCTACTTGTTACATGTACTGGTTTTTGTTTTGGTTAAGCCTTTGTAACTTTGTAATACGATATGTGTAATTGTGGAACAAAACGAAAAGTTTATCTGTATAGTATGTAATAAGCTATTTGTTAGAAGTTTATAATAAGTACTTTTGTGAAGAACTTGTAAAACCATTGTAAAGAAACCTTCACAGATAAACTAGTGCGCTTATGACAGGTGTCAGGTAGAAAATACAATTGAGAACCAAGAATAATACAGAAGGTTCAGAGGGGAGGTGATAAAGCATATTAGAGAAGTGAAGAGGAATTATGAGAAAAGACTGGCAGCCAACATAAAGGGGAATCCCAAAGTCTCCTGTAGGCATATAAATAGTAAAAGGGTGGTAAAAGGAGTAGAACTGATTAGGTACCTAAAAGGGAATTTACACATGGATGAAGGGGCCATGGCTGAGATCTTTACCAAGGAGGTAGATGCTACCTAGGCCATGGTGACAGACGAGGAAACTCTGTCACTAGATGGGTTCAAAATTGATAAGGAGCAAGTGTTGAATAGACTGTTGGTACTTAAAGTTGACAAGGCACAGGGACCAGATGAGATGCATCCAAGGATATTGAAGGATGTGAGAGTACAAATTGCAGGGGTACTGGCTGTAATCTTTCAGTTTTCCTTAGCCTCGGGAGGTGCCAGAGGACTGGAGAATTGCAAACATTACGTCCTTGTTCAAAAAGGTTGTAAGGATAAGCCCAGCAATTACAGACTAGTCAGTTTAACTTCAGTGGTGGGCAAGATTCTAGAAACAATTATTCAGGTAACATAGTAGTCACGTGGAAAAATATGGGTTGATGAGGAAGAGCTAGCATGGATTTCTAAAGGCGAAATCATGTTTAACTAACTTGCTGGAGTTTTTTGAAGAGGTAACAGAAAAGGTCGATGAGGGTAATACTGTTGATTTGGCGTACATGGACTTTGAAAAGGCATTTGACACTGTGCCACACAACCGACCTGAGAGAAAAGTTATTGCTCATGGAATAAAAGGGACAGTAGCCAGGTGGATGCAGAATTGGCTGAAAAATAGGAAGTAGAGAGTAATGGTCAATGGATACTTTTCAGGCTGGAGGAAGGTTTGTAGTGGAATTCCCCAGGAGTCGGCATTGGGACCCTTGCTTTTCCTGATATGTATTCATGACCTAGATCTTGGTGTGCAGAGGACAGTTTCAAAGCTTGTGGATGATATGAAGCTTGGGGGTGTTGTGAACTGTGAGGAGGATGGTGTAGAACTTCAAGAGGACATAAACAAGTTGGAGTGGGTAGATAGATGGCAGATAAAGTTCAATGTGGAGAAGTGTGAGGTGATGCATTTTGAAAGGAAGAACATGGACAGACAATATAAAATAAGGGGTGGAATTTTGAAGGGGGTGCAGGAGCAGAAAGACTTGGGTGTATATGTGCATAGATCATTGAAGGTGGCAGGACAGGTGGAGAGAGCAGTTAATAAAGCATATAATATCCTGGGCTTTATTAATAGGGGCATAGAGTACAAGAGCAGGGAGGTTATGCTGAATTTATATAAGATACTCGTTAGACCTCAGCTGGAATATTGTGTACAGTTCTGGGCACCACATTATAGGAAGGACGTGAGCACATTGGAGAGAGTGCGGAAGAGGTTTACAAGAATGGTTCCAGGGATAGATTGGAGAAGTTGGGAGTGTTCTCCTTGGAGAGAAGAAGGCTGAGAGGAGATTTGACAGAGATGTTCAAAATCACGAGGGAGCTGGACAGTGTAGATAGGGAGAAGCTATTCCTACTTGTAAAAGGATCAAGAATGAGAGAGCACAGATTAAAAGTGATTTGCAAAAGAAGCAAGTGTGACGTGAGAAAAAACTTCCTTCACACAGCGAGTAGTTAGGGTTTGGAATGCACTGCCTGGAAGTTGGTGGAGGCAAGTTCAATCAAGGCATTCAAGAGGGCATTAGATGACTATTTGATTAGAAACAATGTTCAGTGGTACGGGGAAAAGGCAGGGCAATGGCACTGAGTCATAATGCTCATTTGGAGAGCCGGTATAAACATGGTAGGCCGAATGGCCTCCTGTGCCGTTAAGATTCTGTGATTCTTTCCAAGGCAAAGGAGTTATGAAAGTCACACTTACCTTAACATTGAGAGCGGAGGTGAAGAACTTCAACTCCTGTTGGGCCTTGGAGGTTTCACGCATGCGCAGACGGTGGGCAGGCTGCACGTATGCAGATCGCCACTTTTATGGTCTTTGGGATCAGTGTGCCTGTGCAAAATCCCAGGTTAGGTGACTTTGAGCGGAGTACCATAGAAGGCAAGAGTCCCAGGCAGGGGCAGGGAGAGGTCCCAAAGGGAGAGGGGTCAGGCAAAGGTCCCAGTTCGGTTAAAAAGAGGGGAGTAGAGAAATCGGCTCCAAACAGCAAAAGGGCTGCAGGGAGCAGACTTTAAATGAAGAAGGCAGCTGAAGGTTGATAACTTTGTGCTGTGGGCTGCTGGGGCAAAGGAGCTGCAGTATTCTGTTTGGTGCAGCCAAAGAGCTGAAGTTGTGCTTGTGATTTGGTGCTTGAGTGCATATTCGGGAATCCAGGGGAACGGAATCTTGGGAGACTAGATTGAAACCCTGCGAGGAGGGGCATTGTTGATGCCATCTGAGTTGGATTGACTTTTGGAGATAATTCCAAGGCGGCATCTTTGAAGGTGAAGACTGGAATCCCTTGAGAGAGAGAGAGAGAGTGTTTCAGAGAGATTGTTGACTCCGTGTTTACTGTTGTTTAGTTGGGTTATTGAGAAATCCGTGGACCCTGTCTTGGTCGCTTCTGTCATTTATTGTGCAGTGTGGTGTATTCGACCACAGTTTGCCAGTTAATTCACATGCACCTCATATTTACCCTGAATGTTAGAGCAGAAGATAGATATTGTAAATTATTTTATCTTTCTGACCTTGTATTGTAAAATTTATCTTTAGTTTGTTCAAAACTTGTGGTGGCTTTACTCACTTGGTAAGTGTCTTGAATCTCAAACTTTTGTCTACTTAAATAAAACGTTATTGGCCCCTGGGTGAATCTTACCGAAAACCTGGGGCTCTGGTCAAAGATCATAACGGTAGCCAAAAAGTTAATGGAAGGACCCCAATAGAATCCTACCTCGGAGGATAGCTGGAAAAAGGAGAATTAGAGAGAATTCCGGAGGGCTGTGACATATCTTTGGGTTGTGTCCTAAAGAAGTGAATGAACTTCAATATTGTGTATAAGGGAATTCTTGGAGGAAGTAAAACAAGAAGAACTGAGTTCATATTGTAAGTCATTACAAACTCTAGTGTTAAGTTAATAATGCTTGCTTTTTTAAATTATTCTTATATATAATAAAATTTATTTTTGTTTAAAAATGTGGAATCCTGTGGCGTAGTTCCTGTCAGTTAATTGCTGAGTGTTTGGATTTATTCTTTAAACATTAATGGTCCCTAATAGGATTGTAACACGTGTGGAGATCAAGCTATATTGGGAAACAATTTGTGAAAAATTAAATGCTTAACCATTTTGATATAAAATGCATTGCTTAATACAGAGTATTTTTTAAAAATCTGCCCTGGAGTGTGGATGTCGCTAGCAGATTGGCATTAATGCCTGTCCCTAGTTACCCTGAGAAGGTTGTGGTGGGCTGCCTTCTTGAATCACTGGAGTCTACATGATGGTGTTCAGTAGTAGATTTTAGGATGTTGAGTCAGTGGCAGTGAGGGAGCAGTGATGTATTCCCAGCCAAGATGGTGAATGACTTAGAAGTGATGATTTCCCTGTGCCATCATTACTCTTGTCTTTCTCATTAGTGGAGGTCACAGTGGGGAGCAGTATTGAAGTAAATCAGACGTATCTACGATTGTGTGTTATCAATAGTGTCACACTTGATTTGTTCATTCCCAAGGAGCTGTCATTGCTTGTTTTGTTGTCATTACAGATGATTTGTTCAAAGTGCACAAACTGAAACCAAATCTGAAGTGGCGCCAAACCTTTGAGAATTACTTGAAGACCATGCCTCCATATTATCTGTTGGTATGTGCAAATTTTTTGCTTTATTCATTCACAGGATGTGGGCATCACTAGTTAGGCCAACATTTATTGTCTGCCCCTAATTGCCTTTGAGAAAGTGGTGAGACGTCTTTTTGAACCACTGCAGTCCATGTAGTGTAGGTACACCCACAGTTCCAGGATTTTGACCCAGCGACAGTGAAAGAATGGTAATATAGTTCTAAGTCAGGGTGGTGAATTTGCAGGCAATGATGTTCCCATGCATCTGCTGCCCTTGTCCCTCTAGATGGTAGTGGTCGTGGATTTGGAAGGTGTTGTCTGAGGAGCCTTGGTGAGTTGCTGCAGTGCATCTTGTAGATGGTACACACTGTGTGTTGGTGGTGGAGGGAGTGAATGTTTGTGGTGATGGTTGGGGTACTAATCAAGCGGGTTGCTTTGCCCAGGATACAGTTGGAATATTGGAACAAAGGCAACAGCAGGTGCAGAAAATTCATGAACTTTTGTCTGATTTCTGTTTTGGGTAAAAATGATTAGATGGTGGAAAGAGCTTCAAAGCCAATGTTAGTAATTTAACAGCTGCTCCCCAATGTAGGAAACAGCAGGTTTGAGGTGTAACAGCTACTGAGGCTGCATTACTGCTGCTTGTCAAATAACTGTATAGATTATATACTGCTGTATATTGCACAGTGAACCTAAACATCAGCTGAGCCAATTACTGGGGATGGCAGCTGCTGACAGCTCTGCCTACATTGTTTGACTTAATATTCCATTCGGTTGGATGAGCTCCACCACTACTACATATCATGCTTGAACATGACCTTCGTAAAGCTTATGAGCTAAATTTAGTACAATGTAAACTGCCTGTTTAACATCTATTAAAACTTGGATGTGTGTGGATCAGCACTGGTGAATTTGTCCAGCACTGTTGAATGGTCCAAAATGTGCTACAGTGCCACTTTCCGTTGCATTCCATGGGTTGCATTATTCAGGTTACAGTGTTAAAGGTACATTCCGATGCAAGATTTCTGTGAATCATAGAATGATTTAGCACAGAAGGAGCCATTTGGCCCATCGTACCTGTGCAGTCTCTTTGGTCGAACTATCTTGAGCCAGACTATCCTGTCGCTTGCCATTTCAATTCACCATCCTGTTCTAATGCCTACATGTCCGTCCTTGGCCTGCTGCAATGTTCCAGTGAAGCTCAACGCAAACTGGAGGAACAGCACAGCACCACCTTATGATTAGACACTTTCAGCCTCCTGGACCTAACATTCAGTTTAACAACTTCAGACCATGAACTCTCCTCTCCACCTTGACCCCCTTTTTTAACCCAATTTTTTTCCCCAATGCCCCACCCAGACTCTCAGGGTCATCTGTCACTTGTTTCTATGTTTTTCTTTCACAGAGTGCTGACCCTTGTTCTGATGTTACCACATTCTGCTATGCTACCTTTATGCCACTATCAGCACCTTCTTTAGCCTTTAGTACTACCATTAACCATTCCCTTTATCTTGTGTCCATGTCATCTTTATCAAATTTCTCCCTGACCCTCTATTTTGCTCCACCTGCTCCATCCCTTCCTACACAGTATAAAATCCATCACATAGCTACCTCTGCCTAGCTCTGAAGAAGAGTCAAATGGACAGATGCTGCCAGACCTGCTGAATTTTTCCAGCATTTTCTGTTTTATTTTTCTTTCATTGTTACTCTGTTACAATGAAGTCGATACTTCCCTCAGTTGCAACTGACACAAATCTGCCCTTGACTTGAGGGTATCAAGATCCACATAGTAAGGTGTGATTGAATATTACAAACACTAAAAGTAGCAACCAGCAAGATAAACAACGAGCTGCTGACTGTACTTTCATTCTGTCATACCTTATCACCAGCAGACACAGCAGAGTGGCCTCTATCTCCCTGTAGATTGCCAATGAGTGGGAAGGATATAGAAGAGGACATTTGAAGGGAAATTACATAGAGTAAAAACTATAGGGTAGTGATAATGGAGGATTTCAATTATCTGAATATAGACTGGGTTAGTAATAGTGTAAAAGAAAAAGAGGGTGAAGAGTTCCTGAAGTGTCTTCAAGAGAATTTGATTTGTATGTTTCCACCCTAGTGAGGAGAGAAGCATTGCTGGATCTGGGAAATGAAGTGGTATAAGTGGGTCAAGTGTCAGTCAAAGAACTTTTTGGGAACAGAAATATAATACAGTTTAGGTTAGCTGTGGAAAAGGACAAGGAGCAATCTGAAAGTAACAATGTTAAATTGTAGGAGGGCCAATTTCAGTTGGCGAGAACAGATCTGCCCCAGGTAAATCGGAATTCACCAGAATTGGTAGACAGAACTATAAGGGAACAATGGGCTTCTTTTAAAGCGGAGATGGTTTGGGTACAGTCAGAGTACATTCCCATGAGGGGGAAAGACAGGACAAACAAAGCCCTGGATGGGAAAGAGATGGAGAGTAAAATGTAGCAGAAAAGGGGGAGGAGCAGTTGACAGATGTCTGGTTGATAATACAAGTGAGAATCCAGCTGAATTCTGGAAGTTATGGGGAAGTGAAAAAGAAAATGAGAGCCAAAGAGAAATTATAATAAGAAACAGGCAGGTAACATAAAAGGGAATCCAAAAGTCTTCAAGCATATAAATAGTAAGTGGATAGTAAGAGGAGGGATGAGGCTGGTTAGAGACCAAAAAAGGGGATCCGTGCATGGGGGCAGAGAGCATGGCTGACGTATTAAAAATATAGGAACATAGGAGCAGGAATAGGCCATTGGGCCCTTCGGGCTTGCTCCACCATTCAATAAGATCATGGCTGATCTGGTTGTGGCCTCAGTTCCACTTTCCTGTCTGCCCCCCTATAACCCTTGACTCCCTTGTCTAACAAAAATCTGTCTAATTTGCCTTGAATAAATTCAAAGACCCAGCCTCCCCTATTTTCTGGAGGGAAGTGCACACACTAACGACCCCTTGGGAGAAAACGTTTCCCATCTCTGTCTTAAAGGGGAGGCCCCTCTTCTTTTCCCCAGTTTGTCTCCCCCACAAGAGGAAACATCCTCCAGGTATCCACCCTATCAAGTCCCCATAGGATCTTGTAGGTTTCAATAGGATCCCCTGTCATTCTTCTAAACTCCAATGGGTATAGGTCTAACCTGTTCAACCTTTCTTCACAAGACAACCCCTGCATCCCAGAAATGAGTCCAGTGAACCTTTTCTCAACTGCTTCTAAAGCAGTTCTATCTTTTTTTTAAATAAGGAGACCAAAGTACTCCAGAAGTGGTCTCACCAAGGCCCTGTACAGCTGTTGTGAAACTTCCTTTTATATTCCATTCCTATTGCAATAAATGCTAACATTCAATTTGCCTTCCTAATCACTTGCTGTACCTGCATACTAACTTTGTGATTCATGTACCAGAAAACCCAGATCCTTCTGTACCATTGAGTTCTGCATCTTTCTCCGTTTAAACAGTATACTGCTTTTCTATTCTTCCTGCCAAAGTGAACAAGTTCACATTTACCCATGTTATACTTCATCTGCCAGATTTTTGCCCACTTACCTAGCTTGTCTACGTCCTTTTGCAGACTCTCTACCGCCTCTTCACAGCTTACTTTCCTACCTATCTTTGTCTCATTGGCAAATTTAGCTCCATACATTCAGTTCCTTCATCCAAGTCATTGATGTAGATTGTAAATCATTGAAGTCCCACTACTGATCGCTGTGGCACTCCACTAGTTACAGCTTTTTAATCCGATGAAGACACATTTATCCCTGCTCTCTGCTTGTTAGCCAAACAACCTTTTATTCATGTTAATGTATTACCCCCTACACCATGTGCTCTTCTCTTGTGCAGTGACCTTTGATGTGGTCCTTATCAAATGCCTTTTGGAAATCCAACTACACCACATTTACCGGTTCCCCTTTATCCAGCTTGAATGTCGCTTTGTCAAAAAACCCTAACAGATTAATTAAACATGATTTCCCTTTCACAAAGCCGTGTGGGCTCTGCTTGATCAAATCATGATTATCTAAGTATCCTGCTATAAACTCCTTAATCGAGGGTTCTAGCCCTTTCTCAATGACACATGTTAGGCTAACTGGCCTATAGTTTCCTGCTTTTTGCCTCCCTCCTTCCTTGAATAAAGGTGTTACATTAGCTATTTCCCAATCCGCTAGAACCTTTCCAGAATCTAAGGAATTTTGGAAGATTATAACTAATGCACCTGCTATCTGTGCCGCCACTACCTATAAGACCCTAGGATGCAGGTCACCTGGTCCTGGGGACTTGTCAGCCTTTAGGTCTAATAGTTTTCTGAGCACCCTTTCCCTGGTAATGGTGATTGTAATAAGTTCATTCCTCCCTATCATCTCGATTTTCAAGAATCTTTGGGGAGTTTTCTAAGTCCTCCACCGTGAAGACAGACACAAAATACCCGTTCAATGCCTCTGCCATTTCTTTGTTTTTCATTATCAGTTCCCCAGACTCTCTCTAGAGGATCAACACTCGTTTTAGTTACTCTTTTCCTATTCAAATACTAGTAGAAACTTTTACTGTGTGACTTTATATTACTAGCTAACTCTCACTCTGCTTTCTGCTTCTATCATCTTTTTAGTCATTCTTTGCTGATTCTTAAAATCTGTCCAATCCTCTGACCTACCAATAATCTTTGCAGATTTGTACAGTGTTTCTTTCAATTTAATACTATCCTTAAACTTCTTTATTTAGCCATGGATGATGCATCCTTCTCAAAGAGTCTTTCTTTCTCACTGGGATAAATCTTTTCTCAGCGTTATTAAATTTCACCTTAGCCAACTCCGTCTTCGTACTCTCATGGTTTACCTTTTAGGTTTCAAACACTAGTCATGGACTCTCACTTTCCATTTCAAACTGAACATGAAATTCTGTCATGATGTGATTGCTGTCACTTAGAGGCTCCTTTACTATGAGGTTATTGATTAATCCTGTCTAATTGCACATTCCCAGGTCTGGGATAGCCTGCTCCCTGGTTGACTCTGGAACATACTGCTCTAAGAAATTGTACCAAAAACACTGAATTAATTTTCCAGGCTAACTTCACCAATCTGATTTTCCCAATTTACATGTAGATTAGAGTCACCCATAATTATTATGGTACCTTTCTCATGCACCCCATTTATTTCTTCCTGTATGTTCTGTCCTCTTGTTTGGAGGCCTGTAAACTACTCCTACAAGTGACCTGTTACTTTTACTATTTCTTACCTCTACCCAAGCTGATTCTGCATCACCTCCTTTCAAGCTAAGGCCTTCTCTCTGTACTGAGCTAATGCCACCCTTCATTAACAACTACTCTGCCAGCTTTTCCTAGCTTCCTGTCACTCTGATATGTCAAAAACCCTTCAACATTCAGGTCCCAGCCTTGGTCACCTTTCAACCATGTCTCTGTAATGCCCGTCAGTTTTTTTTTATTCATTCACTGGATGTGGGCTTTGCTGGCAAGCATTCATTGCCCATCCCTTGTTGCCTTGAGAAGGAAGTGGTGAGCTGCCTTCTTGAACCGCTGCAGTCCATGTGGTGTAGGTACACCCACAGTGCTGTTAGGAAGGGAGTTCCAGGATTTTGACTCAGCGACAGTGAAGTAACGGCAATATATTTCCAAGTCAGGGTGGTGACTGACTTGGAGGAGAACTTCCAGGTTGTGGTGTTTCCATTTATCTGCTGCCCTTGTCCTTCTAGGTGGTAGTGGTCGTGGGTTTGGAAGGTGCTGTTAAAGAAGTGAATTCCTGCAGTGCATCTTGTAGATGGAACACACTGCTGCTACTGTGCGTTGGTGGTGCAGGGAGTGAATGTTTGTGGATGTGGTGCCAATCAAGTGGACTGCTTTGTCCTGGATGGTGTCAAGCTTCTTGTGTTGTGGGAGCTGCACTCATCCAGGCAAGTGGGGAGTATTCAATCACACTCCTGACTTGTGCCTTGTAGATGGTGGACAGGCTTTGGGAGGGTCGGGAGGTGAGTTACCCATCGCATGATTCCTAGCCTCTGACCTGCTCTTGTAGCCACAGTATTTATATGGCTTGTCCAGTTCAGTTTCTGGTCAATGGTAACCCCCCCCAGGATGTTGATAGTGGGAGATTCAGTGATGGTAATGCCATTGAACGTCAAGGGGCGATGGTTGGATTCTCTCTTGTTGGAGATGGTCATTGCCTGACACTTGTGTGGCGCAAATGTTACTTGCCACTTGTCAGCCCAAGCCTGGATATTGGCCAGGTCTTGCTGCAATTGGACATGGACTGCTTCAGTATATGAGGAGTCATGAGTGGTGCTGAACATTGTTCAATCATCAGCGAACATCCCCACTTCTGACCTTATGATGGAAGGAAACTCATTGGTGAAGCAGCTGAAGATGGTTGGGTCTAGGACACTACCCTGAGGAACTCCTGCAGTGATGTCCTGGAGCTGAGACTGACCTCCAATAACCACAACCATCTTCCTTTGTGCTAGGAATGACTCCAACCAGTGGAGAGTTTTCCCCCTGATTCCCATTGACTCCAATTTTGCCAGGGCTCCTTGATGCCACATTTGGTCAAATGCAGCCTTGATGTCAAGGGCAGTCACTCTCATCTTGCCTCGGGAGTTCAGCTCATTTGTCCATTTTTGAAACAAGGCTGCAATGAGAGCAGGAGATGAGCGACCCTGGCCGAACCCAAACTGGGCGTCAGTGAGCAGGTTATTGCTAAGCAAGTGCTGCTTGATAGCACTGTTGATGACCCCTTCCATTACTTTACTGATGATGTAGAGCAGACTGATGGGGGAGGAGTAATTGGTTGTGTTGGATTTGTCCTGCTTTTTGTATACAGGACATACCTGGGCAATTTTCCACATAGTTGGGTAGGTGCCAGTGTTGTAGCTGTACTGGAACAGCTTGGCTTGGGGCGCCGCAAGTTCTGGAGCAAAAGTCTTCAGTACTATTGCCGGAATATTGTCAGTGCCCATAGCCTTTGCAGTATCCAGTGCCATCAGCCATTTCTTGATATCACGTGGAGTGAATCGAATTGGCTGAAGACTGGCATCTGTGATGCTGGGGACCTCAGGAGGAGGCCGAGATGGATCATCCATCCACTCGGCACTTCTGGCTAAAGGCTGCAGCAAAAGCTTCAGCCTTATATTTTTGCACTGATGTGATGGGCTCCTCCATCATTGAGGATGGGGATATTTGTGGAGCCTCCTCCTCCAGTGAGTTGTTTAATTGTCCACCACTATTCACGACTGGATGTGGCAAGACTGCAGAGCTTAGATCTGATTCATTGGTTGTGAGATTGCTTAGCTCTTTCACTTGCTGCTTATGTAAGTAGTCCTGTGTTATAGCTTCATTAGGTTGACACCTCATTTTTAGGTATGTCTGGTGCTGCTCTTGGCATGCCCTCCTGCACTCTTCATTGAACCAGGGTCGATTCCCTGGCTTGATGGGAATGGTAGAGTGGGGATATGCTGGGTCATGAGGTTACAGATTGTGTTCGAGTACAATTCTGCTGCTGCTGATGGCCCACAGCACCTCATGGATGCCCAGTCTTGAGTTGCTAGATTTGTTCGAAATCTATCCCATTTAACACGGTGGTAGTGCCACACAACACGATGGAGGGTATCCTCAATGTGAAGATGGGACTTCGCCTCCACAATGACTGTGCGGTGGTCACTCCTACCGATACTGTCATGGACAGATGCATCTGTGGCAGGCAGTTGGTGAGGATGAGGTCAAGTATGATTGTCCTTCTTGCTGGCTCCCTCACAACCTGCCGCCGACCCAGCATTGCAGCTATGACCTTTAGGATTCGTTCAGCTCGGTCTGTAGTGGTGCTACTGAGCCACTCTTGGTGATGGACATTGAAGTCCCCCACCCAGAGTACATTCTGCTCCCTTGTCACCCTCAGTGCTTCCTCCAAGTGGCGTTCAACATGGAGGAGCACTGATTCATCAGCTGAAGAAGGGCGGTACGTGGTAATCGGCAGCAGGTTTCCTTGCCCATGTTTGACTTAATGCCATGAGACTTCATGGAGCCTGGAGTCGATTTTGAGGACTCCCAGGGCAACTCCCTCCCGACTGTATACCGCTGTGCTACCACCTCTGCTGCTTGTAGTCATACCTGATCATGACTTTGTCTCAGGTCATACTTATTTATCTCTATCTGTGCTAACAATTCATCCCTTTTGTTACAAATGGTACGTGCATTCAGACACAAGACCTTAGTTTTTTTTTACCATTTTCGGCTTTTTCTGGTGCACTCTTAAAATTGTATGTCCTGCCCCCTTCCTGTCACACTCTGGAATTCATTATCAAAATTGCTGCCCTGTTCCATTACTTTGTTGTTTCCCTTTACTATTTCGCCTCTCACATGATCCCTTGTCCCCACTATTTAGTTTAAAGCCCTCTCTACCCCCCACCAGATTTCCGATTCACCAGAACACTGGTCCCAGCATAGTTCAAGTGTAGACCATCCCCCTGATAGTGCTCCCACTTCCCCAGTAATGGCGCCAGTGCATCATGAATTGAAACCCATTTCTCCCATGCCAGCCTTTGAGCCATGCATTCAACTCTCTAGTCTTATTTACCCTACGCCAATTTGCTTGTGGCTCAGGTAATAATCCAGGGATTATTACATAGAAACATAGGAACTAGGAGCAGGAGTAGGCCATTTGGTCCTTTGAGCCTGCTCCGCCATTCATTATGATCATGGCTGATCATCCAACTCAATAGCCTGCCCCCGCTTTCTCCCCATATCCTTTGGTCCCTTTCTCCCCAAGAGCTATACCTAACTCCTTCTGGAAAGCATACAATGTTTTGGTCTCAACTACTTTCTGTGGTAACGAATTCCACAGGCTCACCACTCTCTGGGTGAAGAAATTTCTCCTCATCTCAGTCCTAAATGGTCTACCCCATATCCTCAGACTGTGACCCCTGGTTCTGGACTCCCCCACCATCGGGAACATCCTTCCTGCATCTGCCCTGTCTAGTCCTCTTAGAATTTTATAGGTTTCTATGAGATTCCTCCCTCATTCTTCTGAACTCCAGCGAATATAATCCTAATTGACTCAATCTCTCCTCATACGGGGCACACGGAGCTTCTCACTGTGACGGGGGGGGCACACGGAGCTTCTCGCTGTGACGGGAGGGCACACGGAGCTTCTCGCTGTGACGGGGGGGGCACACGGAGCTTCTCACTGTGACGGGGGGGGCACACGGAGCTTCTCGCTGTGACGGGAGGGCACACGGAGCTTCTCGCTGTGACGGGGGGGGCACACGGAGCTTCTCGCTGTGACGGGAGGGCACACGGAGCTTCTCGCTGTGACGGGAGGGCACACGGAGCTTCTCGCTGTGACGGGAGGGCACACGGAGCTTCTCGCTGTGACGGGAGGGCACACGGAGCTTCTCACTGTGACGGGGGGGGCACACGGAGCTTCTCGCTGTGACGGGGGGGGCACACAGAGCTTCTCACTGTGACGGGGGGGCACACAGAGCTTCTCGCTGTGACGGGGGGGGCACACGGAGCTTCTCACTGTGACGGGGGGGGCACACAGAGCTTCTCACTGTGACGGGGGGGGGCACACGGGGCTTCTCACTGTGACGGGGGGGGCACACAGAGCTTCTCACTGTGACGGGGGGGGCACACAGAGCTTCTCACTGTGACGGGGGGGGGGCACACGGAGCTTCTCACTGTGACGGGGGGGGCACACAGAGCTTCTCACTGTGACGGGGGGGGCACACAGAGCTTCTCACTGTGACGGGGGTGGGTACACGGAGCTTCTCACTGTGACGGGGGGATTTACACGGAGCTTCTCACTGTGACGGGGGTGGGTACACGGAGCTTCTCACTGTGACGGGGGTGGGTACACGGAGCTTCTCACTGTGACGGGGGTGGGTACACGGAGCTTCTCACTGTGACGGGGGGATTTACACGGAGCTTCTCACTGTGACGGGGGTGGGTACACGGAGCTTCTCACTGTGACGGGGGTGATTTACACGGAGCTTCTCACTGTGACGGGGGTGGGTACACGGAGCTTCTCACTGTGACGGGGGTGATTTACACGGAGCTTCTCACTGTGACGGGGGTGGGTACACGGAGCTTCTCACTGTGACGGGGGTGGGTACACGGAGCTTCTCACTGTGACGGGGGTGATTTACACGGAGCTTCTCACTGTGACGGGGGTGGGCACACGGAGCTTCTCACTGTGACGGGGGTGGGTACACGGAGCTTCTCACTGTGACGGGGGGATTTACACGGAGCTTCTCACTGTGACGGGGGTGGGTACACGGAGCTTCTCACTGTGACGGGGGTGGGTACACGGAGCTTCTCACTGTGACGGGGGGATTTACACGGAGCTTCTCACTGTGACGGGGGTGGGTACACGGAGCTTCTCACTGTGACGGGGGGATTTACACGGAGCTTCTCACTGTGACGGGGGTGGGTACACGGAGCTTCTCACTGTGACGGGGGGATTTACACGGAGCTTCTCACTGTGACGGGGGTGGGTACACGGAGCTTCTCACTGTGATGGGGTGATTTACACGGAGCTTCTCGCTGTGATGGTAGGAGTAAAAGGCATTGCTGAGCATAGGAGAATACTTTTTGCCTCTGGATAATTTTGAAATTACCTGGAAGTTTATGTTGCATCATTTTAGAATAGTCCTGGTCAGAGTTCATGCAAAATCTTTGCTGGTGTGTAATGGTTATAAAATAATGCTTAATAATTGACTCTGTTTATTTTGTAAAACTTCTTCATGGGATGTGAGCTTTGCTGGCTGGGCCAGCATTTATTGCCCATCCCTAATTGCCCTTGAGAAGGTGGTGGTGAGTTGTTTTCTTGAACCGCTGCAGTCCCTGTGGTGTAGGTACACCAAGAGTGAAATTAGCAAGGGAGACCAAGGATTTTGATCCAGCGACAGTGAAGGAACAGTGATATAATTCCAAGTTAGGCCAGTGTGCATCCTATAGTTATAATGTATTTTTAAAAATTTTCGTGGAATGTGAGCGTTGCTGGCAAGGAAAGCATTTGTTGCCCGTCCCTAATTGCCCTTGGTAAGGTGGTGGTGAGCTGTCGCCTTGAACCACTGCAGTCTATCTGGTGTAGTATTGTTAGTGAGGAAGTCCAGGATTTTGACCCAGCAACAGTGAAGGAATGACAATATAATTCCAAGTCTGGATGATGAGTGACTTTGAAGAGAAATTGCAGCTGGTGATGCATCTGCTGCCCTTGCTCTTCCAGTTGGTAGAGGTCGACGGTTTGGAAGGTGCTGTCAAAAGAGGCTTAGCCAGTTGCTGCAGGGTTTGAGCTTTGTTGGAGCTGCACTCATCCAGGCAAGTGGGAAGTATTCCATCACACTCCTGACTTGTGCCTTGTGGATGGTGGACAGGATTTGGGGAGTCTGAAGGTGAGTTACTTGCTACAGAATTCTCAGCCTCTGGCTTGCTTTCATAGCCACAGTATTTACATGGGCTGGCCCATGGCAACTGGTCAATGGCAACATTCAAAATGTTGATGGTTGGGAATTCAACAATAAAAGTGCTGTTGAATGTCAAAATGAACTGGTTAGATTCTTCCTTGTTGGGTAAAGTCATTGCCTGGCATCTTGTGACACAACTATTACTTGCAAATTTCTGATCATTATATTTCTGTTTCAGCCATTGAAAAAAGCACTGCGGATGATGGGAGCTCCCAATTTAATCGGTGACAATAGTATTGATTGTGGGCTCAGTTACAGTGTCATTTCTTACCTCAAGAAACTCAGCCAACAGGTAATAAACTAACCAAGCTTCATACCCTCTGTTACCATGGCTCTCATCTGGTATAACACTGAACCTTACAGAACAGGAAGCTTATAGGTCCGATGAATGATCTCTGCTTAAAATCTATTACTAAGGTGTGGTAACAGGAGACTTAAGATGGATAAGGTAGAACCAGTGGTTGTAACTTATTTGAATTTTCAGAAAGCATTTGATAAGGTATCACACAATAGGTTATTACATAAAATTAGGATTCATGGGATTGGGGATAAAATATTACCATGGAATAAGGGGATTGGTTAATGGACAGAAAACAAAAGAGTAGGAATAAACAGGACATTATCGGGTTAGCGGGTGTAACTAACGGGGTACCACAAGAACATGAGCCTCGGCTATTGACAATCTAATGCAGGCTTGTCCGCCTTTTCTGGTTGGGTGGGGGCCACACTTCCATTTTCTTTCTCACTCCAGGGCCCGATGAGCAATTTCAGACAGATAAGGTTTGGCACGACTTTAAACTGAATTTCAAAACCAAACTATTTTAAGAAACAATTGCTGAAGAAAAATAAAGCAATGTCATAAGAAATAGTTAAGTTTTTAAAAAAAGAGTAATTAATAAAAATGGCCAGAGTGTGAGAGGTTCAGTGTGTGTGTGTGTGTGTGTCAGGCTGACTCCCAGTCTCAGGGTGTGTGTCAGGCTGACTCCCAGTCGCAGGGTGTGTGTGTCAGGCTGACTCCCAGTCGCAGGGTGCGTGTGTCAGGCTGACTCCCAGTCGCAGGGTGCGTGTGTCAGGCTGACTCCCAGTCGCAGGGTGCGTGTGTCAGGCTGACTCCCAGTCGCAGGGTGCGTGTGTCAGGCTGACTCCCAGTCGCAGGGTGCGTGTGTCAGGCTGACTCCCAGTCGCAGGGTGCGTGTGTCAGGCTGACTCCCAGTCGCAGGGTGCGTGTGTCAGGCTGACTCCCAGTCGCAGGGTGCGTGTGTCAGGCTGACTCACTCGCCATTGCCAAAAAAACATTAATATCAGAAAATGGTCCATCTTCAAGGACCAAGAACATTGTGGAAGAATTTGTGTTTTTTAAAAGACAATGTGCCTTAAAAGGTTAATGCAAGGACTCTGGTTGCTGCTGTTCCTGGAAAAGACAGCATTTTACAAGAAAAGGTAATTAAGCAGTTTTAAAGAAGCTGGGAACCTCTTGATCCTGGTGAACTGTTTACAGGACCCAGTCCAAAGCAGAGAGTGAATGGAAGTTGCTCCGAAGCTGCTCTACATTCCGAAATGGACTGTCTGCAAGTTTTCCTCGCAGTCTGTCTGAGTAGCAGTGCAAGAGACATCGATTGTTTCACAGACCTGTGCTGAGAGACCAACCATCTAACCCAGACACCATTTCAAGGACTCCATCATTTACCCTCTTCCCTTGAACATTGACTTTTAACCTTTTGGCAGAATGCCTTTATTTTCTTTTTATTTGGGAGTGGGGGTGTGTGTATGAGAGAGAGTTAGGATGTTTAGAAAGAGTAATTATTATACTTTCATATTTCATACGGTCTGTTAATAAGCTTTGCCCTCTACTTGACAAGTCTGGTTTTATAATAAACTAATAATTTTGTTGTTTATTGCAGAAACCTAGGCATTGAGTGCTCGTTGAGATTAATAGGTAAAGCACATATTTGGCCGTATAGCTGGCTGGAAAAACCATTTAAAGATATGTTGTGACCTGTGGGGTAGTGAAAGTAGAGATTACACAGTGCGTGCTCCCATCTCGGTCTGACAAAAAGTTAAAAGTTCATGCGTTCTGCCCGTCATTCTGCTTTGCATAAGCAATGTCCAGTTTCCTTTTTGCCACACCATCTGCTTAGCCATCTTTTCAAAAGAAATTAAAAATGCCTCCATGTCGCTTTCCTCAAACTTTGGGAGGGCTTGCACAAATTTAAACAGCTCACCCACTGGCTCTTAGGTTAGACTCAGGATCTTCCCCATGAACATTTCCCCTAAAGCCACGGCCATCCTGTTGTTTTAGTTCCAGCAGTCCAAGCTGGTATTCCCTTTCTTTGTCCCTTTCTTCTTGTTCCTTTTTTTCTCTGGCCCTTTCTCTCTCCTGCCTTTCTGCTTGCTCCCTTTGAAATGCTCTCTCTTTTTTCCTTTTTCTTTCACCCAAAATTCTGCTTTCAACTTCTGTTTGAACTGAAACTGTACCCATGTAAACTTATCTCTGTCCGACTCTACAGTTTCCTCTGGCTCTTTCACCTCCACATTCAGCTTTTTGGTCACTAGTTTTCGCAGCTCTGCCTTCTTAGCTGTCGCTCTAACTTCTATCAGTAACTCAACTGCCACACTTGTCAATTGTGCAATGGTTAATATCATTAAAGAATCAGAACTTAACCCCAGCTGCTTCAAAAGCTCACTTTTTTATTTATTTATTTTTTTCATTCAAGGGATGTGGGCTTCACTGCCTGGGCCAGCATTTATTGCCCAAGGCTAGCTGCCCTTGAGAAGGTGGTGGTGAGCTGCCTTCTTGAACCGCTGCAGTCCATGTGGTGTAGGTACACCCACAGTGCTGTTAAGAAGGGAGTTCCAGGATTTTGACCCAGTGACAATGAAGGAATGGCGATGTTTTTCCAAGTCAGGATGGTGAATGACTTGGAGGCTAACTTCCAGGTGGTGGTGTTCCTATCTATCTGCTGCCCTTGTCCTTCTATATGGTAGTGGTCGTGGGTTTGGAAGGTGCTGTCTTAGGAGCCTTGGTGAATTCCTGCAGTGCATCTTGTAGATGGTACACACTGCTGTCACTGTGTGCTGGTGGTGGAGGGAGTGAATGTTTGTGGATGTGGTGCCAATCAAGCGGACTGCTTTGTCCTGGACAGTGTCCAGCTTGAGTGTTGTGGGAGCTGCACTCATCCAGGCAAGTGGGGAATATTCCATCACACTCCTGACTTGTGCCTTGTAGATGTTGGATAGGCTTTGGGGAGTCAGGAGGTGAGTTACTCATCGCATGATTCCTAGCCTCTGACCTGCTCTTGTAGCCACAGTATTTATATGGCTAGTCCAGTTCAGTTTCTGGTCAACAATAACCCCCAGGATGTTGATAATGGGGGATTCAGTGATGGTAATGCCATTGAACATCAAGGGGCAATGGTTGGATTCTCTCTTGTTGGAGATGGACATTGCCTGACACCTGTGTGGCCTGAATGTTACTTGCCACTTGCCAGCCCAAGCCTGGCTATTGTCCAGGACTTGCTGCATTTGGACATGGACTGCTTCAGTATCTGAGGAGTCGCGAATGGTGTTGAACATTGTGCAGTCATCAAAGCTTACACCAAAATTAGCCATTCTGCTAATATATAGTTTACAGAAGAAAGCTGGTTGTTGCCTTTTACCCTTTCCCAATTACATGTTTTCATCTTGGGTTAAATCCTGGACAAGCTCACATTAATATGTTATGACCAGGTTGGGAGGAGTGCATTGTATGTCTCTCGTCCGCTACTCCACGGATCGCAACATATATTTTAACGATCTTTCTAGCTAACTGTATGGCCAAATCTGTGCTTTACCTATTAATGACAGAATGACCATGCAATGCCCAAACTCCTTCAATAAACAACAAAATTATTAGTTTATTATAAAACTAGGCTTGTCAGGTAGATAATGCTTATTAGCATACAATATGAAAGTATAATAATTACTCTGTCTAAATACCCTAACACAGACACACACCAAATAAAATAAAGGAATTCTGCCAGAAGGTTCTAAGTCCATGGTTCAAGGGAAAAGGATAGCTGGCAGACTCCTTGAAATGGTGTCGGGGTTATACAATTAGTCTGTTGACGCTGGTCTGCGAAACAATCGATGACTCTTGCACTACTTATCAGGTGGACTTCAAGGAAACTTGCAGACAGTCGATTTCAGAATGTAGAGCAATTTCCATTCACTCTTTGGATTGGGTTTGGAGCTTCAGGACATGTTGCCTCCTTTACCCAAGCAGTTGATCCTTGTTTTCTCCAAAGCAAAGCAGATTACCAGCTTTTAAACTCAGCTTTCCATAAATCATCATGTGACCCTCTTATAAACAGAAAGCTGCAGCTGAGAGGTTTCCAACTTCTGCAAAACTGTCTTTTTTTAAATTCATTCACGGGATATGGGCTGCGCTGCCTAGGGCAGCATTTATGACCCATTCCTAGTTGCCCTTGAGAAGGTGGTGGTGAGCTGCCTTCTTGAACCGCTGCAGTCCATGTGGTGTAGGTACACCCACAGTGCTGTTAGGGAGGGAGTTCCAGGATTTTGACCCAGCGACAGTGAAGGAACAGTGATATATTTCCAAGTCAGGATGGTGAGTGACTTGGGGGGGAACTTCCAGGTGGTGGTGTTCCCATCTATCTGCTGCCCTTGTCCGCCTTAATTACCTTTTGTGAAATGCTGTCTTTTTGAGGAACAGGAGTAACCAGCGTATTAACCCTTTAAGGGACAGTGTCTTAAAAAAACACAAATTTTGTCAGAATGTTCTTAGCCTTTGAAGATGAACCATTTCCCATGATTAAAGTGCTTATGACACTGAGTCGATGTGTGTATG
Source organism: Cetorhinus maximus (assembly GCF_964194155.1). Taxonomy (NCBI): domain Eukaryota; kingdom Metazoa; phylum Chordata; class Chondrichthyes; order Lamniformes; family Cetorhinidae; genus Cetorhinus; species Cetorhinus maximus. The sequence goes on from NC_135886.1 coordinate 146,179,684, forward strand.
TGTTATTGTGGTGGTGGTGAGAGAGAGTGAGAAACGTGAGACTGGGAGTAAAGTAGACACACTTTTTCTCTCTCTCTCGCACACGCACACACTCTCTCACTGACTCACATGCACTCATTCTCTCACTCACTCACACACACACAAGTCAGCCTCTTGGCCCCCTCCAGCCCTCTTCCACCCAACCTGGGCATCTCCTCCGCTCCTTCCCCCCCCCCCCCCCGCCCCGGCTTATGCTCCCCCTGCCGCCGGGCCCCCGGCAGTTGCGCGAAAACCTCTTCTGGTGGTCGCTGCTCCTCCTATCATAGACTGTTTCTCTTTCACATTTGCTAGTGAGCCTACCAGCAGCAAATGCAGGAGAGGAACAGCCTGCGATTGGAGGAGCAGCTGCTTTCAGAAGTTTCCCCTCAAACTTCTCTGTTTGAATGGCTTTTGGGGCTGGATGCGTCCCACAGGCTGCTGGTTGGACAAGCCTGATCTATAATAATGAGTTAAATGAGGAAACAGTGTTTAATGTGTCCAAGTTTGCTAACGATATATTTTGGTAGCAAAAACAAAACAGAGAATCTTTTTGCATGGTGCAAAGGCAACTAGGGATGGGCAATAAATGCTGGCCCAGCCAACAAAGTCCACATCCCATGAATGAATTAAAAAAAGGCTGGGAAATGTTTGCATTCGGAGGAACCTATGGAGGGAATAACAAAGAATGTGGTTGTAGTCGGGGACAGTATAGTTAGGGGAATAGATACTGTTCCCTGCAGCTGAGAGTGTGAGCCTTCAAGTCTGTATTGCCTGCCCAGTGCCAGGGTTAAGGACAACTTGGGGCTGCAGAAGAACTTGGAGTGGGAGGGGCAGGATCCAATTATCGTGATCCATGTGGGTACCAACACCATAGGGCTAAGAAAGAGGTTCTGCTTAGAGTTTCAGCAGCTAGGAACTAAACTAGAGCAGCAGAACCACAAAGGTAGTAATCTCTGGATTATTATTTGAGCCACGAGCAAATTTGCATAAGATCAGAGTTGAATGCGTCGCTGAAAGATTGGTGTGGGAGAAATGATTTTGATTCATGGGACACTGGCACCAGTACAGGGGGACGAGGGAGCTGTAATCTTAGGGCAGCCTTCACCTGAACCCCGCAGGGACCAGTGTACTCGCGAGTTATGTAACTAAGAGCTATAGAGAGGACTTAAAACTAAATATTGGTGGAGGGGGAGGGATCACATGAGGGGAGATTTGGAATGCTAAAGAGAACGGACAAGGCAATAGTGCAGGGTAGCGACACTGGTAATGATAACCAGAGTATGACAGGAAGGAACGGAGTGTACAAACATAAGAGTGCACCAGCAAATAAGGTCAGAGTAGGGGAAAATGGAAAAAAGACAGAATTAAAGATTTTTAAAATCTGAATGCGTACAGCATTCATAATAAGATGGATGGATTGATAGCACAAATAGAAATAAATGAGAATGTTATGATAATCGTTGCAGAGACATGGCCCCAGATTTTCATCCCTGAGCTGGGTTCGCGGTCAGGAGATTTCCCAGCTTGACAAACCCGACCTTTACAAAAGGCTGTCCACAGGTTTTCATTCAGGGTGAGGGGGCTGGCGGGCTGAAATAGGAGTGGGGGTGGGCGACCCCGGATGGGTGTGGAGGCGGGCTGAGCGCAAGGCCTGCCTCTGTGCTCCAGCACTGTTTAAATTTTAGAAAAGTAATAAAACTAAAAACATCCCTCCAGCCCTCATACCTCACCCTCTCCACTCCCTATGCCCCATCCATGCCAACCTATGCCAATCAATACCCACCACCCAACCACCCCCATGACCCCTCATACTTCGTATGCCAGCCCAGGCCCCTCTAATCTGCCCTTTGCCCTTACTCCCTCCGTGTCAACTCACCTAGTATCCTTTGACACTTCCTGGACAGCCTGAAAGTTCCAGTGAGTTCGTGCATAAAAAGTGCACAATCATGTTGCATTCTATCAATCCCAAAGAGTGTCTTACCTCCCCCAGAGATGTCCTGGGACCCTATCCAAAGGGGTACGCCAGCTACCCAAAGAACCCACCAAGTTCAGACCTCCTCTTACCTGGTCTGCTGTGTGCACTCCGGTGTTCGCACAACTAGGGATCAAAAATTAGAAGTCAATGGAGGCAGCTTATAATTTAAATGGCCAGCTGCCTCCGCAAAGTGCACAAGCGTGAACCCCCCGGTCCGACTCCAGTCCCGGTCCGACTCCAGTCCCAGCCCCACAAAGATGGGAAATGCTGGGCTTGGGCAGGATTTAGAAATTTCGTCCATTTCTGGAGCCTATCTGTCATGGTGAAAATCCGGGCCACGGTTTCAAATGATCACAGCTGGGCCCTGAATATTCAAGGGTATTTGACATTTCAAAAGGTCAGGAGTAAAGGAAACGGAGGCATGGTGGCTCTGTTATCAAAGGATGAGATCAGAACAGTGGTGACAAATGATCTTGATTCAGAGAGTAAAAATGTAGAATGAGTTTGGGTGGAGATAAGAAATAGCAAAGGAATGAATTCACTGGTGGGAATGGTTTACAGGCCCCCTGACAGTAGCTACACTGTAGGACAGAATATAACTCAAGAAACGGGGGCTTGTAAGAAAGGCACTGCAATAGTCATGGGAGGTTTGAATCTTCTTTTAGGATGGTTGAATTAAATTGGCAAAGATAGCCTGGAGGATGCGTGCATAGTGTGTATTTGGGACAGTTTTTTAGAACACTAACTTCTAGAACCAACCAGGGAGCAGGCTGTTTTAGACCTGGCTTTGTGTAATGAGACACGATTAAGTAATGACTTAATTGTAAGGGATTCTCTAGATAAGAGTGATCATAACAAGATAGAATTTCATATTCGGTTTGAGGGTGAGAAATTTGGGCCTGAATGAGAGAGTGTTGGCTAAAGGGGACTGGGAAAATAGATTAAAAGGTAAGACGGAAGCAGTGGCAGACATTTAAGGAGATAATTCATAACTCTCAACAAAGATATATTCCATTGAACAAGAAAGAGCTATGAGAAGGTTGCACCATCTGTGGCTAGCTAAGGACGTTATGGATGGTATATGATGCTACAAAGATTAGTGGTAGCCCAGAAGGTTGGGAGAAGTTTAGAAACCAACAAAGGATGACTGAAAAAATAATGAATAAGGAGAAATTGAAGTACGAGAGAATTTTTCATGCAGCGAGTGATTAGGATCTGGAATGTACTGCCTGAGACCGTGACGGAAGTAGGTTCAATCGAGGCATTCAAGAGGAAATGGATTATGATCTGAAAAAGAAGAATGTGCAGGGCTTACAGGTAGAAGGCAGGGGAGTGGCACTAGGTGAATTGCTCCTTCAGAGAGCCAATGGGCCAAATGGTTGCCTGTTCTGTAACCATTCTGTGTATTTAAGGAGAAGCGAGATAACCACATGAGGGAGAAAGGAATAGAGGGTTATGCTGATCAAGTTATGTAAGGAAGGTAGGAGAGGATCGAGTGGAATATAAACCATCAGCATGGACATGTTGGGTTGAATGGCCTGTTTCTGTGCTTCCCTTCTGTAATCCTCTTCTGGCTGGTTCTAGCTGTGAACCCATGGTGCTACAGCTGTGGCTCAGTTAGTAGCACTCTTGCCTCTGAATTCCAAGATTCTGGTTTCAAATCTCACTCCCAGGTCTCGAGCACAAATTCAAGGCTTAACACTCCAGTGCAGTACTAAGGGAGTGCTGCATTGTTGGAGATGCCATCTTTCAGTTGAGACATCAAATCAAGACCCTATCTACCTGCTTCAATGTAAAAGATCCCATGGTACTATTTAAAAGAAGGGCAGGGGGAATTCACCCTGGTATCCTGATCAATATTTATCCCTGCAATCAACATCGTAAAGAAAGATTATCCGACCATGACTACATTGCCATTTGTCGGAGCTTGCTGTGTGGAAATTGTCTGCCTTGTTTCCTACATTACAACAGTGATACTCTTCAAAAAATACTTCTTTAGCTGTAAAGTGCTTTGAAATGTCATGAAAAGTGCTATATAAATGCAAGTGTAATGCAAGCCATTTACAAATGAATGCAGACAAGCAGGCTCTTAAAAAGAATGCAATGTGTTGCGTGCAAAAAGGATGCAGGAGGGTAGTTGGTGTGTTTTAAGCCCAGCAAGGTGACTGTCTTCGGGGACATGTTTACTATTTTGTATTTTTATGCAAAGTCAAGCTGTACTGATTGAATAAAGTGGGGTTCCTCTGAACTCGTTGTAACTTAAGGCAGTTTGATAACATTGCTGAAAAGAGGGACATGTTGCCAAAGCTTTTCACCTGGCACTCATCAGTACAAACAGAAGAATGCCAGATTTGGCAACGTGCCCCTCTTTCCTGCAATATTCAAGTCTGTACTACCAAGCAACAGCTTAATAATTCATACCTGGTCTTGTCTTACCAGGTGCTTCCTCAGTTCACTGTCAAAAAGATTGGTGGATTGGGGTGCATGCAGAAAACACAAATATCCTGTACAGATCACACTGGAATACTGTTATTAGATTCATACGTTACACTATCGCATAGGTAGATATTAGGTGGTGCTACTCCTGCACATAAGCGTCTGGAAGCCACTTACAGGAGCCTCTGATGCACTGAACCCTAGAGGGTTTACTGAATTTGTAATAGAATGTATGTAATGTAAAGCTGATTTGTGTTTCAGGCCAAGATCGAGTCAGACCGTATAATTACATCCGTTGGGAAAAAGACCCCACAGGAGGTGGGAATCAAAGTTAAAAACCAGTCTAGTGTTCTGTCCCTGGCTCATCGCAGAGATTTCAAGCAGCTGCTGCAAGGAATCACGGGGGAAGTGCCCCTCAGGCCCATGGAACTGAGCATGAAGGAGTTTGCTGGCTTTCAGATTGCAATCCTAAACAAGGTGAATAATTTTGAACAAGAAATAAAATGTCCTTTTTGCATTGTAATAGAGGTTCCATTGCTTTGTTAATGATGGGAAGGTTTTTAAATTTATTCTTTAATGGGCACTGTTGTCTGTCCTAATTGCCCTTGAACTGAGTGGCTTGCTAAGCTATTTCAGAGGGCAGTAAAGAGTCGACCACATTACTGTGGATCTGGAGGCACATGTAGGCCAACCCAGGTAAGGATGGAAGATTTCCTTTCCTAAAGTAAATCTGTGAAGCAGATGGGTTTTTATGACAATTGATAGTTTCATGGTCACCGTTACTGAGACGAGCTTCAGTTCCAGACTTACTGATGGATTGATTAACTGAATTTAAATATCAGCAGCTGCTGTGGTAGGATTTGAATCTGTGTCCTCAGATCATCAGTCTGGGCGTCTGGATTACTAGTCCAGTGACATTACCACTACATCACCATCTACCCGAATATTTTGATTTAAATTATATTTGGATTTCTTGCCGATAAAATTCAGTTTAAAACGGCCTTATCTTCAAAACTAGGATGTTAAGCCACAGACTTACAGGAATGCCTACGATATTCCTCGACGGAGCCTGTTAGACCAGCTAACTAGAATGAGATCCAATCTACTTAAAACAACCCAGAAACTGATCCGTGGCCAAGATGAAGGTAAGATGAATGAGAGTGAGAAACCATTAAAACTGCATAATAGTAGATATGTTCCGTTTTACAGCCTAATAAGTGGCAAAGGAGCCTAGTGAAAGTTCTGGTCATGCTGGAGATATGAAGAGGAGATAAAACTTGTCACAAATTCTGTGGGTGAGGGCACCTCAGGTCACATTCAGATAAGCAGTTTGACAGCACAGCGACATGAAGATGTCAAGGGAGGTGGTGAAGGGGTAGAGCTGGGTATTATTAGGGAACATGTGGAAGCCAACCCAATGTTTTGGGTGCTGTTACCAAGGATCGGCATGTTGAGGAGGAAAGGCAAAGATAGATGCTGCCCCTTTTGGGGAAAGAAGCTGTTGCTGGAGATGCTCTGGGTATGATGGAATGGCTAAAAGCAGGGGAGGGCACTCCCACCAAGCTGGACAGTGAAGGAGAATGATGTGGTCACTTTACAGAACCTTACTCTCTTTTGTTATACTGAAAATTTAAAAGCAGTTATTGGTTATGGAACAATTAGTTTTGTAACTGTAATTTTTCTTCTCCAGCTGCTGTATTTAAAAGAACATGCATTATTCGCAGAACGAATTGAAAAAACTTGCATTGCTGCCTCTGGCTAGAATTCTGTAACTCCTTTATAAATTATTTAAAATTTCTGTGCACTCCTTCCCCACTTCATGCTCCACCAACCCTGTCTATTGCACTAAGTATAACTCACCACGAGCATTGGCATTCACAGAGAATTTAATTGGGGATCCTCCTTATCAGCCGATATAAACGGGATTTCTGCTGATAAGCCAGCTGATTGGGAGCGTCCCCGGAGGACCTTCACCTGTTGTGGGTCTATATTCGTCAGATTGCTAAATAAAACCTCTTTGGTTTTTCGTTTTCTTTTGTGACCCTTTTTCTGATTTTAGCAGATTCTAAGATTAGTGAACAAGATTCTGACTCACTCGATCAGGGCACAACATTTACACTTCAGTATTAAAGAGACATGGCACGTTGTACACAGCCACAGTTTAGCAGGAAATAATTTGGAATGTATTATTTGGCATAATGCTGCTTTTCTAATAAAATATGCAGATCTTTAGAATATTTTAATTAATGCAATCAGATGGTTATTTTACTTTGTTCTTTATAAGGTGTTAATATTAAATGTTTATCAGTACAACGACAAACACGTATTAATAATATTGTTATTGTGCTATACAAATCCATTTGCTGCTAACGCCAGCTTTCATTTCATTGCAGATTATTTACACAGCATTCCCGTGGCACAGATGGGTAACTATCAAGAATACCTGAAACTAATGCCTTCTCCTCTTCGTGAGATTGACCCAGATCAACCCAAACGGCTCCATACATTTGGCAATCCTTTCAAGCAGGACAAGAAGGTAGGCAGCTACAGCACTGTGGGAGACAGATTACTGTGCAAGTTTCTGAGTTTTTGTCACTGTTAGATGGTGCAAATTTTGAAGATCACAGAGACAAACTGGAAGACACATAATTGGATTTGAAACTAGAGTGCTGGGATCCCTTACTGAGTGTTCAGGCCTGAACAAAATAGCCAGTGGATAATGTTGACCATGGACTGCCAGTGTGTGGCTGTGGTGCAGCCTGCATTGAAAGTGTGTTCCTACCGAATATAAGCTGTTTGCAGCTGATAGTAGCATTTTGACATTCTGTGTAAGATCACTTACGCACGTAGCACCATGAACATCTCAGCATGTCCTATAAACCTGAGCAAGAGTTAGACATGGTGACCATGTGCATGGCTATGGGGTAGGGCAGATAATATTGGGAACTGAGTGAAGTGAAAATTCCTGGGAGTGGGAACTGGAGGCTCAGCCATGGATGGTGGAGCAGAGGGAAGGATGGAGTTGGGAGGGTAGTGGGGAATGCACAGTACACCAGATTGGAAGAGCAGAGGATATAAGTGGAACTCCAGGCTGAGGTGTTTAAATTTTACTTAAAACAAATGCACTCCATTATCCCAACGCTTTGTGTTCCCCTAAGGTTTGCTGAGCTGCCTTTTCAGAATGAGGTCAATAACAGTTTGGCACCCTAATAAACACATGCAGAGTAACACATTACAACAGAGTGAGCAGAAACCAGGTTGACCACTTTTCAATTCCTCATGGGCCAGAATATTGCCGTTGGCATGCGGGGGTGGGTCTGACATGCTGACACATAAAATGACGCGCGATGACGTTGGGCGTGCATCCCAATGTCATCGCGCGTCATTTCGATATTGCGTTTGGCAGGCGCTGCGGCTGTGCACCCACTGAACTGTCAAAGGCCTATTAAGGCCATTAGGAAAGTAATTTAGCTCATTAACAGCGCAGCTCGTCCAACCTTAACGTTGGCGGGCAGGCAAGGAGCCCAAGCGTCCTTTCATCACTTTTAACAACACTTCACCACTTCATTTCTGTGTCTTTTTTGCTTTTTACAATCAGGGAATGATGATCGATGAGGCAGATGAGTTTGTGGCAGGGCCACAGAACAAGGTGAAACGGCCTGGAGAATCCAACGCACCTGGATCACTGAAGAGAAGGCGTAGCATGTCACCGTTACTGCGGCGACCCCAAACCCCACCTATCATCAATCATATTGGAGGAAAGGGACCTCCTTCAACTCCAAATCCAGGAGCCCAACCCCAACCCAACCTTATAAAACCTTTAACAGTACATAAAGGTAAAGCTACACCTATCATTGCAGCATGTGGTTAGGCCATAGTATCTTTGAACCTGGCAGATGACGGGGTTCACCAGTCTGGCTGAAACTAGTAACAATCAACATTGCATAATGATAGTCATCAGCGTTCCGTGTAGTTTGTGTCACTGAAATTGTGACATCTTCAAATTGTCTAATGCTGGAAGTTCTGAATGAAAAGGTCATACACATTGCTGTTGTGTGTTGGGATGGAGCCGCTTTTAAACAAAAGGTCTCCCATTTAAGATGGAGATGAGGAAGAACTGCTTCTCTGAGGATTGTTAGAATTCTTTAGAATTCTGTGCTCCAGAGAGCAGTGGAGACTGCTTCTGCTTCTTACGTTCTTATGTTAGGCATTACAATGTTGTTCAATAGATTGGTTTGTAATTTTCTTCTCAAATGATTTTCTGAATCTAAAATGAATGTGCAAAGATCCAAAAGCCATAGCAATATATCTACAGACTTCCATGTAGATAACATTTCTGATTTCCTTCAGTTTCTGGTCAATGGTAACCTCAGGATATTGATAGTGGGGGATTCAGTGGTGGTAATGCCATTGAATGTCAAGGGGCGATGGTTGGATTCACTCTTGTGTGGCACGAATGTCACTTGCCACTTGTCAGCCTAAGCCTGGATATTGTCCAGGTCTTGCTGCAGGGACTGCTTCCGCGCTGTATATTACGCAAACTCATGAATGGGCCTAAGGCCGTCACTTTCGGTCCCGAAAAGTGCCGCATCGACCTCAGATTACCCTGGAGGGGCAAGGTATCTCAAAAATTTGAGCAACAGGTGAAGCTAGCTGTTTCACGCTGCTACTATGCAGTAGCAACACGAGTGGCATTCGCCACTAACAGGATGCTGCTATCAAGCCAAAAAGACTTTCTGCTTATCATAGAAATGAGTAACGTGGTTTATGATTTCATGCCAGTATGATGTTAGGTATGTAGGCCGTATGTCCCAAAGACTGGTGAATTATATCAAACAACATGTCCCAGCCACTGTTCGCAATGGGCAAGGTACAGACTGTACCCAACCAGCCTGTGCTTGTAAAACTCAAAACACCGTGTCCAACATTAGATGTGATTCCATAGTTGGACAACATTTGCTAAATAATCCTCAGTGTGCTAAGAATTACGCTGGCAACTAATTTAAGGTTGTCAGTCAGGCTTGCAGTGTGGCACATTTGCATGTACTGGAAGCTACATATATTAATACACAAGGCCCTGTTTTTTTGCAGACAGAATATTTACACAAATTCAGCTATACAAAATACATGACAGCCATTCATTGACTTATTCCTCAGGGCAATGCCTTGAACAATTGGAATCAAGCTGCCTGGTTTAAATTTCAAATAATGCTCGGCAGTTAAATGTCAGTCACCATCAATTGGTGCATTCTCCAAGGCAATGCCTCCGCCAGTCAGAGTTCACTTGCCAACCAATCAGCGCTGTCTTCCCATACAGTATAAATTGTTTTCTCCTTATTCTTGTGAAGTGTCCTGATGAGTGCAAGACGAAAAGCTCCGACATGTCTCTTTCTTTTCATTGTTGAATAAATTATTTACAACTGTTGCTCTGATTACTGAAACTGTTCAATGGCCTTTATTCTTCTTTCACGTTTAGATATAAATAGCGTTACATTGGTAGATTCCAGTGGAGAGAAGAGGATGGATGACTGGCAACCATCAGAGAAACCAGCTGAAGATGTACTCGTAACTTCCCCAACAGATGGACCTGCATCAACATCCACTCTCACAACAGCAGATAACCTGCTGCCCAGTGATTTTCACGTTGTCCCAGAGCTCAATCATGTGGCTGAGGATGTACTTGATCATAAACTGGGGTCAGATATGGTTATGAGAGACTCATTGGAGAGTCCATCTGAGACCGATGATGAAACAGATGTGGCAGTAGAAAGCAATCGAGGCTTATCCTTGGCCGCCTCTGACAGAGTACAAGTTCAGCCAGTCGTGGAAGGGAACAATGCTGAACTCAGGATTAGAGTCATGAAGGAGATTCGCAAGCCAGGGAGAAGTAAGTGTCTTTTTGCAGCCACTCATAATGCTGTGTACAGATGTGTGAATGGCAGCCAGGTGTCCTAAAACGTGATGACTGGTATCACCTACTTCTGTTCATTCCAAGAGAGCTTTGGGTAGGTTGATGGAAAGGTTTTAATAGGATATTGGAAAATGCAAAGGCAGTCAGTCAATGTAGAAATTTCCTCTGAAGCCTACTCTTGTATCGCAGTAAGTTTTAAGGTAACAGAATCAAAATAAATATGACAAATATATTTAAAGATTTGCATTTTCAGAATAAAAAGAATGCAGAAAAATTTACAGACAGCAAAAAAAATTATTATAGCTTGGGAAATGTGGACCAATCAAAAGCCATTTTAATATTGCCATTTCTGGCTGATCACATTGACCAAACCACCTTCCTGAAGCCTCTCTCTGGTCAGCCTGGGTCTTGCTTTAGCTTCTCTTGCTCCCAGTTCTGATAAGTTTATTCTCCGTTGACACATTTCCCCTAGTCTATTCCCAGCTGAGAAGGTTCCACTGTCCTTTCACCCAATTAGCATCCGTATCCATTGCCCTTGCCCCTGTCCCCATGCATTCTGGGAGTTGGAGTCTGCTACCTGGTTGAGTGTCCACATTCAAGGAAGCCCCGTCAGTTCTGCTTATGTAAGAGATGCAGACCTAAGGAGGAATATATTGGAGAGATTTTGAAGGCAGAAAATGCAGTCGTAAGGAAATAATGGTTGTTTGTTTATCATGTTCATTAGAGATTTGCTTGTGACAAAATACAAGAGAAAAATAAAGCTGAAAAATGTTTGGACCACGGCCTCTCATGATGCTAAATCCGATGATAAAACTGGTACTCACTTTGCCCAATGTTTGGCATTTTTAGTATACTTGCACAGCAATCTACTGAAAAAACAAAAACCCAGGTTAAAGTACTCATTGACTACCAGCCAATAGTCTCTGTGCACTTTTGAAATATTTAACTGATATCATATGGTAGAAATAGATTGGGTTCCAGGACTGGGTCATGCTTTGACCAGTAGGCACTGTTAAGATGTGCATTTGTCAGCCCCTTGCGCCCCTGTAGAAATTGCCCTAATCCTAGATGTGAGTTGGTATTTAACCTCTCGGCTAGGGAATTGTGCTTGTTGCAGAGAGAATGACTATAACGGGATTAAATACATTTAGCAGTAAATAGCACACACAATAAAGTTTTATTCTTTCTATGTGATAACTTTTGAACTGATGTTCCCTATAACTTTGGCAAAAAATTTGTTTGAAATCTTTTAGCTTTTCTTTCTCGTGGGAAAGCATCTGTGCTTCGCTTTGCTAAATTGTTGACTATTTTTTAATTTCAGACTATGACAGACTCTTCAGGCTACTGGAGGATATACAAGGTCCTTTAGAAATTCAGAGGAATTTCATTCAGAATACTATCAAAGAAGCTGCCAGGTATATGACTATTTATCCTTGAGGTCCACATCATCCGAGGTAGTGATACTTGTAATTTAAAATTCCAATTGCCAGTCACTCTACCAACAACACTGACTACACCTGGAAAGTAATTTATCCTGCGGGAATATCTGAGCAATACAGTGAGCAATGTAAATATAAATTTGAACGATTACCAAAGGTATTAATCATAATCCCCCTTTTAGTGCAAAAGTAGCAGTAATTTCTGGCACAAAGCAGAATTGTCACATCTGTGGGAATCAGACTCAAAATTCAGCAAGCCTGAAAAATTTTCTCTGCAAGGTAGAAGCATTGTAGAAGGTACTAGATCTGGGATTAATTAAGACCTTTAGAAGGGAACAGGAATGAGGGAGCACCCTGAGCACACAGACTGCAAAGTCAAAGGAAGGCTCATCACCACTTGGAGACGAGGTCGGCTATAAATGGGTCTTTGTGGGAGCTGAAGATTATCGCAATATTAATAGTGTTGCGTGATAATTTTTTCAGAGAAGGAAATTAGGGTGGAAATTCATGTAATCACAGAATTGTTACAGCACAGGAGGAGGCCATTTAGCCCATTATACCTATGCCTGGCACCTGGTGCCAGTCCCTGGCCACCTCCCCATAGCCCTGTATGTTCTTCCTTTTCAGAAAGTATTTCAATTCCCTCTTCAATGCCTCGATTGAATCTGCCTCCGCCGCGCTCTCGGGCAGTGAATTCCAGATCCTAACTACTTGCTGCGTAAAAAAGATTTTCCTCATGCCACCATTGCTTCTTTTTCCAATCTGTGCCCTCTTGCTCTTGATCCTTCCACCAACAGGATCCATTTCTCCCTATCTGTCCAGACCCCCTCGTGGTTTTGAACACCTCTATCAAATCTCCTCCCATCCTTCTCTTCTCCAAGCAGAACAGCCCCAGCTTCTCAAATCTATCTTCATTACTGAAGTTCCTCATTCCTGGAACCATTCTTGTGAATCTTCTCTGCACCCTCCTCTAATGCTATCACATTCTTCCTAAAGTGTGCACCCTGAACTGGGCACGCTACTCCAATTGAGGCTGAACCAGTGTTTTGCACAAGTTCAACATAACCTCCTTGCTTTTGTACTCTGTCTCTATTAATAAAGCTTGGGATACTGTATGCTTTATTAACTGCTTTCTTCACCTGTCTTGCCACCTTCAATGACTTATGTACATATACACCCAAGTCCCTCTACCCGCTCTTCTGTGCACTTCTATTTTGGGGACTGAAATAGTTAGTTCTTGCACCCTAACCAGGGAGACCAACGATGGCCCAAGTTTGGACGTAATGCCTCATTAATATGATTTGCTCTCCCTACTTGGGATGATAGTGGCAGGCCTGTTGCGTGACAGGCAGAGACTGCAAGATATGCCCAGGGAAGGGTGGGGGGGGGGGCAATCAAGAATGAGAACAACTTGCGCATATGTCCTTGGGGAGGGGAGGGGAATGGCAAAGGGTGGGGTGGGTGAACTGTGGGATGGACTTTGCCTTTGTGGGGGAAGCTTCTTGCTGGGCCACAGTCAATCTGGCTCTGTGCTGTGCAATTTCCTTAAGTCATGCACTAGCCTCTTAGTAACATATGCAAGCAGCTCAATGCATACTTTAGGCAGTCAGCTCAGGTGTCCGATAACTAGCCTGACCCAATATTGGGTCAGATGTCCTTGAGAATTGGCCTCTGAAATTAGTCTGCATTGCACCCTGTTTATGCTGGTAATGAGATCCACTTTCTACCACACTGTGTTCCATGATCAACAGGTGAAGAATGGGGAGAGAGAGTTCATGATTGAATAAACTGGCCTAGACTGTGGGTGAAGTGAAACTGATGTGCCAATGGCCTTTTCCTGCTGTGGACAATATGTTCTGATTCTGGCTGTTGATTTTGTCCCCCAGGTTTAAAAGACGAGTGTTAATACAGCAGCTAGAAAGAGTACTAGAAGATGTTATTTCAAGGTCTTTGTCAGCACAGATCAACCATGTCAACAGCAGATAGTCCACGTAGCGGACCATGGACCAGGAATGTACTTCCCTGTCAATCTGTGTACAGCGCATGAACGCTTGTAACTTGCTCGCTTTAATCATCCTTTCACCCCAGTGACATTAGCTTCTCTTGGAAGCGCATCTTGGGACGGCAGGTCTTGTGGAACAGAAGCTCTGTTGGATTGTTTGAAGAGTTTTGCTGGTATCGTGAGCGGCCATTGCTCCAGGAGAGAGATGTGGGGACCTTCCAAGGTGGGGAAGAATTGGGGAAGAGACGGATAATGTCCACAATCCTCCTCTTTTGTAGCTGCTCTTCTGCGGCCTGTTATGGTGGAAGCTTGAGTCTGGGGGCTACGTTTTTGCATAGTTCACATATGGTGCCATTTTTGTTTTGGCACATGAACCAGGCACTGGGGGGAGAAAATGAGAGTATTTTATTTAAAAAGAAAAAACCTGAAAATTAAATATGGGGAAGAAACCATCTACCTCAGACTCACTTTACTGTTTTGTCTGCAGACTTGTTGAAAGCTCACTTGTGGCTAATTCCTCCTTAGTTGTGTTCCAGCCCATGAGGAGGATGCTGTCTGACTGAGTGGACTTTTCACAATGTGCTTTGGAAGCACTAAAGTGGATACAGAACATATTGACCTTTTTATTGTTCATATGAGAGGAATTATTTTTGAACCACGTTGTTACAAAATAAAACACCAAATTGTCATATTTTAAAGTGTGAAGTAACTTTTGTAACTTCTATCTATTGAAATAAAAACAGTTTATCATGAAATTTTTTATTTACATGTGAAAATGTATCTAACACATTTTTTGATGGCACTTTATACTATTGTAAGACTTTCCTTTTAATCCTGTTGATATCAAACGGTTGTTTTAAAATGGCTTTCCGTTATTGTGGTGTTATTTTATATTTTTTTAAAATCCTTTAGGGGCAAAAAAATCTTTCAAGTTTAATATCAGTTTTGAATGCTGAAGGTTTAGAGAATCTGATGGCTTGTATAAGTCTATAAGATTTATAGATACTTGATACCTTTTAAAACGTGTTGTAGCACACACTTTACTGAATGCATGACCTTGTATGTTGAGAACTTTTTCTGCTGGATGTGTATAGTCTGATATAGCTGTGACTTTCATTTGAAACAAAAAGAATAACTTCCTGGATATCTTTGCTGGTTAAAATATTTTAGACCAAAATATATTTTAATTGTATTTTTTTTACAACCACAAATGAATATGTAATTTGAATGTACAAATTATTATAATACTATGTATGTAAACTTTAAGACAGATTTGCATTTATATAGCCTGAGGACATCACAAAGCACTTTACAACCAACGAAGCACTTTTGCCATGTAATCACTGTTGTAATGTAGAAAATGTGGTGGCCAATTCGCACCAGCAAGCTCCCATAAATAGCAGTGTGATACGAACCAGGTAATCTGTTTTAGTGAAGTTGGTTGAGGGATAAATATTGCCAGGACACTTCCCTTGTTCTTCTTGGAAACAGTGTGATTGATGATGGGGGCTTGTTCCATCCACCTGAGAGAGAGCAGAGCCATGGCTTAAGGTTTTATCTGAAAGAGGTGCCTCTGACAGCGTAGTACTCCTTCAGTTCTACTCTGGAGTATTACTCTTTTTTTGTACCCGAATCTCTGGGGTCAGACTTGAACCCACAACCTTCTGACTCGAAGACTAGAGTGCTACCCACTGAGCCACAACTAACACTGTAGGTCAGGCCACATTTATAATATCATGTGCATTTTTCATTAATGAGCCTTCAAAATGACTTTGATACAATGGAGAAAGTTCAGAAAAGATCCACAAAGATATTTGAAAATTCCCAAGTTCAAATTTAGGAAGAGACCTGGCCTTTCATTGGGGTGAACAAGATCAGGCAAGGGCAGGAGTAATTGTTAATGCGTCTTACTTTAACATTAGAGGTGGCATAAATACAAAATTAATCAGCTAAAAGTCAATCCAAATAGTTGAAAAAAAATGCTCCTTCCTTACCCACAAAGAGCTTGGAGGGTACTCAGGTATTGTGCAGATGGTGCATGATAAATTCCTGTTTAAAGGACAGGGTTCAATGATGTAAAGATACAGAAAGATATAGGTGATGAGATGTATTAAAGTGAGCTGCCAGATCCCAGCAATTTGGCCCTGGTAGCCTGGGTGATGAACTCTGTGGAACTTCTATATTATACATTGGTTTCTCCTGTTTTGGCATCCTGGGCTAGGAGATTTAGGGAAAAGTGCTGTTTTTCGTGCTGTTACTCCTCGGTGAGTTAATCCTAAAACACACTGAGCAACAGCAATATCTGTAAGCTAATGACAGCATCATTTATTATAACTGGAGACAGTTAAGAACTGGAAACAATTGCATTCCAATCGGTTCCAAAAATACGCATGCATAGGGCTGAATGGCATAGATACATTTAAGGGAAATCCAAGTAAATGCAGGAGTGAGAAAGGAAAAGAACGATCTGGTAATAGGTTGAGATGAAGTAGGGTGGGAGACGACTCAGCATAGACCTATTGGATTGAATGGCCTGTCTCTGTGCAGTAAATTATATGTAAGTCTGTGTAAAGATTGTAGAGTCGGCGAACTGAACATAGCCAGAAGCGAGGAAGTGATGCTTCACTTGTACACAGAGCCTTGATCAGACCATCTGGACCACTAGGCACTGCACTTCAGGAAGGATATATTGGCCTTGGAAGGGGGTGCAGCCCAGATTCACCACAATGATACCAAGCTTAACTTATGAAGACCTGACACTGAAGTGTCAAGTTAGATTACTTGTTCAAGTGTGGAGTGGGGCTTGAAGCTATAACCATCTGAAGAGAGTGCTCCACCCTGACTGCTGCTGAAAGAATGGGAAGCTTCATAAGGCAGACACCAGGGAATTTGTAGAGGAAGCCAACTGGCATAGACAACCAAAAATGCAAAACTTTCTTAATGTTCCTGCCTCATAAGGGTAAGCATATTGTTACTCTAATCCTCTAATCATATTGTTACTCTAATCCTCTAATCATATTGTTACTCTAATACAATAAGCAGATTGTTACTGTAATACTTTATTTCATCCATTCAGGGGACGTGAACGTCGCTGGATTGTCCATCCCTACTTGCCCTTGAGAAGGTGGTGATGAGCTGCCACTTTGAACAGCAGCAGTCCATGTGGTGTAGGTACACCCACAGTGCTGTTAGGAAGGGAGTTCAAAGATTTTGACCCAGTAACAGCGAAGGAACGGTAATGTAGTTCCAAGTTGGGGTGGTATGTGGCTTATCTAAATAGTGAGAGATTGCAGAGCTCTGAGATTCACAGGGATTTGGGTGCTCTAGTGCATGAATCACAAAAGGTTAGTATCTAGGTATGGCAGGAAATTAGGAAAGCTAATAGAATGTTATCATTTATTATGAAGGGAATTGATTACAAAAGTAGGGAGGTTATGGTTCAGTTGTACACGGCATAGGTGAGACCACATATGCAGTATTATGTACAGTACTGGTCTCCTTATTTAAAGAAAGATGTAAATGTGTTAGAAGCAGTTCGATTCGATTCGTAAGATGCAATTCGATTCACTCCACGTGATATCAAGAAACAGCTGAAGGCACTGGATTCTGCAAAAGGCTATGGGACCTGACAATATTCTGGCAATATTACTGAAGACTTGTGCTCCAGAACTAGCTGCACCCCTAGCCAAGCTGTTCCAGTACAGATACAACACTGGCATCTACCCGGCTATGTGGAAAATTGCCCAAACACAAAAAGCAGAACAAATCCAACCTGGCCAATTACTGCCCCATCGGTCTACTCTCGATCATCAGTAAACTAATGGTAGGGGTCATCAACAGTGCGATCAAGCAGCACTTGCTTAGCAATAACCTGCTCACTGATGCCCAGTTTGGGTCCTGCCAGGGCCACTCAGCTCCTGATCTCATTATCGTCTTGGATCAAACACGGACAAAAAAGCTGAACTCTTGGTGAGGTGAGAGTGACTGCCCTTGACATCAAAGGCAGCATTTGACCAAGTGTGGCATCAAGGAGCCCTAGCAAAACTGGAGTCAATGGGAATCGGGGAAAACTCTCGGCTGGTTGGAGTCATACCAAGCACGAAGGAAGATGGCTGTGGTTGTTGGGAGGTCAGTTATCTCAGTTCCAGGACATCACCCTAGGCCCAACTATCTTCAGCTGCTTCATCAATGACCTTCCATTATAAGGTTAGGAGTGGGGATGTTCACTGATGATTGTACAATGTTCAGCACCCTTTGCGACTCCTCAGATACTGAAGCAGTCCATGTCCAAATGCAGCAAGACCTGGACAGCATCCAGGCTTGGGCTGACAAGTGGTAAGTAACATTCGTGTCACACAAGTGTCAGGCAATGACCATCTCCAACAAGAGAGAATCCAACCTTTGCCCCTTGATGTTCAATGGCATTATCATCACTGAATCACTATCAATATCCTGGGTGTTACCATTGACCAGAAACTGAACTGGACTAGCTATGTCAATACTGTGGCTACAAGAGCAGGTCAGAGGCTAGGAATCGTGCGACGAGTAACTCACCACCTGACGCCCCAAAGCCTGTCCATCTACAAGGCACAAGTTATGAGTGTGACGGAATATTCTCCACTTGCCTGGATGAGTGCAGCTCCCACAACATTCAAGAAGCTTGACACTGTCTAGGACAAAGCAGCCCAATTGATTGACACCACATCCACAAACATTCACTCCCTCCACCTCCAATGGACAGTAGTAGCAGTGTGTACCATTTACAAGATGCACTGCAGGAATTCACCAAGGCTCCTCAGCACCTTTGAAGCCCACAACCACTACCATCTAGAAGGACAAGGGCGGCAGATAGCTGGGAACACCACCACCTGCAAGTTCGCCTCCACTCACCATCCTGACTTGGAAATATATCTCTGTTCCTTCACTGTCGCTGTGTCAAAATCCTGAAACTCCCTGCCTAACAGTACTGTGGGTGTACCTATACCACATGGACTGCAGTGGTTCAAGAAGGCAGCTCACCATCACCTTCTCAAGGGCAACTAGGGATAGGCATTAAATGCTGGCCCAGCCAGCGAAGCCCACATCCTGTTGATGAATGGAAAAAAAAGTTCAGAGAAGGTTTACTGGACTAATACCAGGAATGGGTGAGTTGTCTTATGAGGAAAGGCTGGGCAGGTTAGGCTCCCTACTTGGTAGACCCACAAGTAAACACCTTCCAGGCAACCATCTCCTATAGATGTTTAATTATAAAAATCCAGTTATATTACCCAAGGCAAACTGTTGGAGCTTTAATAAAGGCATACCACACACCCTCTTAAACTCTCTTCCATTCTACTGTGGAAAACCAAGATTTTTTTTCAGCCCAAGACTTTTCTGGCTTGGCTGGATGGCTGATTCAAACTGCATCTTTCTCCCAGCCTAGAGCTGTTTCCAGGAGATCTTCCTCACAACCAAATGCCAACCCCCAAGCTCTCCACAGTAGCTCTTAATTCCCCTCCCCCGCCCTTTCATCTCAGGTCCCATTGTTCTCACACCTCTTTGAAATTAAAATCTTTCTTGTTTCTATTTTGTCTCTGCTTTTGGATCAATAAAAATGTAATATGCCCTCCTCTGTTTACCCAGGGAACTCTTGTAAGATGCAAAAATGTTTCTTGCTACCTCTGACTTCCCTTTGATATTCAAACGAACCCTCAACTTATCTAAAAATGCAAATGTTAGATCCAACCTATTCACTTGTACCTCAAGCCCACCATAATATTTCATTACAAATGCACACCTAATGCCTCTATTCTTTAATGTCTTAACCTCCAAGACAACTTGTTTCGCAACCTTTCCCCAGCTTAATTATATAATTTACACATAGACACAGAAATACTGCACAGCACTCCTTCACAGAATAACACAATGTTCCCCAAAGAAACTTAAAAAGTACATCCATTCTCACACCACCACTGACCCACCGTGGCAGCATCACCTTCCAAACCCATGACCCCTACCACCTAGAAGGACAAAGACAGCAGCCATGTGGGAACACCACCACCTACAAGTTCCCCTCCAAGTCACAGCGTCTTGGTTGACATCTCACCTGAAAGTTGGCACCTCCGATAGTGCAGTGCTATCGCTAAATTGATTCCTGGAATGAGAGAGTTGTCCGATGATGTGAATTGTAAATTGGGCATATACCCTCTGGAATTTAGAAGAATGAGGTGACCTCATTGAAACATATGATTCAGAATGGATGTTGAGAGGTTGCTTCCCTTGGCTGGGGGATTCACATGGGCACAGCATCGGATAAGTGGTCAGACGTATAGGACTAAATGAGACGTTTCTTCACTAAAATGTTTGTGAATCTTTGGCATTCTATCCCAGAGGGTTGTGGATGCTCCTTCGATGAATATATTTAAGGCTGCGATAGATTTTTGATGTCTTGGAATCGAGGATTACAGGGAGCGGCGGGAAAGTGAAGTTAGGGCTGAGGATTAACTGTGATCATATTGAATGGTGGGACAGGCAGGAGTGGTGTAGGGAGGGTATTCCAAAGCTTAGGGCCCAGGAAACTGAAGGTACGATCATCAAAGGTGGGACATTTAAAATTGGGGATGCACAAGAGGCCAGGATTAGAGGAGCATGGATATCTCGTAGGGTTGTGGGGCTAGAGGAGATGCAAACATATGAACAAGGAGCAGGAGTAGGTTGTTCGACCCCTCGAGCCTCTGCCATTTGATAAGATCATGGCTGATCTGATAGTAAGCTCAAGTCTGCATCCCACCTACCCCCGATAACCTAGCACCCCCTTGCTTACCAAGAATCTATCCGCCTCTGCCTTAAAAATATTCAAATACTTTGCTTCCGCCACCTTTTCAGGAAGAGTTCCAAAGACTCATGACCCTCTGAGAGAAAAAATTTCGCCTAATCTCTGTTTTAAATGGGTGACCCCTTATTTTTAAACAGTGACTCCTAGTTCTAGATTCTACCGCAAGAGGAAACATACTCTTCACATCCACCCTGTCAAGACCCCTCAGGATCTTATATATTTCAATCAAGTTGCCTCGTACTCTTCTAAACTCCAGCGGATACAAGCCCAATCTGTCCAAATTTTCCTCAAGACAACCCACCTATTCCAGATATTACTCTGGTGAACCTCTGAACTGCTTCCAACGCATTTACATCCTTCCTTAAATAAGGTGACCAATACTATACACAGTTCTCCAAATGTGGTCTCACACGTGCTCTGTATAACTGAAGCATAACCTCCCTACTTTTGTATTCAATTCCCCTCGCGATAAATGAAAACATTCTATTAGCTTTCCTAATTATTTGCTGTACCTGCACATTAGCCTTTTGTGATTCATGCACTCAGACACCCAGATCCTTCTGAATCTCAGAGCTCTGTAATCTCTCACCATTTAGACAATATACTTCACTTTTATTCTTCCTGCCAAAATGGACAAATTTCAAATTTTCCCACATTATACTCCCATTTGCCAGATCTTTGCCCACTCACAATCTATCTATATCTTTTTTGTAGCCTCTTTATGTTCTTTTCACAACTTACTTTCCTACCTATCTTTGTGTCATCAGCAAATTTGGCAACCATCCCACCCATCCCTTCATCCAAGTCATTATATAAATTGTAAACAGTTGAGGTCCCAGCACTGATCCCTGTGGTACACAATTACATGAATAGGAAGGGATTTAAAAACAAGGATGAGAATTTAAAAATCAAGACATTCCTTGACCGGAAGTGTAGGTCAGCGAGTATTGGGGTGACTGGAGAATGGGACTTGGTGTCAGGTTTTTTATTCTTTCAGTGGATATGGACGTTGCAGCATTTATTGTCCTAGTCAGAGTTAAGACACGGACAGCAGAGTTTTCAATGACGTCAAGTTTATGATGGTTTGAGCAGCAGATTGGCTGAGGCAGAGGCGAAGTCAGGCAATGCTACGGAGGTGGAAATAAATGCTCTCTATGATGGCACAAATATGAAGTTGGATGGTCATCCGGGATCATATGTGACGCCAAAGTTGTGAACAGACTGACCTAATCTCAGACTTGCCTGGGAAAAGGATAGAGTTGGTAACTAGGGAATGAAGCCAATTGGAGGAAATATCTGCTCATCCAGTACTGGATATTGGATAAGCAGTCTGATAATGTAGCAATGGTGGAGGAGTCAAGACAGGTGCTGATGAGGTAGCGCTAAGTGTTGTCTTTGGATGATGTCGCTAAAGAGTAGCATGCAGATGAGATATAAAAGTGGGTCAGTGATAGATCCTTGGGGGGCACAAGACGTAACAAAGAAGCCTTTGCAACTTCAGGTGTTATATGGTGACAGTATCACATTCTGTTTTGGTTTGAGTCAAGTTGCTCAGTGCTGACTTCTCTTATGGTATTAGTGTTGGGGTTGGGTTGGGTTGCTCAGTGCTGGCCTCACTGGTTGTATTAGCGTTGGGATTGGGCTGAGTTCTGGCCGCCACATTGTAGGAAGGATGTGATTGCACTAGAGGGGGTGCAGAGGAGATTCACCAGGATGTTGCCTGGGATGAAACATTTAAGTTATGAAGAGAGTTTGGATAGACTTGGGTTGTTTTTGTTGGAGCAGAGAAGACTGAGGGGCGACCTGATCGAGGTATACAAGATTGAGGGGCATGGGCAGGGTGGATAGGGAGCAGCTGTTCTCCTTAGTTGAAGGGTCAGTCACAAGGGGGCATAAGTTCAAGATGAGGAGCAGGAGGTTTAGGGGGGATGTGAGGAAAAACTTTATTACCCAGAGGTGATGGTCTGGAATGCACTGCTTGGGAGGGTGGTGGAGGTGGG
The DNA here is from genome assembly GCF_964194155.1 of Cetorhinus maximus. NCBI lineage: Eukaryota > Metazoa > Chordata > Chondrichthyes > Lamniformes > Cetorhinidae > Cetorhinus > Cetorhinus maximus. The sequence continues at coordinate 146,202,279 of NC_135886.1, forward strand.
TTACCTCACATCCTTTAAAAAGTATGTGGATGAGCTCTTGGCACGTCATAACATTCAAGGCTATGGGCCAAGTGCTGGTAAATGGGATTAGGTAGGTAGGTCAGGTGTTTCTCACGTGTCGGTGCAGACTTGGTGGGCTGAAGGGCCTCTTCTGCATTGTGATTCTGTGAGTTGCTCAGTGCTGACCTCTCTGGTTGTATTAGTGTTGATGTTGGGTTGGATTGCTCAGTGCTGGCCTCTCTGGTTGTATTAGTGTTGGGGTTGGGTTGAGTTACTCAGTGCTGGCCCCTCAGATTGGACTAATGTTGGGGTTGGGTTGAGTTGCTCAGTGCTGGCCTCTGGTTGTATTAGTGTTGGGGTTGGGTTGAATTACTCAGTGCTGGCCCCTCAGATTGAACTAATGTTGGGGTTGGGTTGAGTTGCTCAGTGCTGGCCTCTTGTTGTATTAGCATTGGGTTGGGTTGAAACATAGAAAAAAGGAGCAGGAGTAGGTCTTTCAACCCTGCCCTGCCATTTCTTATGATCATGTCTGGTCCACTATCACACTGCCATACTCCTGTTCTCTCCCCAGACCCCTTGACGCCTTTAGAGTCCAGAAATCTATATATTTCCTTCTTAAATATATTCAGTGACTTGGCCCCCACAGCCTCTGTGGTAGAGAATTCCACAGGTTCACCACCCTCTGAGTGAAGGAGTTTCTCTTCATCTCAGTCCTAAATGGTCTACCCCGTATCCTGAGACTGTGACCCCTTGTTTTAAACCCCCCAGCCAGATGAAACATTATCCCTGCACCCAATCTGTCCATCCCTGCCAGAATTTTATATGTTTCAATAAGATTCCCCCTCATTCATATCTCCAGTGAATGCAGGCCTAGTCATCCCAATCTCCTCTCAAACGACAATCCTGCCATCCCAGGTGAACCTTCGCTGCACTCCCTCTATGGCAAGTATATCCTTTCTTGGGTAAGGAGACCAAAACTGCACATTGTATTCCAGATGTGGTCTCACCAAGGCTCTGTACAGCTGCAGCAAGACCTCCTTGCTCCTGTACTCAAGTCCTCTCACAATGAAGGCCAACATACCATTTGCCTTCTTACCTGCTTGCTGCACCTGCATGCTTCCTTTCAGTGATTGGTGTAGAAGGACATCCAGGTCTCTTTGTATCAACATTTCCCAATCCATCACCATTTAAATAATACTCTGCCATTCTGTTATTCCTACCAAAGTGGATAACTTCACACTTATTCATGTTATACTGTATCAGCCATGTATTTGCCCACTTACTCAACCTGTCTGAATCGCCTTGAAGCCTCTTGACACCCTCCTCACCACTCACATTCTCGCCAAGTTTTGTGTCGTCAGTAAACTTGGAAATATTACATTTGGTTCCCTCATAGAAATCATTGATGTATATTGTGAATAGCTGGGGCCCAAGCACTGATCCCTGCGGTACCCCACTAGTCACCACCTGCCACTCCGAAAAAGACCCATTTATCCCTACTCTCTGTTGCCTGTCTGCTAACCAATTCTCAATCCATGCCAATATATTACCCCCAATCCCATGTGCTTTAATTTTACACACTAACCTCTTATGTGGGACATTAGCAAAAGCTTTCTGAAAATCCAAATACACCACGTCCACTGGTTCTCCCTTATCTATTCTGCTAGTGACGTCCTCAAAAAACTGGTAGGTTCGTCAAACATGATTTCCCTTTTATAAATCCATTTGACTTTGTCTAATCCCATTGATATTTTCTGTGTCCTGTTATCACATCCTTTATAATAGACTCTAGCATTTTCCCTACTACTGAGGTTAGGCTAACTGGTCTGTAATTCGCTGTTTTCTCTCTCCCTTTTTTAAATAGTGGGGTTACATTTGCCACCCTCCAATCTCCCGGGACTGTTCCAGAATCTACAGAATTTTGGAAGATGACACCCAACATATCCACTATTTCCATGGCCGCCACCTTTATTACCCTGGGATGCAGATTATCGGGCCCTGGGATTTATCGGCTTACAGTTCCATTAATTTCTCCAGCACTTTTTAAAGTAATGCTAATTTCCTTCAATTCCTCCTCCTCACTAGACCCTTGGTTCCCTAGCATTTCTGGGAAGTTATTTGTGTCTTCCTCCGTGAAGACGGAACTAAAGTAGTTGTTTAATTGCTTTACGATTTCCTTGTTTTCTATAATAAATTCTCCCATTTCAGACTGTAAGGGACTTACATTTGTCTTCATTAATCTTTTTCTTTTTACATGCTTATAAAAATTTTTATCGTTCGCTTTTATGTTCCTTGCAAGTTTACTTTCATACTCTACTATTCCCCTCTTAATCAATCTCGTGGTCCTTCTTTGCTGAATTCTAAACTGCTCCCAATCCTCAGGCTTGCTACTTTTTCTAGCAACTTTATATAACAGAATCACACAGTGCAGAAGAGGCCCTTCGGCCCATCAAGTCTGCACCGACACGTGAGAAACATCTGACCTACCTACCTATCCCCATTTACCAGCACTTGGTCCATAGCCTTGAATGTTATGACATGCCAAGTGCTCATCCAGGTACTTTTTATAGGATGTGAGGCAACCTGCCTCCACCACCCTCCCAGGCAGCGCATTCCAGACCTTCGCTACCCTTTGGGTAAAAAAGTTTTTCCTCACATCCCCCCTAAACCTCCTGCTCCTCACCTTGAACTTGTGTCCCCTCGTGACTGACCCTTCAACTAAGGGGAACAGCTGCTCCCTATCCACCCTGTCCATGCCCCTCATAACCTTGTACACCTCGATCAGGTCGCCCCTCAGTCTTCTCTGCTCCAACGAAAACAACCCAAGTCTATCCAACCTCTCTTCATAACTTAAATGTTTCATCCCAGACAACATCCTGGTGAATCTCCTCTGCACCCCCTCCAGTGCAATCACATCCTTCCTATAATATGGTGACCAAAACTGCACACAGTACTCCAGCTGTGGCCTCACCAAGGTTCTATACAACTCCAACATGACCTCCCTACTTTTGTAATCTGTGCCTCAATTGATAAAGGCAAGTGTCCCATATGCCTTTTTCATCACCCCACTAACATGCCTCTCCGCCTTCAGAGATCTATGGACACACACGCCAAGGTCCCTTTGTTCCTCAGAACTTCCTCATGTCAAGCCGTTCATTGAATACTTCCTTGTCAAATTACTCCTTCTAAAGTGTATCACCTCTCACTTTTCAGGGTTAAATTCCATCTGCCACTTTTTTGACTATCCCATCTATATCTTCCTGTAGCCCAAGGCACTCAACCTCACTATTAACCACCCGGGCAATCTTTGTGTCATCCGCAAACTTACTAATCCTACCCCTAGCATAGTCATCTATGTCATTTATGTAAATGACGAATATTAGGGGACCGAGCACCGACCCCTGTGGTACGCCACTGGACACTGGCTTCCAGTCACTAAAGCATCCTTCTGTCATCACCCTCTGTCTCCTACAACTAAGCCAATTTTGAATCCACCTTATCAAATTACCCTGTATCCCATGTGCATTTGCCGCCTTTATAAATCTCCCATGTGGGACCTTGTCAAAGGCTTTGCTGAAATCCATATAAGCTACACACCTCAAAAAATTCAGTCAAATTTGTTTAGGCATGACCTCCCTCTGTCAAAGCCATGCTGACTATCCCTGATCAAACCTTGCCTCTCAAGTGGAGATAGATTCTCTCCATCAGGACTTTCTCCAATAGTTTCCCTACCACTGATGTGAGACTCACTGGCCTGTAGTTCCCTGCCTTATCTCTACAACCCTTCTTAAATAGCAGAACTACATTAGCTGTTCTCCAGTCCTCTGGCACCTCCCCCGTGGCCAGAGAGGAATTAAAAATTTGGGTCAGAGCCCCTGCGATGTCCTCTCTTGCCTCCCTCAGCAGTCTGGGACACAAATCATCCGGACCTGGAGATTTGTCCACTTTTATGCCTGCCAACACCTCCTATACCTTGTCACTCCCTATATCATTTTGCTTAAGAACCTCTCAGTCTCTCTCCCCGAGTTCGATACCTTCATCCTCATTCTCTTGGGTGAAGACGGATGTGAAGTATTCATTCAACACTCTAGCAATGTCCTGTGGCTCCAGCCATAGATTGTCCCTTTGGTCCCTTATGGGCCCTACTCTTTCCCTGGTTGTCCTCTTCCCATTGATATACTTATCGAATATCTTGGGATTTTCCCTACTTTTACCAGCCAGAGCTTTCTCATATCCCCTCTTTGCTCTCCTAATTGCTTTCTTAAGCTCCAGCCTGCACTTTCTGTACTCCACTAATGCCTCTGCTGATCTGCTTTCCTTGTACCTGCTAAAAGCCTCTCTTTTCCTTCTCAACGTAACCTGAATATCTCTGGTCTGGTCATCCATGATTCTCTGGGCTTGTTACTCCTTCCTATCACCCTAGAGGGAACATGTTGAGCCTGTACCCTTCCCATTTCCTTTTTGAACACCCCCCACTGCTCCTCTGTAGATTTCCCCACAAGTAGCTGTTCCCAGTCTACCTTGGCCAGGTCCTGCCTTATTTTACTAAAATCCACTCTCCCCCAATCCAAAACATCTTTTTGCAACTTGTCTATTTCTTTGTCCATAACAAGCTTAAATTGTACCATGCTGTGGTCGCTATCACTAAAATGCTCCCCCACCACCACCTCAGTCATCTGTCCGGCTTCATTCCTCAGAATTAGGTCTAGCACTGTGCCATCCCTTATTGGACCCTCTACTTATTGACCTAAAAAGTTCTCCTGTACACATTTCAAGAAATCGACTCCATCCAAGCCTTTAACACTATGTCTATCCCAATTAATGTTGGGAAAGTTGAAATCACCTAATATAATTACCCTATTGTTCTTGTTTTTACACACCTCCGCAAATTGTGCACATATTTGCTCCTCAAATTCCCGCTGACTATCTGGGGGTCTATAATAAACACCTAACAATGTGGCTGCCCCCTTTTTATTCCTAAGCTCTACCCACAAAGCTTCATTCGATGCCCCCTCCAAGACATCATCTCTCCTCAATGCAGTAACTGACTCCTTAACTAATAATGCAATGCCTCCTCCTCTTTTACCCCCTCCCCTGTCTCGCCTGAAGATTCTATATCCCGGAATGTTGAGCTGCCAATCCTGCCCCTCCCTCAACCACATCTCAGTGATGGCTACTATAACACTTATTTGGATCTAATACTATCTTTAATTTCTTTTCTAAGCCATGGTTGGGCAGATTTTTCTGTTGTGTTTTTGCCCCAAATGGAATGTATAACGGTTACAATGCATATGTTCATTCCTTAAATATTAGCCATTGCCTATCCACCTTCATGCCTTATAATCAAATTCCCCTAACTATTCAGCCAACACACTCCTCATACCTTTGTCATTTCCTTTATTTAGATTTAGGACCCTAGTTTCAGATTGGACAACTTCACTTTGCTCAGTGCTGGCCTCTCTGGTTGTATTAGTATTGGGGTTGGGTTGGGTTGCTCAGTGCTGGCCTCTCTGGTTGTATTAGTGTTGGGGTTGGGTTGGGTTGTCAGTGCTGGCCTCTCTGGTTGTATAAGTTTTGATGTTGAGTTGCTCAGTGCTAGCCTCTGGTTGTTTTGTTCCAGTGAAGCCCAACGCAAACTGGAGGAACAGCACCTCATCTTCCGACTAGGCACTTTACAGCCTTCCGGACTAAATATTGAATTCAACAACTTTAGATCTTGAACTCCCTCCTCCACCCCCACCCTCTTTCCGTTTCTTCCTCTTCCCTTTTGTTTTTTCCAATAATTTATATCGATTTTTCTTTTCCTACCTATTTCCATTATTTTAAAATCTATACCTGTAATGCCCTGTCAGTCTTTCCACCCCACCCGCACTAGAGCTGTACCTTGAGTGTCCTGCCATCCATTCTTAATTAGCACATTCTCCTAGATAATATCACCACCTTTAACACCTCTTTGTTCCTTTGTCTGTGAAATCTTTTGATTATCTGCTCCTATCACTGCTTGCTTGTCCCTACAACCACACCCTCCCCCAACTTCTCTCCCCCCCAAACCCGCCCCTCCCCTTAAACCGGCTTATATTTCAACCCTCTCCTAATTTTACTCAGTTCTGTTGAAGGGCCATGAAGACTCGAAACGTCAACTCTTTTCTTCTCCGCCGATGCTGCCAGACCTGCTGAGTTTTTCCAGGTAATTCTGATTTTGTTCTGGTTGTATTAGTGTTGGGGTTGGGTTGGGTTGCTCAGTGCTTGCCTCTCTGGTTGTATTAGTGTTGATGTTGGGTTGGGTTGCTCAGTGCTGGCCTCTCTGGTTGTGTTAGTGTTGATGTTGGGTTGAGTTGCTCAGAGCTGGTCTCTCTGGTTGTATTAGAGTTGGTGTTGGGTTGGGTTGCTCAGTGCTGGCCTCTGGTTGTATTAGTGTTGATGTTGGGTTGAGTTGCTCAGAGCTGGCCTCTCTGGTTGTATTAGTGTTGATGTTGGGTTGGGTTGCTCAATGCTGGCCTCTCTGGTTGTATTAGTGTTGATGTTGAGTTGCTCAGTGCTGGCCTCTGGTTGTATTAGTGTTGGGGTTGGGTTGGCTGCTCAGTGCGGCCTCTCTGGTTGTATTAGTGTTGGGATTGGCTGGGTTGCTCAGTGCTGGCCTCTCTGGTTGTATTAGTGTTGATGTTGAGTTGGGTTGCTCAGTGCGGCCTCTCTGGTTGTATTAGTGTTGGGATTGGCTTGGGTTGCTCAGTGCTGGCCTCTCTGGTTGTGTTAGTGTTGGGATTGGGTTGGGTTGCTCAGTGCTGGCCTCTCTGGTTGTGTTAGTGTTGATGTTGGGATTGGGTTGGGTTGCTCAGTGCTGGCCTCTCTGGTTGTATTAGTGTTGGGATTGGGTTGGGTTGCTCAGTGCTGGCCTCTCTGGTTGTGTTAGTGTTGGGGTTGGGTTGGGTTGGGTTGCTCAGTGCTGGCCTCTCTGGTTGTGTTAGTGTTGGGATTGGGTTGGGTTGCTCAGTGCTGGCCTCTCTGGTTGTGTTAGTGTTGATGTTGGGATTGGGTTGGGTTGCTCAGTGCTGGCCTCTCTGGTTGTATTAGTGTTGATGTTGGGATTGGGTTGGGTTGCTCAGTGCTGGCCTCTCTGGTTGTATTAGTGTTGGGATTGGGTTGGGTTGCTCAGTGCTGGCCTCTTTGGTTGTGTTAGTGTTTGGATTGGGTTGGGTTGCTCAGTGCTGGCCTCTCTGGTTGTGTTAGTGTTGGGTTGGGTTGCTCTGTGCTGGCCTCTCTGGTTGTGTTAGTGTTGGGATTGGGTTGGGTTGCTCAGTGCTGGCCTCTCTGGTTGTATTAGTGTTGGGATTGGGTTGGGTTGCTCAGTGCTGGCCTCTGGTTGTGTTAGTGTTGATGTTGGGTTGGGTTGGGTTGCTCTGTGCTGGCCTCTCTGGTTGTGTTAGTGTTGGGATTGGGTTGGGTTGCTCAGTGCTGGCCTCTCTGGTTGTATTAGTGTTGGGATTGGGTTGGGTTGCTCAGTGCTGGCCTCTCTGGTTGTGTTAGTGTTGATGTTGGGTTGGGTTGCTCTGTGATGGCCTCTCTGGTTGTATTAGTGTTGATGTTGGGATTGGGTTGGGTTGCTCAGTGCTGGCCTCTCTGGTTGTATTAGTGTTGGGATTGGGTTGGGTTGCTCAGTGCTGGCCTCTCTGGTTGTGTTAGTGTTGATGTTGGGTTGGGTTGCTCAGTGCTGGCCTCTCTGGTTGTGTTAGTGTTGGGATTGGGTTGGGTTGCTCAGTGCTGGCCTCTCTGGTTGTATTAGTGTTGGGATTGGGTTGGGTTGCTCAGTGCTGGCCTCCCTGGTTGTATTAGTGCTGATGTTGGGATTGGGTTGCTCAGTGCTGGCCTCTCTGGTTGTATTAGTGTTGATGTTGGGATTGGGTTGCTCAGTGCTGGCCTCTCTGGTTGTATTAGTGTTGGAGTTAGGTTGGGTTGCTCAGTGCTGGCCTCTCTGGTTGTATTAGTGTTGGGATTGGGTTGGGTTGCTCAGTGCTGGCCTCTCTGGTTGTATTAGTGTTGATGTTGGGTTGGGTTGCTCAGTGCTGGCCTCTCTGGTTGTATTAGTGTTGATGTTGGGTTGGGTTGCTCAGTGCTGGCCTCTCTGGTTGTATTAGTGTTGATGTTGGTTTGGGTTGCTCAGTGCTGGCCTCTCTGGTTGTGTTAGTGTTGGGATTAGGTTGGGTTGCTCAGTGCTGGCACCTCTGGTTGTGTTAGTGTTTGGGTTGGGTTGAGTTGCTCAGTGCTGGCCTCTCTGGTTGTGTTAGTGTTGATGTTGAGTTGGGTTGCTCAGTGTTGGCCTCTCTGGGCGTATTAGTGTTGATCTTGGGTTGGGTTGCTCAGTGCTGGCCTCTCTGGTTGTATTAGTGTTGAGATTGGGTTGGGTTGCTCAGTGCTGGCCTCTCTGGTTGTATTAGTGTTGGGATTGGGTTGGGTTGCTCAGTGCTGGCCTCTCTGGTTGTATTAGTGTTGATGTTGGGTTGGGTTGCTCAGTGCTGGCCTCTCTGGTTGTGTTAGTGTTGGGATTGGGTTGGGTTGCTCAGTGCTGGCCTCTCTGGTTGTGTTAGTGTTGGGATTGGTTTGGGTTGCTCTGTGCTGGCCTCTCTGGTTGTATTAGTGTTGATGTTGGGTTGGGTTGCTCAGTGCTGGCCTCTCTGTTTGTATTACTTTTGGGATTGGGTTGGGTTGCTCAGTGCTGGCCTCTCTGGTTGTGTTAGTGTTGGGATTGGGTTGGGTTGCTCAGTGCTGGCCTCTCTGGTTGTGTTAGTGTTGGAGTTGGGTTGGGTTGCTCAGTGCTGGCCTCTCTGGTTGTATTAGTGTTGATGTTGGTTTGGGTTGCTCAGTGTTGGCGCCTCTGGTTGTATTAGTGTTGGGATTGGGTTGGGTTGCTCAGTGCTGGCCTCTCTGGTTGTATTAGTGTTGATGTTGGGTTGGGTTGCTCAGTGCTGGCCTCTCTGGTTGTATTAGTGTTGATGTTGGGTTGGGTTGCTCAGTGCTGGCCTCTCTGGTTGTATTAGTGTTGATGTTGGGTTGGGTTGGGTTGCTCAGTGCTGGCCTCTCTGGTTGTATTAGTGTTGATGTTGGGTGGGTTGGGTTGCTCAGTGCTGGCCTCTCTGGTTGTGTTAGTGTTGGGATTGGGTTGGGTTGCTCAGTGCTGGCCTCTCTGGTTGTATTAGTGTTGGGTGGGTTGGGTTGCTCAGTGCTGGCCTCTCTGGTTGTATTAGTGTTGATGTTGGGTTGGGTTGGGTTGGGTTGCTCAGTGCTGGCCTCTCTGGTTGTGTTAGTGTTGAGATTGGGTTGGGTTGCTCAGTGCTGGCCTCTCTGGTTGTGTTAGTGTTGGGATTGGGTTGGGTTGCTCAGTGCAGCCTCTCTGGTTTCTCTCTCTCTCCCCGGTTGCTGTGCAGTTTGTTGCCGGTGTTGGGTTGCTCGCTGTCAGGTTGGGTATTTGCTGTTTGCCGGGTCCTGGATACTTGGCGCTGTGGCTCCGCCAATGTTCCGCTCGGAGCTGCCGGGTTAGCGGCCGCGGGACTGGACAGTGTCGGTGGCCGGGGAGCTGCTCCTGAGCCTGGGCTGGCCTGGGCTGTGTGACCGGGGCCATGGAGGACATCATGACGGAGAAGAAAGCGGAGG
>NC_135886.1:146212123-146367922 GCF_964194155.1 Cetorhinus maximus
ACAAGGGAAATTAGAGATAGTATTAGATCCAAGGAAGAGGCATACAAATTGGCTAAAAAAAAAACAGACCTGAGAATTGGGAGCAGTTTAGAATTCAACAAAGGAAGACCAAGGGATTGATTAAGAAGGGGGAAAATAGAGTACGAGAGTAAGCTTGCAGGGAACATAAAAACTGACTGTAAAAGTTTCTATAGGTATGTGAAGAGAAAAAGATTGGTGAAGACAAATGTAGGTCCCTTACAGTCAGAAGCAGGGGAATTTATTATGGGGAACAAAGAAATACATACTTTGATTCTGTCTTCACAAAAGAGGACACAAATAAATACCAGAAATTTTGGGGAACACAGGGTTTAGTGAGAGGGAGGAACTGAAAGAAATCAGTATTAGTAGGGAAATGGTGTTGGGGAAATTGATGGGATTGAAGACCGATAAATCCCCGGGGCCTGATAATCTACATCCCAGAGTACTTAAGGAAGTGGCCCTAGAAATAGTGGATGCATTGGTGGTCATCTTTCGAGATTCTATAGACTCTGGAACAGTTCCCACAGATTGGAGGGTAGCTAATAACCCCACTATTTAAAAAGGGAGGTAGAGAGAAAGCAGGGAATTATAGACCAGTCAGCCTGACGTCATTAGCGGGGAAAATTCTAGAGTCCATTATAAAAGATTTAATAGCTGAGCACTTGGAAAGCAGTGGCAGAATCGGACTGAGTCAGCATGGATTTATGAAAGGGAAATCATGCTTGACAAATCTACTGGAATTTTTCAAGGATGTAACTAGTAAAGTTGAAGAGGGGGAGCCAGTGGATGTGGTTTATTTGGACTTTCAGGAGGCTTTCGACAGAGTCCCACAGAAGAGATCGGCACGTAAAATTAAAGCGCGTGAAATTGAGGGTAGTGTATTGAGATGGACAGAAAACTGGTTGGCAGACAGGAAACAAAGAGTAGGAATAAACGGGTCTTTTTCCAAATGGCAGGCAGTGTCTAGTGGGGTACCGCAGGGATCCGTGCTGGGACCCCAGTTATTCACAATATATATTAATGATTTAGATGAGGGAACTAAATGTAATATCTCCAAATTTGCAGATGACACAAAGCTGGGTGGGAGGGTGAGCTGTGAGGAGGATGCAGGGATGCTTCAGTGTGATTTGGACAAGCTGAGTGAGTGGGCAAATGCATGGCATATGCAGTATAATGTGGATAAATGTGAGGTTATCCACTTTGGTAGCAAAAACAGGAAGTCAGATTATATGAATGGCTATAAATTGACAGGGGGGGAATGTGCAACGAGACCTGGGTGTCCTCGTACACTAGTCGCTGAAGGTAAGCATGCAGGTGCAACAGGCGGTAAAGGCTGTAAATGGTATGTTGCCTTCATAGTGAGAGGATTTGAGTACAGGAGTAGGGATGTCTAGCTGCAATTATACAGGGCCTTGATGAGACCACACTTGGAATATTATGTGCAGTTTTGGCCTCCTTATCTGAGGAAGGATGTTGAGGCTATAGAGGGAGTGTAGCGAAGGGTAACCAGACTGAATCCTGGGACGGTGGAGCTGACATATGAGGAAAGATTGAGTCGGTTAGGACTATACCCGCTGGAGTTCAGAAGAATATGGGGGATCTCATAGAAACCTATAAAATTCTAATAGGATGAGACAGGATAGATGCAGGAAGGATGTTCCCGATGGTGGAGGAGTCCAGAACCAGGGGTCACAGTCTGAGGATACGGGGTAGACCATTTAGGACTGAGATGAGGAGAACTTTCTTCACCCAGAGAGCGGTGAGCCTGTGGAATTCGCTACCACAGAAAGTAGGTGAGGCCAAAACATTGTATGTTTTCAAAAAGAAGTTTGATCCCTTTCGCCGCAAGAACTATATCTAAGGGTATGGGGAGAAAGCGGGAGCAGGCTATTGAGTTGGATAATCAGCCATGATCATGATGAATGGCGAAGCAGGCTCGAAGGGCCGAATGGCCTGCTCCTATTTTCTATGTTTCTATGTAGGTAGTAAGTGCGTTGGCGTTAATTTTACAAAATTCCCTAGATTCTGGAAAGGTACCATCAGGGAAGAAAGTGGCAAATATAACTGCTCTATTCAAGAAGGGATGGAAGCAGAAACCAGGAAACAGTTAGCTTGACATCTGTCATGGGGAAGGTGTCAGAATCAATCATTAAGGATGTTCTAGGCACTTAGAAAAACTCAAGGTAATTGGGAAGAGCCAACATGGTTTTGTGAAAGGGAAATCATGTTTAACCAATTTATTGAAGTTCTTTGAAGGAGTAATGTGCGCTGTCAATAAAGGGGAGCCTGTAGACGTGCTGTACTTAGATTTCCCAAAGGCATTTGATAAGGTGCCACATCAAAGGTTATTGCAGAAATTAAAAGTTCATGGTGTAATGGGCAACATTTGGCATGGATCGAAGATTGGCTGGCTGGCAGAAGAGTGTGTGCATAAATAGGTCTTTTCTGATTGGCAGGATGTGACAAGTGGAGTCCCACAGGGGTCTGTGCAGGGGCCTCAACTTTTTACAAATTATATCAATGATGTGGATGAGGGGAGCGAAGGTATGGTTGCTAAATTTTCAGATGACACAAAGATAGGCAAGAAAGTAGGTTGTGAAGAGGACATAAGGGGGTTATAGACAGATACAGATAGGTTGAATGAGTGGGAAAAAATCTGGCAGGTGGAGTATAATGTGGGGAAATGTGAAGTTGTTCACTTCGTCAGGTGGAATAAAAAAGCAGAGTATTATTTAAATGGAGAGCGACTGCAGAGGGATCTAGGTCTAGTGCACGAGTCACAAAAAGTTAGTATGCTGGTACAGCAAGTAATTAAGAAGCCTACTGAAATGCTATCCTTTATTGTGAGAAGAATTGAACATAAAGGAAGGATGTTATGCTTCTGTACACATGGCATTGGTGAGGCCACATCCCAAATACTGTGTGCAGTTTTGGTTTCCTTATTTAAGGAAGGAGGCAGTTCAGAGAGGTTTTTTCAATCATTCATGGGATGTGGGCATTGCTAGCTGGGCCAGCATTTATTGCGCATCCCCAATTTTAGAAAATGTTGATGAGCTGCTTTCTTCAACTGCTGCGGTCCATGTGGTATAGGTACATCCACTGTAGGGAGGGAGTTCCAGGATTTTGACCCAGCGACAGTGAAGGAACAGCCGAAAAATTTCCAAGTCAGGATGGTGAGTGGCTTGGAGGGGAACTTCCAGGTGTTGGTGTTCCTATCTATCTGCTGCCCTTGTCCTTCTAGATGGTAGTGGTCATGGGTTTGGAAGGTGTTGTCTCAGGAGCCTTGGTGAATTCCTGCAGTGCATCTTGTAGATGATACACACTGCTGCCATTGCGCATCGGAGGTGGGGGGAGCGAATGTTTGTGGAGGGGGTGCCAATCAAGCAGCTACTTTATCCTGGATGGTGTTGAGCTTCTTCAGTGTTGTTGGAGCTGCGCTCATGCAGGCAAGTGGAGAGTATTCCATCACACTCATGACTTGTGCCTTATAGATGGTGGACAGGCTTTGGCCTGCCCCCACCCCAGGATGTTGATAGTGGGGGATTCAGCGCTGATAATGCCACTGAGTGTCAAGGGGTGATGGTTAGATTCTCTCTTATTGGAGATGGTTATTGCCTGGCACTTGTGTGGCACAAATGTTACTTGTCAGCCCAAGCCTGGATATTGTCCAGGTCTTGCTACATTTCGACATGTACTGCTTCAGTATCTGAGGAGTCGTGAATGGTGCTGAACATTGTGCAATCATCAGCGAACATCCCTACTTCTGACCTTATGGTGGAAGGAAGGTTATTGATGAAGCAGCTGAAGATGGTTGGGCTGAGGACACTACCCTGAGGAACTCCTGCAGTGATGTCCTGGAGCTGCGGTGATTGACCTCTAACAACCACAACAATCTTTCTTTGTGCTAGGTATGACTCCAACCAGTGGAGAGTTTTCCCCAATTCCCATTGACTCCAGTTTTGCTAGGGCTCCTCGATGCCACATTCAGTCAAATGATGCCTTGATGTCAAAGGCAATGACTCTCACCTCAGAAGTTCAGCTCTTTTGTTCATGCTCGAACCAAGGCTGTAATGCAGTCAGGAGCTGAGTGACCCTGCAGAACCCGAACTGAGCGACCGTGAGCAGTTTATTGCTCAACAAGTGCCGTTTGATAGCACTGTTGATGACCCCTTCCATCATTTTACTGATGATCAAGAATTGACTGATGGGGTGGTAATTGGCCAGGTTGGATTTGTCCTGCTACTTGCATACAGGACATATCTGGGCAATTTTCCACATTGCTAGGTAGGTGCCAGTGTTGTAGCTGTACAGGAACAGCTAGTCTAGGGGGCACGGGAGGTTCTGGAGCACAAGTCTTTAGTACTACTGCCAGAATATTGTCAGGGTCCATAGCCTTTGTAGTTGTTTCTGGATATCACGAGGCGCAAATACAATTGGCTGAAAACTGGCATCTGTGACGCTGGGACCTCAATAGGAGGCCGAAATCGATCATCCCCTCAGCACTTCTGGCTTATGATTGTAGCAAATGCTTCAGCCTTTATCTTTTGTACTAACGTGCTGGGCTCCCCCATCATTGAGGATGGGGCCATTTGTGGAGCTTCCTCTTCCAATGAATTGTTTAATTGTCCACCACAGTTCATGACTCGAGGTGGCAGGACTGCAGAGCTTAGATCTGATCTATTAGTTGTGGAATTGCATAGCTCTGTCTATCGCTTGCTGTTTATGGTTCCTGGCATGCAAGTAGTCCTGTGTTATAGCTTCACCAGACTGACACCTCATTTTTAGATATGCATGGTGCTGCTCCTGGCATGCTCTCCTGCACTCTTTATTACTAAATTGATACCTGAGTGAGCATGTTGTCTTCTGAGGAAAGGCTGGACAGACTGGGCTTGTTTCTACTGGAGTTTAGAAGAGGGGTGATTTGATTGAAGTGTGCAAGATCTTGAACGGTCTCGATAAGGTGGATGTGGAAAGGGTGTTTCCTCTTGTAGGTGTGTCCAGAACTAGGGGGCACTGTTTTAAAATTAGGGGTCACCCTTTTAGGACAGAGATGGGGAGAAATTTTTTCTCTCAAGGTTGCACAACTTTGGAACTCTCTGCCTCAGGAGGTGAGGTCATTGAATGTTTTTAAGGCAGAGGTAGACAGATTCTTGTTAGGCAAGGGAATCAAAGGTTATCAAGGGTACATGGGAATGTGGAATTAGAAACACAAACAAATCAGCCATGATGTTATTGAATGGTGGAAAAGACTCGAGAAGCCAAATGGCCTACTTCTGCTCCTATTTTGTATGTTTGTGTCGCCTCCAATGCAAGTGTATCCTTTCTGAAATGTGGAGACCAAAACTGCACACAGTATTCCAGATGTGGTCTCACCATACCCCTGTACAATTGAAGCAAGGCTTCTTTATTCTTATACTCCAATCCCTTTGCATTAAAGGCCAACTTGCCATTTGTCTTCCTAATTGCTTGCTGCACCTGCATACTAACTTTGTGTTCCCAGTACAAGCACACCCAAGTCTCTTTGAACATCAACACTTACAAATTTCTCACCTTTTAAAAGATATTCTGCTTTTTCATCTTCCGACCAAGCTTCCCTGTATATACTCCATCTACTGTCTTGCTGCCCATTCATTTAACCTGGTTATATCTGTTTGCAACCTCTCTGTGCCCTCCCCACAGCTTACCTTCTCACCTTATCATCATTGTATCATAAGCTTGGTATCATAAGCAAACTTTGATACATTACTCTCTGTCTCTTCATTCAAGTTATTAATATAGATTATAATTAGCCGAGGCCCCAGCACTGATCTTTGCGGCACTTCACTATTCACTGCCTGCCAACTTGAAAAAGCCTCGTTTATGCCTACTCTCTGCTTTCCACTCGTTAGCCAATCCTCTGTTCATGCTAATAAATTACCTCCAACTCCATGAGCCCCGATCTTGCATATTAACCTTTTATGCGGCACCTTATCGAATACCTTTTGGAAATCCAACCATACTACATCTGCTGGTTTCTTTAAATATCCTACTAGATATATCCTCTAAAAACTCTAATAAACCCTAAATAAACAGGATTTCCTTTCAGTAAAACCCATTTCACTTGTTCTAATCATACTATGCTTTTCTAACTGTATTGTTAAGACTTCCTTAATAACAAATTCCAGCATTTTCCCAATAATTGATGTTGGACTAACTGGTCTGTAGCTCACCATTTTCTCTCGCCCTCCCTCTTTTCTCGAATCGTGGTGTAACATTTGCCAACTTCCAATTTAGTGGGACCATTTCCACTAAGGTTTTATAAATGAAAAAAAGGGAAAAAAGTCAACAGGCGCTTGGAGAGGTTTGAATTCATTAAGGAGCATCAGCATGGATTTGCAAAAGGCAGATCGTGTTTGACGAATCTAACTGAATTTTTTTGATGAATTAACAGAGAAGGTAAGGTGGATGAAGGGAATGCAGTGGATGTTGCCTATATGGATTTTAAGAAAGTGTTTGACAAAGTACCACATAAAAGGCTGATGAACAAAACTGAGGCTCATAGAATAGGAGGATCAGTGTCTGCTTGGATAAATAAATTGGCTTCAGGTCAGAAAACAGTGAATAGTGGTAATCAGTTGTTCTGTAGACTGGAGGATGATAGACCCTGACTATCCCCAAGGACCAGTGATAGGACTAGTGCTTTTTTTGATTATGTATATGACTTCAGTATTGAAATACAAATAAAATTTAATTTGCTGATGATACCAAACTTGGAGGTATAGCAAATAGCAAGGATGATACCAACTGACTACCCATCTAGCTCACTGACGTCCTTTAGGAAAGGAAATACTCCGTCCTTACCTGGTCTGGCTAATGTGTAACTCCAGGTCAACAGCAAAGCGGTTGACTCTTAACTGCCCTCTTAACTGCAGTGATTCAGATGGCGGCTCACCACCACCTTCTCAAGGTCAGTTAGGAATGGGCACCAAATGCTGGCTTTGCTAGCAATGCTCACATCCCATGAACAAATAAAAAAAAGGCATACAGATAGGCTAGCAGAATGGGATAACAAGCAGCAGATGGAATTTAATACAGAGAAGTGTGAGGTGATGCGTTTGGGCAGAAGGGGTAGGAAGAGGAAATATAGACTTAATGGCACAATTCTAAAGAGTATACAGGAACAGAGGGACCCAGGAATTCAAGTGCATCAATCTTTAAAAGTAGCAGGATATATTAGGAGAGCAGTTAGCAAAGCATGTAGGTTCTTGGCTTTATAAATAGGGTTATTGAGTACAAAAGCAGAGAAGTTATGTAAGCCTTTATTAAACTCTGGTTAGGCCAGAGTAATCCTAGAGTATTACAGTCAGTTTGGGTCATCACGCTTTCAGAAGGGTGTGAGGGTCCTTTAGACGGTGCAGAAGAAATTACCAAAAAAGTTCTTGAGTTGAAAGATTTTAGCTGCATGGTTAGGTTGGAGAAGCTGGGGCAGTTTACCTTGAAGCAAAGAAAACTGAGAATAGATTTGCTATATGTGTACAAGATTATGACAGGTTTAGATAAGGTGGACAAAGGAAAGCTCTTCCCAGTAGCTGATGGTACAAGGACTAGAAGACACAGATTTAAGGTTTTGGGCAAGAGATGCAGGGGGAATCCAAGGAAGAACTTCTTTACGCAAAGAGTGGTAACAAACTGGACTTCACTGCCGACAAATGTGGAGGAAAGGAAATTGAATAGGTGCTTCACCACCTTCTCAAGGGCAATTAGGAATTGACAATAAATGCTGGCCTAGCCAGCGATGCCCACATCCCATGAAAGAATTAAAAAAAATTCGAGGGAAATAAATTTGCAGGGCTACAGGGCTAGAGCAGGTGAATAGGACTGATTGGATTGTTCTACAGAACATCCGGCATGGACTCAATGGCCTCCTTCTATGCTGACTCTATAGGGTGGTACATAAGAGGGTTGTTCCATGATGAGAGGCTGTGTAAATTGAGTCTATATTCTCTGGAATTTAGGAGGAGAGGTGATCTCGTTGAAGGGGCTTGACAGGGAAGACACTGAAAGTTTATTTTCCTTAGTTGGGGAACCTAGAACATGGTGGGGGCACAATGCACAATACACGCAAGCATGCACACACGCACGTGAGTTGTCTTTACCTGACTGTGCCGGTTCATAACAGTGGTGCTGTTCCTCCGATTGCGCAGGACATCTGGTTGAAAAACCTGAGAGTTGTCACTAAAATGAAACAACAGCCAAACAGCAATCATCTAAGTGTGATTTCCATTAACATCAGACAACTTCAGAGAATACGCTCAAGTTTCAGCATTTGTTAACCATTGTTTAACAGAAAGGATTTGGATTTTTAAAACAGTGTGTTACATCTGTTTAAAAATATTAATTGACACAATGAGTGGTTAAAATGCTAACCGGCTACTTAGAGAAATAGTTTTCTCCAAAGACTGAAAAGGATAATTAAACAGCTGATGAACACTTCAGACCCAACATATTCAACCAGTGCAAAGCTGCATCAATAAAGCCAATGGAATGTTAAACTATACAGCCATAACACGACACAAGTCAGACAAAGTCACAAAATTACATAGACCCACTGCTCAAGGTTTGGGTGTAAGTCTGGTGGGAGCCACCTAGAACTCCATGTCCAGTTTTGGTCACTGAGGCAAAAGGAGGGATTCTAACGCCGGAGAAAGAGCAGTGAGGAGGCTGACTCTTTATTTCAAGTTTCTTCAATTATGAGGAAACATCATAAAAGAAGCTTGGTCTTTGCAGTCTGGGACACAGGGGTTCAAGATGTGGTGTCAGAGAGGAATGAGGGATAGAAAAAGGTATGGAAAATCACATCTAATTAAATTACAAGTGTAAGACAAGAGGCTATGTTCAAACTAGTAAAGGCAAATTTAAGGCTGAAACTAGGAAGTTCTTCCTCATTCAAAGACAATGTATGAAATAGGCCGCTACATAAAGTGAAGGTTAAAACTCCGGAAACAACAGAATGGTGCAAAGTGGCTACATAGGAAGACGAGATAATTCAGCCTCTCGAGCTTGTTCTGCCACTCAATTTGATTTGTGGCAAGTAACATTTGTGCCACACAAGTGTCAGGCAATGGCCATCTCCAACAAGAACGAACCTAACCATCGCCCCTTGACATTCAATGGTATTACTATTACGGAATCCTCCGCTATCAACATCCTGGTCTTTCAAGTCTGAAGCTCTGGTTGCTCAATGTGAACAGCTTGAAAACTCAGTTTAAAATACTGAGCCCAGGGCCCCAGTGTTTGGCAGTGTCTGCACTCACCTCCCCCAGGCCCTGCCTCTAGCACCTGGAAGTACAAAGGCAGCCTCCAAGCCACACAACATCCTGACTTGGAAATATATTGCCATTCCTTCACTGTCGCTGGGTCAAAATCCTGGAACTCCCTTCCTAACAGCACTGTGGGTGTACCTACACCAAATGGACTGCAGCGGTTCAAGGCGGCGGCTCACTACCATCTTCTTAAGGGCAATTAGGGATGGGAAATCAATTTCAATTTTAGGAAAATAAGGAACAATGGCTGATCATCTACATCAACTCCACTTTCCTGCCCTATCACTGTATTCCTCAATTCCCTTAAGAGTCCAAAAATCTATTAACATTTGCCTTCACTATACTCAATGACTGAAAATATACAGCTTTCTAGGGTAGAGAATTCCAAGGCTCTCAATGCTTCAAATTAAGAAATTTCTCCCCATCATAGTCCCAAATGGCCAATCCCTTATCTCGACTGTGACCCCTGGTCAGGACTCTCCAGACAAGGAAAACAGTCTCTACCTGTCAAGTCTCTCAGGATTTTCTACATTGAGATCACCTCGCATTCTTCTAAACTCCAGAGAATTATAGGCCCATTCTACTCAATCTCTCCTTATAGTACAAACCTCTCATTGTAGAAATCACTCTCATCACAGGAATCAATCTAGTGAATTTACAGTGCACCCCCTCCAAGGAAAGTACATCCTTCCTAAGGTAAGGAGATCAAAACTGTGCACAACAATCCAGGTGTGATCTTACCAAAGCCCCTATATAACTGCAGCAAGACTTCCTTATTCTTATATTCCAACCCCTTGCAATAAACACTAAATAACAATTGCTTGCTGTACTGGCATGTTAACTTTGTGTTTTGTATACAAGGATGCCCAAATCTCTCTTGTTACAGTCCCCAGCTGAGGTTACCACTGGACAAGCCTGATCTCGGGGTGGAACCCAGCTTGATAGATCCTAACTTATTTGTTTGTTTAGATACGTGGAGAGGGGTGACTAAACAGAGTCACTGAAGTCAGCTAATGAACTTTTAACAAAAGCATAAAACATTATCAAACAAGAAAAGATGAACTAAATTACATAACGCCTTTGCCTACAACTATACCTTTACAAATATATAGATTTGTAAGATTAGCACAAGTTACAAAAACTCTCATATTCTAATGTCCACACGAAGTACACAGTTCGTGTAAACCAGTTGGCAACCTGTGGTCAGTCACACCGCACTCTGAAACCAAGTGACAGATGCCACCTCAACCAGATGCTATGGATCTCTCCTTAACTCCCCCCACCCCCCCCCCCACCCGCCCCCAGACGCTTGTCACACCGTGAGCCAAACGGTCTCATTGCATTCCATCTTTCACATGAGGGTTCCAATGTCCACTCTCCAAAACTTGCTATGGAATCTTCTCCCAAACTGACACACACTTTCAGACGCCTTCCACAAGGGTTCACCTCCAGGGTTTCAAACTCTGCTTCTGATGTTCTTCTTCCCTGGGTCGCCGTATGCATTCAAGCTGTCTTCCATGCACTCTCTCTCACTGACTCAGCTGTCAACAGTACACAACTGCTTCACATTCCCACAGCAAAGAGTTACAGGCCTTCAGCCATCTCTTTGGACCATCTGGCCTCTTGCAAGCTGTTCTCGCTTTAAATCTGCTTTCTGCAGCTTTTGTCTCTTTAAATCTGAAGCTTGGAGCCTTTCTCTCTGCCCCTTGCCCTGAACCTCGCTCAACAGGACCTTTTCCAGGTTCCTGTCCTTCCTTTGCCTAGAAGGTCTGCTTGGGACTTTCTCCTGTTCTATTCCCTTGGATCTAGGGATCTTTTCTCGGGACTGGCTATCTGTCCCTTCTAGGTGGATTTAGTTTAGCAGCTGTCTTCAAACTGAAATCAAAACTGCTGTTTCTTTAGTTTTTGTGTGTGTCTGTGGGAGGGGCCTACTTCCCTAGACCCCTGTTGGCAGGCAACAGCCCAGTTTCTCTACTCTTGTCTGTTTAACTTAGCTGTCACAGACGTAAAACTCTCATTAGAAATGCAGGCACCTTTTAAAGTGAAACTAAAACTCAATTTGACCTTTACTTCACTCACAAATAGAGATACAAATCAAACTTAAACCTTAAAGCTAAAACTCATTCCTAACACCCCACAAATACAAATGTAACTTATTAAACTATCTGTATTTCCTAACACTCTGAATCCCTTGAAAGCCCAATTGACCCTCAGCATCCACAGGCATTCGGAGTTCCAGCTTTCCTTTGAGTGAATCAGTGCTGCCAGATTGCACTCCTAAGGGACTTCAACGCCATTCTGAATGGATGAACAAAGATGGCTAAACACACTTGTAACCGGTGAAAGTAAAATAACTGATGTCCAAGAGCCCTTCCCTCCCTATACCCCTCCACCTCAATTTCCTCCTTTATGACGCTCCTTAAAACCTACCGCTTTTATCACCTGGCTGAATATTTCCTTATGGGGCTCAGTGTAATAATTTGTTTTATAATGCTCCTATGCAGCACCTTGGGTTGTTTTATTCATGTAAAGGCACTATATAAGTTGTTGTTGTAGTTCTCATAAGACCATAAGACATAGGAGCAGAAATTAGGCCATTCGGCCCATCGAGTCTGCTCCGCCATTCAACCATGGCTGATAAGTTTCTCAACCCCATTCTCCCACCTTCTCCCCGTAACCTTTGATCCCCTTACCAATCAAGAACCTATCTATCTTGGTCTTAAATACACTCAATGACCTGGCCTCCACAGCCTTCTGTGGCAATGAATTTCATAGATTCACCACTCTCTGGCTAAAGAAGTTTCTCCTCATCTCTGTTCTAAAAGGTCTTCCCTTTACTCTGAGGCTGTGCCCTCAGGTCCTAGTCTCTCCTACTAATGGAAACATCTTCCCCACATCCACTCTATCCAGGCCTTTCAGTATTCTGTAAGTTTCAATCAAATCCCCCCTCATCCTTCTAAACTCCATCGAGTATAGACCCAGAGTCCTCAAACATTCCTCATATGTTAAGCCTTTCATTCCTGGGATCGTTCTCGTGAACATCCTCTGGAACCTCTCCAGGGCCAGAACATCCTTCCTGAGATACGGGGCCCAAAATTGCTCACAATATTCTAAATGTGGTCTGACCAGAGCCTTATAAAGCCTCAGCAGCACATCCCTGCTTTTATATTCTAGTCCTCTCGAAATAAATGCCAACATTGCATTTGCCTTCCTAACTACCGACTCAACCTGCAAGTTAACCTTAAGAGAATCCTGAACTAGGACTCCCAAGTCCCTTTGCACTCCAGACTTCTGAATTCTCTCCCCATTTAGAAAATAGTCCATGCCTCTATTCTTCCTAGCAAAGTGCATGACCTCACACTTCCCCACGTTGTATTCCATCTGCCACTTCTTTGCCCATTCTCCTAACCTGTCCAAATCCTTCTGCAGCCTCTCCGCCTCCTCAATACTATCTGTCCCTCTGCCTATCTTTGTATCATCTGCAAACTTAGCCAGGATGCCCTCAGTTCCTTATTCTAGATCATTAATGTATAAAGTGAAAAGTTGTGTTCCCAACTGACCCCTGCGGAACTCCACTAGTCACCAGCCGTCATCCTGAGAAGGATCCCCTTATCCCCACTCTCTGCCTCCTGCCAGACAGCCAATCTTCTATCCATGCTAGTACCTTGCCTCTAACACTATGGGCTCTTATCTTACTGAGCAGCCTCCTGTGCGGCACCGTGTCAAAGGACTTCTGGAAGTCCAAGTAGATAACATCCATTGGCTCTCCTTTGTCTAACCTACTCGTTACCTCCTCAAAGAATTCTAACAGATTTGTCAGGCATGACCTCCCCTTGATGAAACCAGGCTGACTTTGCCCGATTTTACCATGCACTTCCAAGTATTCTGAAATCTCATCCTTAATAATGGACTCTAAAATCTTACCAACGACCGAGGTCAGGCTAATCGGCCTGTAATTTCCCGTCTTTTGCCTCACTCCCTTCTTAAACAGGGGGGTTACATTAGCGATTTTCCAATCCTCTGGGACCCTCCCTGACTCCAGTGATTCCTGAAAGATCACCACTAACACCTCCACTATCTCTTCAGCTATCTCCTTCAGAACTCTGGGATGTAATCCATCTGGTCCAGGTGATTTAGCCACCTTCAGACCTTTGTTTTCCTAGCACCTTCTCCTTGGTAATGGCCACCATACTCACCTCTGCCCCCCGACTCTCTTGAACTTTGGGGATGTCACTCGTGTCTTCCACTGTGAAGACTGACGCAAAGTACCTATTCAGTTCCTCCGCCATTTCTTTGTTCCCCACTATTACTTCTCCAGCGTCATTTTCCAGTGGCCCAATGTCCACTTTTGCTTCTCTCTTACCCTTTATATATCTAAAAATACTCTTGCAATCTTCTTTTATATTATTGGCTAGTTTACCCTCATATTTAATCTTCTCCCTCCTTATTTCTTTTTTAGTTGTCCTCTATTGGTCTTTGTAGGCTTCCCAATCCCCTGGTTTCCCACTGCTCTTCGCCGCATTGTATGCTTTCTCTTTAGCTTTTATGCTGTCCCTGACTTCTCTTGTCAGCCATGGTTGCCTCGTCCTCCCTTTAGTATGCTTCTTCTTCCTAGAGATGAATTTTTGCTGTGTCTCCCAAATTACTCCCAGAAACTCCTGTCATTGCTGTTCCACTGTCTTTCCTGCTAGGCTCATCTCCCAGTCAATTCTGGCCAGCTCCTCCCTCATGCCTCTGTAGTTGCCTTTATTCAACTGTAATACCGTTCCATCTGATTCCAGCTTTTTCCTCTCAAATTGCAGGATAAATTCTATCATATTATGGTCACTTCCTCCTAAGGGTTCCTTCACCTTAAGCTCCCTTATCAAATCTGCCTCATTACACATAACTAAATCTAGAATTGCCTGTTCCCTAGAGGGCTCCACCACAACCTGCTCCAAAAAGCCATCTCGTAACATTCTGTTTTTCTGTAACATCATGTCTGGCAACTTGTTAAACAACGAACACTCCACAACAAAGTAGAGTTAACAGCAAGATCTGTATCTGTGGCTTTAAATCAGCCAGAATAACAGAGATCTTTCCCCACCATACTGAACTATTTAGAGTCCCTGAGTAAGGGATGTGAACGAGAATCGACTTCAGAATCAATATCCAACAATCTCGTCATCAAAGATAAAAATGAGAATCTCCAGTTTCCGCCCCTGTTAAACTCGCAGATCAACGGGCAAAGAAACTGCAACGCCTTAAATTATCAAGTTGCCAAAAAAAATTAAGTCTCATTGATAACAGTCTGGCATTGCACTCTACAATTACTCCCATCAGTGAATGGTGAAGAAGACAGAACACAGTCAATAAAACCATTCATAAAATGCCAACCAGAACAAAACCAAAGTTCTTATAACAAACTCAAAACCAGGCAGTGAGGACAGAACAAGGTTGGTTCCAACTTCTAGTTTCCCCAATAGAGTATCACAAGCTTTACATTGCTATACTCACCTTGTTTTCACAATCACCAGTTCCATACCAACCTACACAAAGTACGATCTTCTGCCCAAGATGCCTTCTCCCTGTTTAGACCCAAGTCACATTCTCTCGCTAGCCAGCCTCATTGACCTCGATCGGCAAGGGACAAATTTAAAATCCCGATCCTCGTGTTTGAACCTCTCTCTGATTTTGTAACCATCTCCAGCCTTATCTCTCTAAATACTTCCTTTGATTAAAGCCACTTGGGCACACCCCAACCCCCCACTTAGTTATCTATGTTGTTGATGTAAATGACGAATAATAGGGGACCCAGCACAGATCCCTGTGGTACGCCACTGGACACTGGCTTCCAGTCACTAAAGCAGCCTTCTGTCATCACCCTCTGTCTCCTACAACTAAGCCAATTTTGAACCCACCTTATCAAATTACCCTGTATCCCATGTGCATTTGCCATCTTTATAAGTCTCCCATGTGGTACCTTATCAAAGGCTTTGCTGAAATCCATATAAACTACATCAACTGCACTACCCTCATCTACACAGCTGGTCACCTCCTCAAAAAATTCAATCAAATTTGTTAGGCATGACCTCCCTCTGACAAAGCCATGCTGACTATCCCTGATCAAACCTTGCCTCTCCAAGTGGAGATAGATTCTCTCCTTCAGAATTTTCTCCAATAGTTTCCCTACCACTGACATGAGACTCACTGGCCTGTAGTTCCCTGCCTTATCTCTACAACCCTTCTTAAATAGCAGAACCACATTAGCTGTTCTCCAGTCCTCTGGCACCTTCCCCATGGCCAGAGAGGAATTAAAAATTTGGGTCAGAGCCCCTGCAATCTCCTCCCTTGCCTCCCTCAGCAGTCTAGGACACAAATCATTCAGACCTGGAGGTTTGTCCACTTTTAAGCCTGCCAACACCTCCAGTAACTTGTCACTCCCTATATCAACTTGCTCAAGAACCTCGCAGTCTCTCTCCCCGAGTTCGATACCTTCATCCTCATTCTCTTGGGTGAAGACGAATGTGAAGTATTCGTTCAACACTCTACCGATGTCCTCTGGCTCCACCCATAGATTGCCCTCTTGGTCCCTAATGGGCCCTACTCTTTCCCTGGTTATCCTCTTCCCGTTGATATGCTCATAGAATATCTTGGGATTTTTCCTACTTTTACCAGCCAGAGCTTTCTAATATCCCCTCTTTGCTCTCCTAATTGCTTTCTTAAGCTCCACCCTGCACTTTCTGTACTCCACTAATGCCTCTGCTGATTTCCTTCCCTTGTACCTGCTCAAAGCCTCTCTTTTCCTTCTCATCGTAACCTGAATATCTCTGGTCATCCATGGTTCTCTGGGCTTGTTACTCCTTCCTATCACCCTAGAGGGAACATGTTGAGCCTGTACCCTCCCCATTTCTTTTTTGAATGCCTCCCACTGCTCTTCTGTAGATTTCCCCACAAGTAGCTGTTCCCAGTCTACCTTGGCCAGATCCTGCCTTATTTTACTAAAATCCGCTCTCCACCAATCCAAAACATTTTTTGCCACTTGTCTATTTCTTTGTCCATAACAAGCTTAAATTGTGGTCGCTATCACTAAAATGCTCCCTCACCACCACCTCAGGCACCTGTCCAGCTTCATTCCCCAGAATTAGGTCCAGCACTGCGTCGACCCTTGTTAGACCCTCTACATATTGACCTAAAAAGTTCTCCTGTACACATTTCAAGAAATCCGCTCCATCCAAGTCTTTAACACTATGTCTATCCCAATTAATGTTGGGAAAGTTGAAATCACCTAATATAATTACCCTATTTTTATTGTTTTTACACACCTCCACAAATTGTGCACATATTTGCTCCTCAATTTCCCGCTGACTATCTGGGGGTCTATAATAAACACCTAACAATGTGGCTACCCCTAACCCCTCTGACTTCAACCCCCTCTGCCTCAAAACTTCACCATAAAGCCTCTTTGTCCACTCAGCCCTAAAAACCTCCATCTTGTGCCCTAGACTCCATTGCCGTAAACCCCATTTACATTATTGCAATACCCTCCCAAAACCCTCTGTTCTCAAGCCCTTTCCACATCACTCACTTCAAGACCGTCCCTAAGTCAACTGGTTTGACCCAACGATTAGTAACTCACTCTCTTCGTAGCTCAGCTTTCATTTTCCTGACAAGCCTGCGAAGCTCTTCAACATCTTCCTTCAGTGAAAGACGTTGAACTATATTAAAAGCAGGTTGTTGCTACATAACAATACAGCAATTTGACAGTTCTGACATCACAAACAGCAAGTGATGCACTGCTCGTTACAAACATCAGGTGTGAAAGTTCAATAGCTTCCTTAAAATCACATATCACTATTAACTACATGAACTTTAAAATAGCAGATCGATGAATTGAGAATGAAAGCAACGAAGATGGTCATCCCATAAACAATCATTTGCAGTTTACTCCCTCAGACAGCACTGGAAAATATACAATCATAGAATGAAACAGCAGACAAGGTGGTCATTTGGCCCATCAAGCCTGTACTAGCTTTTCAAAAAGAGTGATCCAATTAGTCCAGGTCTCTACTCTTTTCCCATAGCTCTGAAATTTTCTCTTTCAAATATTTATCCAATTTCCTTTTGAAGTTACTATTGAATCTGCGTCCACCACATTGCAGGTCACAACTCTGCAGAAAATAAAATCTCGTCTCTGATTCTTTTTCTAATTAGCTTAAATTTGTGTCCTCTCCGTCCAGCAGAAACAGTTTCTCCTCATTTACTTTATAAAAACCCTTTATGATTTTGAACACCTTTGCCAAATCTCCTTTTAATCAAACCCATTTTCTCCACATACTGGCCAGTATTTGGTTGTGGGCAGTGAGTAAGGGGAATGAAATTGTCTAAAAAGCAGGACCCACTGATTAGTCACCCAGTGAATGAATAAAGTATTGAATTAGGCTGCAGTTCTATAATTAAAAGATCTCTTTGTCACTTGGTAGTACAGCACTTGAATATTGCTGAAAAAAGAGACATGTTGTCGAAGCTTTTTGTCTTTCACTCATCAGGACAGAAATCGCAAGGATATCAATAGTAAAGGGAACAACAATTTATACTGCATGAGAAAAGAATGTGAGACGGTCTGCCTATCACACAAATTAGTAACTTGGTATATGAATTTCAGTGCTGGTGTGATGCCAGATATTTAGGCCATACGTCCCAACGATTGGCAGATCATATCAAACAGCACATCCCTTTGGCTGTTTGCAACAGGCGAAGTACTGAGTATGCCCAACCAGCTTGTGCATGCAAAACTCAAAACAATGTCCAACATTAGATGTGATTCTGCAATTGGACAACACTTGCTAAACAATCCTGAGTGTGCTAAGTAGTACACTGACAACCAATTTAAGATCATCAGTCGGGCTTGCACTGTGGCTCACTTACGTATGCTAGAGCTGCATATATTCACACAGGGACTTGTCCTTTACAGGCAAAAGGAGCAGGTCAACACATTGTGCCTTTTTCAACTAAACAAAAGGTTGTGGTACAGCCATGCCCGGTTCATTCATAGAAATGCCTTGACCAATCAGAGTCGACTTGCCTGGTTTCAAGTTAAACAAAGTCTTGGCAGTTAATATATATCTTCCTGATATATATTAATGACCTAGACTGTGGTGTGCGGGGCACAATTTCAAAATTTGCAGATGATACTAAGATTGGAAACGCTGTCAACTATGATGAGGATAATCTTGAATTTCAAAAGGACATAGACATGTTGGTGGATTGGGTAGACACGTGGTAGATGAAGTTCAATGCAGAGAAGTGTAAGATGATTCATTTTTGCAGGAAGAATGTTGAAAGACAGTATAAAACAAAGGGAGAAACTCTAAAGGCGGTGCAGGAACAGAGGGACCTCGGTGCACATGTACAGCAATCATTGAAGATGGCAGGGCATGTTGAGAGAGCAGTCAATAAAGCATATAGTATCTTAGCCTTTATTAATAGGGGAATTGAGTACAAGAGTAAGGAGGTCATGTTAAACTTGTATAAGACATCAGTTAGGCCTCATCTGGAGTACTGTGACAAGTTCTGGGAGCCATGCTTAAGGTAGGATGTTAAGGCATTAGAGAGAGTACAGAGGAGATTCACAAGAATGATTCCCAGGATGAGTGCAGAAGGGCAGTATCAGTCATACCTAAAAATGAGGTGTCTACCTGGTGAAGCTATAACACAGGACTACTTGAGGTGCCAAACAGCATAAGCAGCAGGTAATAGACAGAGCTAAGCGATTCCATGATCAACTGACCAGATCTAAGCTCTGCAGTACTGCCACATTCAATTGTGAATGGTGGTGGACAATTAAACAACTCACTGGAGGAGAAGGCTCCACAAATATCCCCATCTCAATGATGGGGGAGCCCAGCACATCAGTGCAAAAGATAAGGCTGAAGCATTTGCGACAACCTTCTGCCAGAAGTGCCGAGTGAATGGTCAATCTTGGCCTGCTCCTGAGGTCCCCAACATCACAGGTGCCAGTCTTCAGCCGATTCAATTCACTCCACGTGATATCAAGAGATGGCTGAAGGCACTGGATACTGCAAAGGCTAATGGCCCAGGCAATATTCTGGCAATAGTGCTGAAGACATGTGCTCCAGAACTTGCTGCGCTCCTAGCCAAGTTGTTCCAGTACAGCTACAACATTGGCATCTACGCAGCTATTTGGAAAATTGCTCAGGTTTGTCCTGTACACAAAAAGGACAAATTCAACCTGACAAATTACCACCCCATCAGTCTACTCTCGATCATCATTAAAGTAATGGAAGGGATCATCAACAGTGCGATCAAGCAGTACTTGCTTAGGGCATTAGGGCATCCAACAGAGGGCGCTGGTGAGAAGTGACTGAAGCATTCTGGGAGAAAGCATCGCTGTCACCACGACTCAGGGGGGAATCGAGGAGGACCCACTGTCAAAGAACGGAATAGCCCCAAACATTACATTGC
The DNA here is from genome assembly GCF_964194155.1 of Cetorhinus maximus. Lineage (NCBI taxonomy): Eukaryota > Metazoa > Chordata > Chondrichthyes > Lamniformes > Cetorhinidae > Cetorhinus > Cetorhinus maximus. Next base: position 146,231,911 of record NC_135886.1, read on the forward strand.
TGTAGTGTTTCCATCCCTCCCTCCTCCTCAAACCTAAAAAAAGAGGAAGAGGCAGTGCCTTCAGGAGTGCACCAGACCTGCGAGGGACAGTCTTCTGAAAGTGGATTTTAAAGAAAAAGCAGCTGATTGGTGAGTAAATCCTGGGAGCAGACTCGGAGGGAGGAGCACCGGAGCGGAGAGTATAAATCTAGCTTACCTCGGGGATTCACAGCCTTGTCTCCAGGGAGCAAACTCGGAGGGAGGAGCACCGGAGTGGTCACCTCGGGGCACAGAGTAACTGCAGCCAAAACTGAAAAAGTGACGTCACAGGAAAGCTGTGACCTGATTGGTTGGTAGGAAATCTGCACCAAATTTGAAAAAAAAACACTACAAAGCTAATTAATAAATTAATTATCTAAGTAGAGATGGCTGGGCAGGTGATGTGCTGTAGCTGTATGATGTGGGAGCTGGCAGATCCCATTGCGAGCCGCAGTGACCACATCTACAGCAAGTGTTGGTTGCTGGAGGAACTCCGGCTCAGAATTGATGAGCTGGAGTCCGAGCTCCAGACGCTGCGGCACATCCGGGAGGGGGAGAGTTACCTGGACGCTTTGTATCAAGAGGCGGTCACACCCGGTAGATTAAGTACCTCAAGACCGGTCAGTGGACAGGGTCAGCGGGGTGTGACTGCAAGTGAGGCAGGTAGAGGGATTCTGTGTTCAGGAACAGAGGAGCCTCAGCTCTTGACCTTGTCCAACAGGTACGAGGTACTTGCTCCCTGTGTGGATGAGGAACAGGGCTGTAGGGAGGATGAGCCAGCTGACCACGGCACCGTAGCACAGGAGGCCATTCAAGAGGGGGGAGCAAAAAGACAAGTGGTAGTTGTAGGGGATTCTATAATTAGGGGAATTGATAGCTTCTTTTGTAAGCAGGAACGAGAGTCCCGCATGGTATGTTGGCTGCCCAGTGCCAGGGTGAGGGACATCTCTGACCGGCTTGAAAGGATATTGGAGAGGGAGGGGGAGGATCCAGTTGTTGTGGTCCATATCGGGACAAATAACATAGGTAAGACTAGGAAAGAGGACCTGTTTGGGGATTATCAGGAACTAGGAACTAAATTAAAGAACAGGTCCTCAAGGGTTATAATCTCCGGATTACTACCCGAGCCACGTGCAAATTGGCATAGGGATGCGAGAATAAGGGAAGTAAACACGTGGCTAAAGGAGTGGTGCGGGAAAGAGGGGTTCCATTTTATGGGGCACTGGCATCAGTATTGGAACAGGAGGGATCTGTACCGTTGGGACGGTCTCCACCTGAACCGATCTGGGACCAATGTTCCAGCGAAAAAGGGTAAATAGGGTGGTCAACAGGACTTTAAACTAGAAAGTGGGGGGGAGGGAAGGGTGAAACTCCAAGAAGTATGACTAATGGGAAACAAAACAGCAGGTTAGCATGGTGGGGGGCGGGGGTTAGGGTTAGGGTTACGAAAAAACTGAAAAGAAAGGAGAGCCCAGTAGAGGCTATTAAAGTCTCCAGAACACAAATAGGACAGAGTGTTTGGAAAGGGCTAGGAATCTAACTTCAAGCACATCAGATAAAGGGACGACAATGAGAAAGGGGACGGGAAATACAGGACTGAAGGTGTTGTATCTGAATGCACGCAGTATACGAAATAAGGTAAATGAGCTTGTGGCGCAGATTGAAACTGATGTGGTGGGCATCACGGAGACATGGCTGCAGGGGGATCAGGACTGGGAAATAAATATCCAAGGATATACATTCTATCGAAAAGATAGGCAGGTTGGCAGAGGGGGTGGGGTTGCTTTGTTAGTAAGAAATGAAATTAAATCGATAGCAAGAAATGATGTAGGGTCAGATGATGTAGAATCTGTGTGGGTAGAGTTGAGGAACCGCAAAGGTTAAAAAACCATAATGGGAGTTATGTACAGGCCTCCGAACAGTAGTCAGGATGTGGGGCACAAGATACACTAGGAGATAGAAAAGGTGTGTAAGAAAAGCAAGGTTACAGTGATCATGGGGGATTTCAATATGCAGGTAGACTGGGAAAATCAGGTTGGTAGTGGATCCCAAGAAAAGGAATTTGTGGAATGTCTACGAGATGGCTTTTTGGAGCAGCTTGTGGTGGAGCCCTCTAGGGAACAGGCAATTCTAGATTTAGTGATGTGTAATGAGGCAGATTTGATAAGGGAGCTTAAGGTGAAGGAACCCTTAGGAGGAAGTGACCATAATATGACAGAATTTACCCTGCAATTTGAGAGGAAAAAGCTGGAATCAGATGGAACGGTATTACAGTTGAATAAAGGCAACTACAGAGGCATGAGGGAGGAGCTGGCCAGAATTGACTGGGAGATGAGCCTAGCAGGAAAGACAGTGGAACAGCAATGGTAGGAGTTTCTGGGAGTAATTTGGGAGACACAGCAAAAAATCATCTCTAGGAAGAAGAAGCATACTAAAGGGAGGACGAGGCAACCATGGCTGACAAGAGAAGTCAGGGACAGCATAAAAGCTAAAGAGAAAGCATACAATGCGGTGAAGAGCAGTGGGAAACCAGGGGATTGGGAAACTTACAAAGACCAACAGAGGACAACTAAAAAAGAAATAAGGAGGGAGAAGATTAAATATGAGGGTAAACTAGCCAGTAATATAAAAGAAGATTGCAAGAGTATTTTTAGATATATAAAGGGTAAGAGAGAAGCAAAAGTGGACATTGGGCCACTGGAAAATGACGCTGGAGAAGTAGTAGTGGGGAACAAAGAAATGGCGGAGGAACTGAATAGGTACTTTGCGTCAGTCTTCACAGTGGAAGACATGAGTGACATCCCCAAAGTTCAAGAGAGTCGGGGGGCAGAGGTGAGTATGGTGGCCATTACCAAGGAGAAGATGCTAGGAAAACTGAAAGGTCTGAAGGTGGATAAATCACCTGGGCCAGATGGATAACACCCCAGAGTTCTGAAGGAGATAGCTGAAGAGATAGTGGAGGCATTAGTGGTGATCTTTCAGGAATCACTGGAGTCAGGGAGGGTCCCAGAGGACTGGAAAATCACTAATGTAACTCCCCTGTTTAAGAAGGGAGTGAGGCAAAAGACGGGAAATTACAGGCCGATTAGCCTGACCTCGGTCGTTAGATTTTAGAGTCCATTATTAAGGATGAGATTTCAGAATACTTGGAAGTGCATGGTAAAATTGGGCAAAGTCAGCATGGTTTCACCAAGGGGAGGTCATGCCTGACAAATCTGTTAGAATTCTTTGAGGAGGTAACGAGTAGGTTAGACAAAGGAGAGCCAATGGATGTTATCTACTTGGACTTCCAGAAGGCCTTTGACAAGGTGCCGCACAGGAGCTGCTCAGTAAGATAAGAGCCCATGGTGTTAGAGGCAAGGTACTAGCATGGACAGAAGATTGGCTGTCTGGCAGGAGGCAGAGAGTGGGGATAAGGGGGTCCTTCTCAGGATTGCGGCCGGTGACTAGTGGAGTTCCGCAGGGGTCAGTGTTGGGAACACAACTTTTCACTTTATACATTAATGATATAGATGAAGGAACTGAGGGCATCCTGGCTAAGTTTGCAGGTAATACAAAGATAGGTGGAAGGACACGTAGTATTGAGGAGGCGGAGAGGCTGCAGAAGGATTTGGACAGGTTAGGAGTATGGGCAAAGAAGTGGAAAATGGAATACAACGTGGGGAAGTGTGAGGTCATGCACTTTAGTAGGAAGAATAGAGGCATGGACTATTTTCTAAATGGGGAGAGAATTCAGAAGTCTGGAGTGCAAAGGGACTTGGGAGTCCTAGTTCAGGATTCTCTTAAGGTTAACTTGCAGGTTGAGTCGGTAGTTAGGAAGGCAAATGCAATGTTGGCATTTATTTCGAGAGGACTAGAATATAAAAGCAGGGATGTGCTGCTGAGGCTTTATAAGGCTCTGGTCAGACCACATTTAGAATATTGTGAGCAATTTTGGGCCCCGTATCTCAGGAAGGATGTTCTGGCCCTGGAGAGGTTCCAGAGGATGTTCACGAGAACGATCCCAGGAATGAAAGGCTTAACATATGAGGAATGTTTGAGGATTCTGGGTCTATACTCGATGGAGTTTAGAAGGATGAGGGGGGATCTGATTGAAACTTACAGAATACTAAAAGGCCTGGATAGAGTGGATGTGGGGAAGATGTTTCCATTAGTAGGAGAGACTAGGACCTGAGGGCACAGCCTCAGAGTAAAGGCAAGACCTTTTAGAACAGAGATGAGGAGAAACTTCTTTAGCCAGAGAGTGGTGAGTCTATGGAATTCATTGCCACAGAAGGCTGTGGAGGCCAGGTCATTGAGTGTATTTAAGACCGAGATAGATAGGTTCTTGATTGGTAAGGGGATCAAAGGTTACGGGGAGAAAGTGGGAGAATGGGGTTGAGAAACTTATCAGCCATGATTGAAAGGCGGAGCAGACTCGATGGGGGGCCGAATGGCCTAATTTCTGCTCCTATGTCTTATGGTCTAATGGTCTTGCTTAACAATTACCTGCTCACTGACGCCCAGTTTGGGTTCCGCCAGAGCCACTCAGCTTCTGACCTCATTACAGCCTTGGTTCAAACATGGACAGAAGAGCTGAACTCTCGAGGTGAGGTGAGAGTGACTGCCCCCGACATCAAGGCCACATTTGACCAAGTGTAGCATCAAGGAGCCCTAGCAAAACTGGAGTCAATGGGAATCAGGAGGAAAACTCTCTGCTGGTTGGCTGTGAAAAGAGTTCAGCAGAAAAGACGGTTGATGAACAATGGCAGACATTTCAGAAAATAGTTCATGACTCACAACAAAGATATATCCCAGTGAAAAAGAAGGATTCTAGGAAAGGGATAAACCAACCATGGTTAACCAAGGAAGTTAAAGATAATATCAAATTGAAAGAAAAAACATACAATGTGGTAAAGATTAGTGGTAATCCAGAGGATTGGGAAAATTTTAAGAACTAACAAAAGATGAGCAAAAAAAACTTTGAGGATAAACTAGCAAGTAACATAAAATCGGACAATAAGAGCTTCTTTAAATGTATAAAGAGGGAAAGAGAGGCCAAAGTGAACATAAGCCTCTTAGAGAATGAGGCTGGGGAAATAATAATGGGGAATCAGGAAATGGCAGACGAGTTGAATAAATACTTTGCATCAAGTCTTCATGGTAGAAGACTAATAATATTCCAAAAATACTAAATAATCAAGGAGCAAAAGGAGGGGAGTAAATAAATACAAAAACTATCACTAGAGAAAAAGTGCTCGGGAAACTAATGGGGCTAAAGGCCAATAAGTCCCCTGGGCCTGATGGGTTGCATCCTAGGATATTAAAGGAAGTACACAAATAGCGTTACTCAAATAGTGGATGCACTGGTAGTAATCTTAAAAGAATCCTTAGATTCTGGAAAGTCCTAGAAGATTGGAAAACTGCCAATGTAATGCTCTTATTCAAAAAGGGAGAGAGACAAAAAACAGGTAACTATAGGCCAGTTAGCTTAACATCCGTTACTGGGAAAATGTTGGAGTCTATTATAAAGGATGTAATAACAGAACATTTAAAAATGCATAACATAATCAAGCAGAGTCAGCATGGCTTTATGAAAGGGAACTCATGCCTGACAAATTTATTAGAATTCTTTGAGGACGTAACAAGCAGGTTAGATAAAGGGGAATCAGTAGATGTAATATATTTGGATTTCCAAAAGGCATTCGATAAGGTACCGCACATAAGCTAAGAGCCCATGGTGTTGGGGTAGTATTTTAGCATGGATAGAGGATTGGCTAACTAATAGAAGACAGAAAGTTGGGATAAGGCAGCATTTTCAGGATGGCAACCTGTAACTAGTGGAGTGCCACAGGGATCAGTGCTGGGGCCACAATTATTCACAATATATATTAATGACTTGGGTGAAGGAAGTGAATGTACTATCGCCAAGTTTACGGATGACACAAAAATAGGTGGGAAGGCAAGTGATGAGGGTGACACAAGGAGTCTACAGAGGGATATAAACAGGTTAAGTGAATGGGCAAAAACTTATTTAAATGGAGAAAGACTGCAGAAAGCTACAGCACAGAGGGATTTAGGGGTCCTAGTGCATGAATCACAAAAAGCTAACATACAAGTTATATAATACAACATACAATAGGGAAAGCAAATGGAATGTTGGCCTTTATTTCAAAGGGAATAGAGTATAAAAATAGGGAAGTCTTGCTAATACTACACAAGGCATTAGACTACACCTAGAATACTGTGAACAGTTTTGGTCCCCTTATCTAAGGAAAGATATACTGGCATTGGAGGTAGTCCAGAGAAGGTTCACGAGGATGATCCCAAGTGTGGAGGGACTTTCTTATGAGGAGAGGTTGAGTAGGTTGGGCCTGTACTCATTGGAGTTTAGAAGAATGAGGTGCCAACTTATTGAAACATATAAGATTCTTAGGGGGCTTGACAGGGTAGATGCTGAGAGGTTGATTCCCCTTGAGGGAGAGTCTGGGACCAGAGGGCATAATGTCAGAGTAAGGGGGCACCCATTTAAGACAGGGATGAGGAGGAATTTCTTCTCTCAGAGGGTAGTCAATCTGTGGAATTCTTTACCACAGAAGGCTGCAGAGGCTGCGTCATTAAGTATTTTTAAGGCTGAGATAGACAGATTTTTAATCAGTAAGAGAATCAAGGGTTATAGGGAAAAGGCAGGAGAGTGGAGTTGAGGATTACCAGATCAGTCATGATCTCACTGAATGGCAGAGCAGGATCGATGGGCTGAATGGCCTACTTCTGCTCCTACGTGTTATGGTCCTATGGTCATACCTAGCAGAAAGGAAGATGGTTGTGGTTGTTGGAGGTTGGTCATCTCAGCTCCAGGACATCACTGCAGGAGTTCCTCAGGGTAGTGTCCTAGGCCCAACCATCTTTAGCTGCTTCATCAATAACCTTCCTTCCATCATAAGGTCAGAAGTGGGGATGTTCGCTGATAATTGCACAGGGTTCAGCACCATTCCCGACTCCTCACATACTGAATCAGCCCATGTTCAAATGCAGCACGACCTGGACAATATCCAGGCTGGGGATGACAAGTGGGAAGTCACATTCACGCTACACAAGTATCAGGCAATGACCATCTCCAACAAGAGAAAGAATATAACCATCGCCCCTTGAAGTTCAATGGCATTGCCATCACTGAATCCCCCACTTTCAACATCCTGGGGCGACCATTGACCAGAAACTGAACTGGACTAGCCATATAAATACTGAGCAGGTCAGAGGCTAGGAATCCTGTGGCAAGTAACTCACCTCCTGACTCCCCAAAGCCTGTCCACCATCTACAAGGTACAAGTCAGGTGTGTGATGGAATATTCTCCACTTTCCTGGATGAGTGCAGCGCCAACAATGCTCAAGAAGCTTGACACCATCCAGGCCAAAGCAGCCCGCTTGATTGGCACCTCATCCACAAGTATTGACTCCCTCCACCACCGATGCACAGTAGCAGCAGCATGTACCATCTACACCTTCCTCTCCCTCCCAGAACCATGATAGAATCCCCCTTGTATTTCACCTCTCTTCTATTTTTACTTAGTTCTGTTGAAGGGTCATTCGGACTCGAAATGTTAACTGTGCTCCTCTACGTAGATGCTGCCAGACCTGCAGAGTTTTTCCAGGTATTTTTGTTTTTGTTTTAGAGTCCCCCTTGTCCTCACTTATCACCCCACCAGCCTCTGCATTCAAAGGATCATCCTCCGCCATTTCTGCCAACTCGAGCATGATGTCACCACCAAACACATCTTCCCTTCACCCCCCGGCAGCATTCCGCAGGGATCGTTCCCTCCGGGACACCCTGGTCCGCTCCTCCATCATCCCCTACACCTCAACCCCCTCCCACGGCACCTTCCCATGCAACCGCAGAAGGTGTAACACCTGCTCCTTTACTTCCCCTCTCCTCACCGTCCAAGGGCCCAAACACTCCTTTCAAGTGAAGCAGCATTTCACTTGCACTTCCCTCAATTTAGTCTACTGCATTCGTTGCTCCCAATGCAGTTTCCTCTACATTGGAGAGACCAAACGCAGACTGGGTGACCGCTTTGCGGAACATCTTTGGTCTGTCCGCAAGCATTACCCAAACCTCCCTGTCGCTTGCCATTTCAACACACCACCCTGCTCTCATGCCCACATGTCCGTCCTTGGCCTGCTGCAATGTTCCAGTGAAGCTGGAGGAACAGCACCTCATCTTCCGACTAGGCACTTTACAGCCTTCCGGGCTGAATATTGAGTTCAACAACTTTAGATCATGAACTCTCTCCTCCATTCCCCACCCCCTTTCCGATCCCCCTTTTTTCCAATAATTTATTTTTCTTTTCCCACCTATTTCCATTATTTTTAAATGTATTTCCATCCATTGTTCTATCTCTACCTTTTAGCCTATTTCGATCCCTCCCCCCATCCCACCCCCACTAGGGCTATCTGTACCTTGCTCGTCCTGCTTTCTACTCTTAATGTCACCTATTAGCACATTTCTTAGCTAATATCACCACCGTCAACACCTCTGTCCCCTTTTGTCTATGACATCTTTTGGCAATCTCCACCTATCACTGGCCCTCTATCCAGCTCTACCTGTCCCACCCTCCCTTAAACCAGCTTATATTTCACCTCTCTTCTATTTTTCCTTAGTTCTGTTGAAGAGTCATACGGACTCAAAACATTAACTGTGTTCCTCTCCGCAGATGCTGTCAGACCTGCTGAGTTTTTCCAGGTATTTTTATTTTTGTACCATCTACAATGTGCACTGCAACTTGCCAACCTGAAAAACACCCATTTATGCCTACTTTCTGCTTCCTGTTACCCAGCCAATCTTCTATCCATGCCAATATGTTACCCCCTATACCATGAACTTTTATTTTATACAATAATCTTTGACGTGGCACTATATCAAATGCCTTCTGGGAATCTAAGTACAGCACATCCACTGGTTCCCCTTTATCCACAGCACCTGTTTCTTTCTCAAAGAACTCCAATAAGTTGGTTAAACATGATTTCCCTTTCACAAAACCACATTGACTCTGCCTGATTACCTTGAATTTATCCAAGTGCCCTGCTATAACTTTTTAAATAATAGCTTCTAACCTTTTCCCTATGACAGATGTTAAGCTAACTGGCCTGTAGTTTCCCACTTTTTGTCTCTCTCCCTTTTTAAATAGTAGAGTTACATTAGCTATCTTCCAATCTAATGGGACCTTCCCCGAATCTGTTTTGGAAAATTAAAATCAATGCATCAACTATCTTACTAGACACTTCTTTTAAGACCCTAGGATGAAGTCCACCAGGGCCTGGGCACTTGTCAGCCCCGCAGCTCCAACAATTTGCTCAGTACCACTTCTCTAGCGATTGTAAATTTCCTATGTTCCTCCCTCCCTTCCATTTCCTGATTTATAGCTGCTTCTAGAGTGTTACTTGTATCTTCTATAATGAAGACTGATGCAAAGTGCCTGTTCGATTCATCTGCCATCTTGTTTCCCATTATCGATTCTCCAGCTTCACTTTCTATAGGACTAATGCTCACTTTGTTAACTCGTTCCTTTTTTAAATATTTAATTAATCTTTAAATATATGTTTTTATATTTCTGGCTAGCTTTCTCTCATACTCTAATTTTTCCCTCCTTATTAATCTTCAAGTCATTCTTTGCTGTTCCTTATATTCTGTCCAATCTTCTGACCTTCCACCTGTCTTTGCACAATTATATGCTTTTTCTTTAAGTTTGACACTATCTTTAACCTTTCCAATTAACCACAGATGGTGTGTCCGTCTCTTGGACTTATTCTTACTTGTTGGAACGTATCTATTCTGTGAATTCTGAAATATCCCCTTAAATGTTTGCCACCTCATTTCTATTGACCTATCCCTTAAACTAATTTGCCAATTCATTTTAGCCAGCTCTGCTTTCATGCCCTCATAAGTGCCCTTATTTAAATTTAAAAACATGGTCTTGGACCCACTCCTCTCTCCCTCAAACTGAATGTAACATTCAATCATATTATACCTAGGGGCACCTTCAATATGAGATCATTAATTACTCCCATGTCATTGCACAATACTAGGTCTAATATAGCCTGATTTCTGCTTAGCTCCATAACATGCTGTTTTAAGAAACTATCCAGAAAACATTCTATGAACTCATCTAGCCTATCTTTGCCCAACCAGTCTATATGTAGATTGAAACCGCCCATGATTATCGCCATACCTTTCTTCTGACAAGCACCCATTATTTCTTACTTTATGCTCAACCCTACCATGTGGTCACTGTTAGAGGGCCTGTACACCACTCCCACAAGTGAATTCTTGCCTTTACCATTTCTCAACTCTACCCAAACCGTTTCCACATCCTTGTTTCCTAAACTTAGGTCATCCCTCTCTATTGTGCTAAGTAACAGAGCCGCTCCTCCACCTTTTCCTCACTTCCTGTCCTTCCTAAACGTCTTGTACCGTTCAATATTCAGGTCCCTATCCATGTCCTCCTGCAGCCAGGTCTCTGTAATGGCTATCAAATCATATTTATTTATTTCTATGTGTGCTCTCAGTTTATCTGTTTTGTTTTGAATGCTTTGTACATTCAGATACAGAGCCTTTAGTTTTATCTTTTTTTTATAACCTCTAGTCTCATCTGCTGAGTTACAGTTAGATTTATACACTCCATCCCTTCCTATCACGGTCTGTTTTTCATTTCACGTAATAATACCTTTCTCTTTTGCTTTGTCTCTACTCTGATTTTCTCAAAGTTGATCCCTTGCCCCCACTACTTAGTTTAAAACCTCCACTTCCCTAGTTATGCGGCTTGCAAGAACACTGGTCCCAGCATGGTTCAGGTGTAGACCACCTCAACGGTACAGATCCTACTTTCCCCAATACTGGTGGCAAGGCCCCATAAACCAGAACCCACTTCTCTCACACCAAGCTCTGAGCCACTCATTCATCTCCCTACTCTGATTTATCCTATGCCAATTTGCACATGGCTCAGATAATAATCCAGAGATTATGGCCTTTGAGGTTCTGCTTCTTAATTTGGTGCCAAGCTCCTCATACTGGCTATGTAGAACCTTCATCTTTGTCCTGCCTATGTTTTTGGGACTGACATGGAGGCAACAACTGGATCCTCCCCCTCCCACTGCAAGTTCCTCTCCAGCCCCAAGCAGATGTCCCGAACCCTGGCATCAGGCAGGCAACACAACCATCTGGAGTCACTCTCTTTGCTACGGAGAATGGTGCCCAATCCCTCTGACTATACTGTCCCCTACTACCACTACATTCCTTGTTACTCCTCCCACTTTAATGGCTTCCTGTACCACAGTGCCATGGCCAGTTAGCTCATCCACCCTCCAGCCCCCACTCTCATCCAAACAAGCTGAAAAATCCTCAAACCTGTTGGACAATTGCAAAGGTCGAGGTTCCTGCACTCCAGCCCTCTGGGTCCCTTTACCTGCCTCACTCGCAGTCACACCCTCCTTTCCCTGACCACTGACCAAATCAGAAGACCCTATCCTAAGGGGTGTGACCGCCTACTGGAATAAAGTGTCCAGGTAACTATCCCCTCCCTGACATTCCGCAGTGTCTGCAGCTCAGCCTCCAGGTCACTAACTCGGAGCTGAAGTGCCTGCAGCCACAAACACTTACTGCAGATGTGTTTGCCCTGGATCACATCGGTATCTAGAAGCTCCCACATCCTGCAATGGCAGCACATTACCTACCCTGCCATCTCCAATATATGTTAAATTAATTAGCAATTATTAATTATAATTTATAAATCTTACACCTCCCAAGAGGTTTTGGCACAGCCAGTAAACTTTACAATACTGATAAAACAATACAGTGCTTACAATACTGATAAAACTTACAGTTTCTAATAATACCAGTCACTGATTTACCTGCTCCTTCTGTTGCACCAAGTGGAAATCAAATACTGGAGGCTGAAAAAGAGTAGAAGAAAAAAGCATCTTCTCCCCATCCTTCACTGCACTCCCCACTCAGCACACTTTACGTCTTGCAGTAAACCTTACCTAAAGCACCTCTTTCCCCCTATGCACCGAATTCCCCACTTTAAACCAAATTCCCAATTATACTCACTCGGTCTCTGTCTCACTCAGACAAGTCTCCCTCACTGACTGTGCGCCCTTACTTCAATCAAGTCACCCCTCACTCTTCTAAACTCCAGTAGAAACAAGCCCAGTCTATCCAACCTTTCCTTATAAGGCAACCCACTCATTCCAGGTATCAATCTAGTAAACCTCCTCTGAACCATCTCCAATGCATTTACATCCTTGCTTAAATGAGACTAAAACTGCACATGGTATTCGAGATACAGTCTCACCAATGCCCTGTATAACTGAAGCATAAAATCCTTACTTTTATAAAAAAAAACGCTGGAAAAACTCAGCAGGTCTGACAGCATCTGTGGAGAGAAAGACAGAGTTAACGTTTCGCGTCCATATGACTCTTCTTCAGAACAAAGAGAAGTAAAAATATGGTGAAATTTATACTGTCTAAGCAGGGTGGAGCAGGTGAGGCTAGATAGAAGGCCAGCGATAGGTGGAGGCAAAGAAGAGATTACCAAAGATGTCATAAACAAAAGGTCAAAGGGGTGTTGATGGTGGTACTGGCTAAAGGAGGTGCTAATGGTGACATGAAAGATAGAATTTCTATCCAGCCTCACCTGCTCCACCCTCCTTAAAGAGTATAAATTTCACCACATTTTTACTTCTCTTAGCTCTGAAGAAGAGTCATACAGACTCGAAACGTTAACTTAGTCTTTCTCTCCACAGATGCTGTCAGACCTGCTGAATTTTTCCAGCATTTTTTATTTTCGTTTCAGATTTCCAGCATCATCTGCAGTATTTTGCCTTTTTCCTTACTTTTATGTTCAATTCCTCTCGTGATAAAAGGATAGCATTCAATTAATCTTAATTACTTGCTGTACCTGCATACTAACTTTTTGTGACACATGCATTAGAACACCTCAATCCCTCTGCACCTCGGAATTCTGCAGCTGTCCTCCGTTTAAGTAATACCCTGCTTTGTTATTCTTCTTGCCAAAGTGAACAACTTCACATTTTCCTACATTAAACTCCATCTGCCAGATTTTTGCCTACTCACTCAACCTATCTATATCTGTCTGCAACCTCCCCATGTCCTCTTCACAACCATCTTCCTTACCTATCTTTGTCTTCTGCAAATTTAGCTACCATGCCTTCACTCCCCTCATCTAAGTCATTGATATAAATTGTAAAAAGTTGAGGCCCCAGCACAGACCCCTGCGGGACTCCACTCATTACATCCTGCCAATCAGAAAAAGATCCACTTATGTACACACTCTGTTTTCTGCCAGCCAGCCAATCTTTTATTCATGCTAAGATGTTACCACCCCCCCTACACCATGAGCTTTAATTTTCTGCAATAACCTTTGATGTGGAACCTTATCAAATGCCTTCTGGATGCAAGTACAGCATGTCTATAGACTCCCCTTTATCCACAGTGCATTTTACTTCTTCAAAGAGCTTCAATAAATTGGTTAAACACGACTTCCCTTTCGCAAAACCATGCCGACTCTTCCTGCTTACCTTGGCTATCTCTAAGTGCTCAGCTACAACCTCTTTAATGACCTCTGTAACCTCTTCCAGCTTTACAATCCTTCAAGACCTTTGTGCTCCTCCAATTCTGGCCTCACGTGCATCACAAAATCTCTGTTTCACCATTGGCTGCCTTGCCTTCAACTAGCAGGGCACCAAACTTTGGAATTCTTCCCCTAAACCTCTCCAATTCCTTCCTCCTTTAATATTGTCTTTAAAGTCCACCTTGTCATCTGTCTTTTACATCCTTGCTGCAATATCGTATTGTTTCCATTTACACTTCTATGAAGCAGCTTAACACCCTTAAACCAACAAAAATCTCAGGCTGGAAATTTTCAGTCGACCCCCAGCATTTTGAGTGGAGTTTCAGATTTCCACCAACCTCTGTGTGAAGTGCTTCCTGACATCATGCCTGAACAGCTTGGCTCTAATTTTAAGGCTATACCCCCTTGTTCTCCCCACCAGGGGAATTGTTCGGTGGATAAAGACCCTGGTCAGTTTGGTTTGCTATCTACCCCCCTATTGGTCACAATGAGATCAAAGGCAGAACCATCAGCTCCAGAAAATAAGCAGCTGCATTTCTATAGCGTGTTTCACAATCTCAGGCTAACTCAAAGTGCTTCACAGCAAATGAAGTATTTTTGATTTGTAGTCACTGTTATAATGTCGGAAACGTAGCAGCCAATTTGTGCACAGAAAGATCCACCAAACAGGAATGTGCCAATGAGCAGATAATCTGTTTTAGTGATGTTGATTGAGGGATAAACGTTGGTCTGGACGCGGGGGGACAGCTCCCTTGCTCTTTTCCAATTATGCTCCTGGACTCTGGCTGCTCCCATCAATGGGATGGGATCTTGCTGTGCACCCGAGCTGCCCTGTTTCCATAACGACAGCAGCAGGGCCCGAGCCTACCTCAGGCCGTTGATCATGGGCGCGCTGTTGGATCTCCTGAGGCCGCCGTCGCTGGGAGCCGGGGGGAGCGACAGCTCCAGCTCCATCTTCTCCTGGGCCATGGGGCGGAGGCTCAGCCGCTCATGCCGAGACCGGGGCTCCCGAGCTGGGCCAGGACATGGCGACGAGCAGCCAACGGCGGCTTAGGCCTGACACACAAACCTGCGACCTGGGCCTCGGCCTCGCCCACATCCCCGGCCGAGAAACCACAGCAAAGACCCGGCTCCAGTTCCCGCTTTGACCGCCCTTAACGAGAACACGCCTTCCTACTAGAGACACCAATCAGAGAGAGAGAGAGGCTGAGAGACAGTGAGATTGACCAATCATAGAGAACGAAACTCTGACAGGCAGCCAAATTGACCAATCAGAAAGCTAGAGGCTGACAGGCAATCAAACTGGCCAATCAGAGAGAGAGGCTGGAAGGCAGCCAAACTGACCAATCACAGAGCAAGGGGCGGAGAGGTATCCAGGCTGACCAATTATTGAGACCAACAACAACTGAAGCGGCAGCAATCAGCAAACCTGTCATTGATAGGCAGGGAAAATGACCAATCAGCGAACAAAGCTGGAGACTAGCCAATCAGAATTGAGAGTAGCTGGGATTTCTCTGAGCCGCTGCCCTGAGGTGGCGGCGTTTCCCCGGGAACTGAGACCAACTGCCACCTGGTGTCAGTGTTAAATATGGTCTAAAGGGTAAACTCTTTAAGCTCAGTCACCTCCGGGCCAAAACTAAACGGAACAACATAAGATCAAAGCAAAATACTGCGGATGCTGGAAATCTGAAACAAAAACAGAAAATTCTGGAAAAATTCAGCAGGTCTGACAGCGTCTGTGGAGAGGGAAACAGAGATAACGTTTGGAGTCCGTCTGACCCTTCATCAGAGATAATCATGTGGTAATTATGGTTTTATGTAATAGAACCATAGAACACTACAGCACAGAAAACAGGCCATTCGGCCCTTATAGTCTGTGCCGAAATATTATTCCGCTAGTCCCATTGACCTGCACCCGGTCCATAACCCTCCAGACCTCTCCCATCCATGTATCTATCTAATTTATTCTTAAAACTTAAGAGTGAGCCCGCATTTACCACGTCAGATGGTAGCTCGTTCCACACTCCCACCACTCTCTGAGTGAAGAAGTTCCCCTTAATGTTCTCCCTAAATCTTTCCCCTTTCACCCTAAAGCCATGTCCTCTCGTGTTTATCTCTCCTAATCTAAGTGGAAAGAACCTATTCGCATTTACTCTGTCTATACCCCTCACAATTTTGTAAACTTCTATCAAATCTCCCCTCATTCTTCTACGCTCCAAGGAATAAAATCCTAACCTGTTTAATCTTTCCCTGTAACTCAACTCCTTAAGACCCGGCAACATCCCAATAAATCTTCTCTGCACTCTCTCGATCTTACTGATATCCTTCCTGTAGTTAGGTGACCAGAACTGCACACAATAGTCCAAAGTTGGCCTCACCAATGTCTTATAGAACCTCACCATAACATCCCAACTCCTATACTCAATACTTTGATTTATGAAGGCCAGTATGCCAAAAGCTTTCTTTACAACCCTGTCTACCTGTGACGCCACTTTCAGGGAATTATGTATCTGAACTCCCAGATCCCTTTGTTCCTCCGCACTCCTCAGTGCCCTACCATTTACTGTGTATGTCCTACCTTGGTTTGTCCTTCCAAAATGCAACACCTCAAACTTTTCTGCATTAAATTCCATCTGCCATTTTCTGGCCCATTTTTCCAGTTGGTCCAGATCCTTCTGCAAGCTTTGAAAGCCTTCCTCGCTGTCCACAACGCCTCCAATCTTAGTGTCATCAGCAAACTTGCTGATCCAATTTACCACATTATCATCCAAATCATTGATATAGACAACAAACAACAATGGTCCCAGCACAGATCCCTGAGGCACACCACTAGTCACAGACCTCCAGTCTGAGAAGCAATCATTCACTACCACTCTCTGTCTTCTCCCACACAGCCAATTTCGAAACCAGTTTATAAATATTATTACAATAATGTGTCGTATACCTTTAAGAATGTTATAAAAGAAGATTACATGATCTTATGAAACCAATAGGGGAGAGTAGCACAGCTCCCTCTGTAATCAGCATTATGGAGACAGACAGGGTTTGAGTTTAAAGCACTCAAGTGTAGCTACTGAGTAGCTTTGTAAATAAGCAAAGTGTGTTTCACCTAAGAAGTGTCTGCTGATCAACTCTGTCTATTGTACCAACTCAGCCATCCCACAACAAGCGTGCAACCAGGATTCATAATTCCCAACAAACTGGTGACTAGGATCCAACAAACTGGCGACAAGGAAAAAGCGAGGATAAAGCAAAGATACAATAAACTGGCTTCGAGAATAAAATAAGTTAACAGAAGAAATCAAGAGAAACAAAATCGGGCTGTACCTCACTCGGTAATTGTAAGTTACAATTAATTTTCATCCTAATCGTTGAAGCAATTTCCTCACAGAATGCCGCAATTCAGAATTGATCCTTTCGATCTAGCCGTGGACGATTGGTCTCATTATATTGAACGCCTCGCATTATTTTTCCAAGCGAACGACATTACAGTAGAGACAGTTGCTTGTTATGTGGCAGGTTTGAAACAGTTAACAGAACATTGTGAGTTTGGTACATCTTTAAATGACATGCTCAGATCGCTTAGTGTACGGTGTGAATGAAGACACGATTGAGAAGAGATTACTGTCTGAAACAAATTTGGATTTTAAGAAGGTGCTACAGATAACACTGGCCATGCAAAGCGTAGTAAGGGATTCAAAAGCCATACTGGGAGCGCAAAAGGGCACCATCCTCCACATTGGGTGGGAATCCCCAGCCAAAAAGGACACGAAAATGCAAGATTCTGCCGAGAAGCAGGAAACAGACACCACTAGCAGAAAAATAAAAAGAAATGACTTAGCAGTGAAAACAAGGAATAATTGCAACAGAGGTGGAAACAAGCAACTTTATAATGATTGGCAGTTTTAAAAAATTGTATGTTTTATTTGTCATTGAAACAGACACTTAATGAGACAGTGCAAGGAAAGAATCAGACTGACTTTCAAACAAAAGAAAAAACCCTACGAGATCTACAATGTAAAAGAGCCTGAAGTAACAAATTCAGATATTTATTCGTTATTTAATTTGAAGGTTGGAAAGACTGAACCAATACATATAACAGTGAAGGTAAATGGCAAACCTATTGGAATGGAAGTGGACACAGGAGTTTTCTCTACAGTAATTGGTGAACACACCTTCAAATATCTGAATTATGGTGAACATAAATTAAATTTGGAAGAAACTGATGCCAAATTAAAAACTTACACAGGTGAAGACATCCAAGTCAAAGGCATAAGCAGAGTTACTGTCCATTAGGAAAGTCAATCGGTAAAACAACCCTTGATGGTGGTAGCAGGCAAGGGGCCAAGCCTCCTTGGATGAAATTGGCTAAAGGAGATTAAGTTAGAATGGGTTGAAATTTTCCAGTTGAGAGCAAATGGGTTACCAGAGCTACTACAAAAATACACCTCAGTCTTCCAGAATGAACTTGGGAAGATCCAGGGGCTTGTCATGAAGCACTATTAATGTATATAATATTTTGGAAAATATTTTTTCTTTCAAAATAGAGGTTTAGTCTGTGGGTGTGTCTTGATTGGATTAAAGCCAGATAGTCCGGATGCTTTGATGTACTAGTTTGAGATGTAAACAGAGAGATAGCTGCATTTGCATTTTTTGAATAGAGCATTCAAGAAGTGGGGTGAAAATGAATGCCTTTCTAACAGCTACCAAGCAATACGTTTATATTATGAATAAAATTGGTACTATGAAAGGGGTTTCTTTGTTAAAAGGTGAAGTTCAAAGAGGCTGTTGATACAATGAGAATTAACATTCAATGGGGCTGGTAGGTAGAACTTCAGCAGTTTTCGGGTGTGCAGGCAGAGGCAATGTAAGATCAAAAGGCAGTTGCAAGCCTCCAACTGGCTCCACATTGGAAAGAACATTTTGAATTCATAAGGTGAAAATGCTTTGCCTGGTGTTTGGTTAAGTCTATGGGTTGTTGTTGCCTTAATGGAGATTAGTTTGGGAATTTGTTAAAAGTTATGATAGTAGTAATTTGTAGCCATGTGTATATATTTTAACCTATGTAATTAATAAAATGTTTCATTTAGTTTAATGTAAAGCCTCGAGAACTGGTGGTGTGATTCCTGAGTTTAGAGTCGCATCTCAAACAAACCACTTAAAATTATAGGTTATGACAGTTGTTTAAAGTTTCTCTCTGGGATTTTTAAAAAACTCAGCTTTACCAACTGCATTGGTCATAACAGGGCTGCAAGCAAAAATTCATATGGACCCAGAAGCAATTCCCCCAATTCATGAAGGCAAGACTGGTACCTTATGAATTGCAGGAAAAGGTTGACACCAAACTGGACAGATTAGAGAAACTGGGCATTATACAACCTGTGCAGTTCTCAGAATAGGCAGCGCCAATTCCTCATCCTTAAACCCGACCAAAGCATTTGAATTTGTGGAGACTACAAATTGACAGTTCGTAAAGTGGCTAAGCTGGACAGACCCCCACCCCGTACCAGAAATCGCAGACCTGTACACCAAGCTGGCAAGTGGAACTGCCTACACGAAGCTTGATATGAGCCATGCTTATCAACAATTAGAGTTAGATAATGCCTCCCAGGAATTTGTCGCAAATAATACCCACAAAGGGTTGTACCAATATACCCGTTTGCCTTTCGGCACCCCCTCTGCTTGCACCATATTCCAGAGAACGATGGTAAGTTTATTGCAGGGACTGCCCCACGTGTAGTTTATTTTGATGATGTTCTGGTGACAGGACTCACTGAAAAAGAGCATTTGGCAAACTTCAAAGAAGTTTAATAATGTTTCTTGCAGGCTGGAGTGCGTTTAAAAATAGAAAAGTGCATGTTCCAAGTGAGGGAGGTAATCTATTTGGGTCACCAGAGAGATTCACAGGGCCTCCACCCGGTTGAGGAGAAAGTGAGAGCAATAAGAGAGGCACCTGCGCCAAAGAACACCCCCGAGCTCAAATCATACTTGGGAATGAAGTTATTATGGGCGGTTTGTTTGTCACAAGAGCATGTATCTGACGAAATGAAACTGTACTTTAACAGAAGACATGAAATAACCAGCCAGGATGGTATCTTATTGTGGGGAGCACGAGTGATTGTCCCTCCAAAAGGAAGAAAGCCATTGTTGATCGAACTACACAGTGCACATCCAAGAATATCCTGAACGAAGACCAAAGCACGCAGATATCTATGGTGGCCTGGGATGGATGGAGAAATAGAGAGTTTAGTGAAGAATTGTGTGCAGTGTCAGCAATTGCAAAAGTTACCTTCAACAGCTCCATTACACCCTTGGGAGTAGCCAGGAAGGCCATGAGTGCATTTACACGTTGACTATGTGGGACCTTTCATGGGAACAATGTTTCTGCTCATTGTTGATGCCCACTCAAAATGGATGGACATATATAAGGGGAAGTCACCAACGTCTTCAGGTACAACTGAGAAGCTACATCAAATTTTTGCCATTAATGGACTACCAGAAGTGGCCAAATCTGATTTATGGGTGCTGAGTTTCAACGGTTTACCAGCCTCAACGGTATCACTCATGTAAAAACTTTACCATACCACCCTCCCTTAAATGGACTGGCCGAAAGAGCAGTTCAAACGTTCAAGTCAGGAATGAAAAAGTTAACTGGAGATTCCTTAGCAAAAAAGCTAGGACGCTTTTTTTTTCATTACAGGACCACCCTTCACACAGCAACAGGTGTCACGCCTGGGGAATTATTGGTGAAACGCCGTCTCAGGACAAGATTGAACGTAATAATGGCGAATTTAGGGGGGAAGGTGGAAAGGAGTCAGGGAAGTCAGAAAACTAGACATAACTGTTTCTGGGGAAGGTGGGACCTGTACAAGCAGGATGGTCTACATCTGAACCAGAGCGGGACTAACATCCTTGCGGGCGAGTTTGCTAGTACTGTTGGGAGGACTTTAAACTAATTCAGCAAGGGGAAGGGACACAGAATGTTAGAATAGGTATACATGATAATACAGTAAAACAATCAAGTCAGAGGGAGTACAGCTGCATTAAGTTTCAAGGGAGTAAGGCAAGGCTGGATGGCCTCTACTTTAATGCCAGGAGTATTACAGGTAAAACAGATGAGTTAAGGGTGAGGATTGACACTGGAATTGTGATATAGCATCCATAACTGAGATGTGGTTGAGGGAGGAGCAGGATTGGCAGCTCATCATTCCGGGATATAGAATCTTCAGGCAAGACAGCGGAGGAGGTAAAAGAGGAGGAGGCATTGCATTATTAGTTAAGGAGTCAGTTACTGCAGTAAGGAGAGATGATATCTTGGAGGGGGAATCAAATGAAGCTTTGTGGGTAGAGCTTAGGAATAAAAAAGAGGCAGCTACATTGTTAGGTGTTTATTATAGACCCCCAGATAGTCAGCGGGAAATTGAGGAGCAAATATGTGCACAATTTGCGGAGGTGTGTAAAAACAATAACACTAGGGTAATTATATGAGGTGATTTCAACTTTCCCAACATTAATTGGGATAGACATAGTGTTTAGGGCTTGGATGGAGTGGATTTCTTGAAATGCGTAGAGGAGAAATTTTTAGGTCAATACGTAGAGGGTCCAACAAGGGACAGCGCAGTGCTGGACCGAATTCTCAGGAATGAAGCCGGACAGGTGGCTGAGGTGGTGGTGGGGGAGCATTTTCATAATAGCGACCACAACATTATACAGTTTAAGTTTGTTATGGCCAAAGAAATAGACAATTTGCAAAAAAATGTTTTGGATTGGGGGAGAGCGGATTTTAGTAAAATAAGGCAGGACCTGGCCAAGATAGAATGGGAACAGCTACTTGTGGGGAAATCTACAGAGGAACAGTGGGGGGCGTTCAAAAAGGAAATGGGGAGGGTACAGGCTCAACATGTTCCCTCTAGGGTGATAGGAAGGAGTAACAAGCCCAGAGAACCATGGATGACCAGAGATATTCAGGTTACGATGAGAAGGAAAAGAGAGGCTTTGAGCAGGTATAAGGGAAGCAAATCAGCAGAGGCATTAGTGGAGTACAGAAAGTGCAGGGTGGAGCTTAAGAAAGCAATTAGGAGAGCAAAGAGGGGATATTAGAAAGCTTTGGCTGGTAAAAGTAGGGAAAATCCCAAGATATTCTGTAAGTATATCAATGGGAAGAGCATAACCAGGGAAAGAGTAGGGACCAAGGGAGCAATCTATGGGTGGAGCCTGGGGACATCGGTAGAGACTGTTACTGACCTCATCTCCTCTGGAGATCTTCCTTCCACAGCTTCCAACCTCATAGTTTCCCAACCTCGGACGGCCCGCTTCTACCTCCTACCCAAAATCCACAAACAGGACTGTCTCGGCAGACCGATCGTGTCAGCCTGTTCCTGCCCCACGGAACTAATTTCTTGCTATCTTGATTCCATTCTCTCTCCCCTTGTCCAGTCCCTTCCCACCTATGTCCGTGATTCCTCTCACACCCTACATCATATCTACAATTTCCAGTTCCCTGGCCCCAACTGCCTCCTCTTCACCATGGACGTCCAATCCCTCTACAACTTCATCCCCCACCGGAATAGTCTGATCGCTCTCCGTTTCTTCCTCGAACAGAGGCCCGAACAATCCCCATCCACCACTACTCTCCTCCGTCTGGCTGAACTTGTTCTCACACTGAACAATTTCTCCTTAAACTCCTCTCACTTCCTCCAAATAAAAGGTGTGGCTATGGGTACCTGCATGGGCCCCAGTTATGCCTGTCTCTTTATGGGTTATGTGGAACATTCCTTGTTCCAGTCCTACTCTGGCCCCCTCCCACAACTCTTTCTCCGGTACATCGATGATTGCTTCGGTGCTGCTTCATGCTCTTGTCTGGATCTGGAAAAATTTATTAATTTTGCTTCCAATTTCCACCCCTCCATCATTTTCACATGGTCCATTTCTGATACTTCCCTTCCCTTCCTTGACCTCTCTGTCTCAATTTCTGGTGATAGACTGTCCACCAATATTCATTACAAGCCTACCAACTCCCACAGCTACCTCGACTACAGCTCCTCACACCCTGCTTCCTGTAAGGACTCCATCCCATTCTCTCAGTTCCTTCGCCCCCGTTGCATCTGTTCTGATGATGCCACTTTCAAAATCAGTTCCTCTGACATGTCTTCTTTCTTCCTTAACCGAGGTTTTCCACCCACGGTGGTTGACAGGGCCCTCAACCGTGTCCGGCCCATCTCCCGCGCATCCGCCCTCACACCTTCCTCTCCCTCCCAGAACCATGATAGGGTCCCCCTTGTCCTCACTTATCACCTCACCAGCCTCTGCATTCAAAGGATCCTCCTCCGCCATTTCCGCCAACTCCAGCATGATGCCACCACCAAACACACCTTCCCTTCACCCCCCCCCGGCGGCATTCCGCAGGGATCGTTCCCTCCGGGACACCCTGGTCCACTCCTCCATCACCCCCTACACCTCAACCCCCTCCCACGGCACCTCCCCATGCAACCACAGAAGGTGCAACACCTGCCCCTTTACTTCCCCTCTCCTCACCGTCCAAGGGCCCAAACACTCCTTTCAGGTGAAGCAGCATTTCACTTGCACTTCCCTCAATTTAGTCTACTGCATTCGCTGCTCCCAATGCGGTTTCCTCTACTTGGAGAGACCAAACGCAGACTGGGTGACCGCTTTGCGGAACACCTTCGATCTGTCCACAAGCATGACCCAGACCTCCCTGTCGCTTGCCATTTCAACACTCCACCCTGCTCTCATGCCCACATGTCTGTCCTTGGCCTGCTGCATTGTTCCAGTGAAGCTCAACGCAAACTGGAGGAACAGCACCTCATCTCCGACTAGGCACTTTACAGCCTTCCGGACTGAATATTGAGTTCAACAATTTTAGATCATGAACTCTCTCCTCCATCCTCACCCCTTTCCGACCCCCCTTTTTTCCAATAATTTATATATATTTTTCTTTTCCCACCTATTTCGATTTTTTAAAATGTATTTCCATCCATTGTTTTATCTTTGCCTTTTAGCCTATTTCGATCCCTTCCCCCCATCCCACCCCCACTAGGGCTATCTGTACCTTTATTATCACATTCCTTAGATAATATCACCACCTTCAACACCTCTTTGTCCTTTTGACTATGACATCTTTTGGTTATCTCCACCTATCACTGGCCCTCTTGATCAAATCAGCGGTACGAAAATGTTGTATACACTACTTGCTGTGCGTGGTGGTGGTAGAATTGGTTGAAACTTATGCGTCACTGCCCAAAGCACTGATTTTAACACCGTGGAGAAAATGTTTTCTGAGGCCTTGGAGGGACGAACATCCTACTATGAAGAAAACCACCTTCGCACAAGCCCATCAAAGACACAAGTTTGTGCATTCCACCTCAGAAACCGTGAAGCCAAACGCCAGCTTAAAGTAACCTGGTGTGGAGCAACACTGACACATTGCGAGCACCCTGTCTACTTAGGAGTCACCCTTGACAGATGCCTCACCTTCAAGAACCACATCGAAAAGACAAAGGCAAAAGTGAGTGCACGAAACAACATCCTGAATAAGCTCACTAACACAAAATGGGGAGCAAGCTCGAAAACACTGTGAACCAGTGCACTTGCTCATTGCTATTCCACTGCCGAATATGCCTGCCCTGCATGGGAAAGATCTACTGATGCTAAGAAGATGGATGCTGTTCTGAATGCAAGCTGCCGACTTATCACAGGTTGTTTAAAACCAACAAACACCAACAGCCTATATATCCTGGCGGGTATCGCTCCCTCTGATATAAGAAGAACGGTAGCCAGCAAGAAAGAGCGACTCCGTCAAACATCAGATGAGAGGCACCCTCTACATGGTCATACACCTACACCCAGCCACCTAAAGTCAAGGAAGAGCTTCATGAACAGTGTTGTTCCATTACAATCAACCCCACCTGAAGTCCGCATCGCCTTGTGGAAAGACTGGCTCGCCAGTCTCGAACAATCCCCAGCGATGGAAATTCTACTGGATGAAAGCCTTCCCCCAAGAGCTAATTGCAACTGGGCAACCTGGAAGTGCCTTAACAGACTTAGGACTAGTGTAGGTCGTTCAAAGGTGTCACTAAGCAAATGGGGATATACAGCCCGACAACTTGTGAATGTGGAACTGAGCCACAGACTATGCAACATCTCCTGCAATGCCTATCACTAGAGAAACCCTGCACTGTTGCAGATCTTGCTGAATTCAACAACAAGGCACAAAAATGTGTCCAGTTCTGGCTGGGCCATGTATAGACTGTCCGTGAACACGATAAGAAGAAGACTGGCCCTCTATCCAGCTCTACCTGTCAAACCCCCCCCCTTAAACCAGCTTATATTTCACCTCTTTTCTATTTTTCCCTCGTTCTGTTGAAGAGTCATATGGACTCGAAACGTTAACTGTGTTCCTCTCCGCAGATGCTGTCAGACCAGCTGAGTTTTTCCAGGTATTTTTGTTTTTGACATCGGTAGAGTGTTGAACGAATACTTCACATCCGTCTTCACCCAAGAGAATGAGGATGAAGATATGGAACTCGGGGAGAGAGACTGTGAGGTTCTTGAGCAAATTGATATAGGGAGTGACGAGGTATTGGAGCTAATGGCAGGTTTAAAAGTGGACACATCTCCAGGTCTGGATGATTTGTGTCCTAGACTGCTGAGGGAGGCAAAGGAGGAGGTCGCAGGGGCTCTGACCCAAATTTTTAATTCCTCTCTGGCCATGGGGAAGGTGCCAGAGGACTGGAGAACAGCTAATGTGTTTCCACTATTTAAGAAGGGCTGTAGAGATAAGCCAGGGAACTACAGGCCAATGAGCCTCACGTCAATGGTAGGGAAACTATTGGAGAAAATTCTGAAGGAGAGAATCTAACTCCACTTGGAGAAGCCAGGTTTGATCAGGGATAGTCAGCATGGCTTTGTCAGAGGGAGGCCATGCCTAACAAATTTGATTGAATTTTTTGAGGAGGTGACCAGATGTGTAGATGAGGGTAGTGCAGTTGATGTAGTTTATATGGATTTCAGCAAAGCCTTTGACAAGGTCCCACATGGGACACTTATAAAGAAGGCAAATGCACATGGGATACAGGGTAATCTGATAAGGTGGGCTCAAAATTGGCCTAGTTGTAGGAGACAGAGGGTGATGACAGAAGGATGCTTTAGTGACTGGAAGCCAGTGTCCAGTGGTGTACCACAGGGATCTGTGCTGGGTCCCCTATTATTCATCATTTATATAAACAACATAGATGACTATGTGGGGAGTAGGATTAGTAAGTTTGTGGATGACACAAAGATTGGCCGGGTGGTTTACAGTGAGGTTGAGTGCCTTGGGCTACAGGAAAATATAGACAGGATGGTCAAATGGGCAGATAAGTGGCAGATGGAATTTAACCCTGAGAAGTGTGAGGTGATACACTTTGGAAGGAGTAATTTGACAAGGAAGTATTCAATGAATGGCATGACACTAGGAAGTTCTGAGGAACAAAGGGACCTTGGCGTGTGTGTCCATAGATCTCTGAAGGTGGAGGGGCATGTTGGTGGGGTGGTGAAAAAGGCATTTCGGACACTTGCCTTTATCAATCAAGGCATAGATTACAAAAGTAGGGAGATCATGTTGGAGCTGTTTAGAACCTTGGTGAGGCCACAGCTGGAGTAGTGTGTGCAGTTCTGGTCGCCACATTATAGGAAGGATGTGATTGCACTGGAGGGGGTGCAGAGGAGATTCACCAGGATGTTGCCTGGGATGAAACATTTAAGTTATGAAGAGAGGTTTGATAGACTTGGGTTGGTTTCGTTGGAGCAGAGAAGACTGAGGGGTGACCTGATCAAGGTGTACGAGATTATGAGGGGCATAGACAGGGTGGATAGTGAGCAGCTGTTCCCCTTAGTTGAGGGGTCAGTCACGAGGGGACATAAGTTCAAGGTGAGGGGCAGGAGGTTTAGGGGGAATGTGAGGAAAATCTTTTTTACCCAGAGGGTGGTAACGGTCTGGAATGCGCTGCCTGGGAGGGTGGTGGAGGCGGGTTGCCTCACATCCTTTAAAAAGTACCTGGATGAGCACTTGGCACGACATAACATTCAAGGCTATGGGCCAAGTGCTGGTAAATGGGATTAGATAGGTCAGGCGTTTCTCACGTGTCGGTGCAGACTCGTTGAGCCAAAGGGCCTCTTCTGCACACTGATTCTGTGACTGGCATAGTTGTGATAGGAAGTTTATTGTGGGAGAGACAGTATACGTAAAGAACTTTGGAGAAGGACCAAAGTGTTTATCGGGTGTAATACATGCAATCACTGGACCTCTATTTATCATGTGAAGGTGGAAGGCCAATCAACTCTGTCTATTGTACCAACTTGGCCATCCTACAACAAGCGTACAACCAGGATCCATAAACCCCAATAAACTGGTGACTAGGATCCAACAACATGATCTACAGTTTGCAGATGACTGCAGTGCCATTGGCCACACTGCACTAGATTTACAAACGATTCTCAATCTCTTCAATTCTGCATATAAGAGACTCGGCCTATCCCTGGACATTTCCAAAACAAAACTCATATCAACCCACACCTGGTCAGCTAAATATTCCACCTCCTAAACATGTTGAAGGAGACATATGTTGAGCACTTCCCATACATTGGCAACCACCTCTCTCAAAAGGCCATTATTGAAGAGGAGATCCAACACCGGATCAGCTGTGTCAGTTCAGCCTTTTACAAGGGACGACAACAAGTATTTTACAGCACAAACCGACACAAGTCAACAAAAGTGCTAGTATACAGAGCAGTTTCACCACACTCCTGTGCTTCAGTGAGGCCTGGACAGTGTATCAGTGACACATAAGAGCGCTAGGGAAATTCAGCAATGCCTCCACCACATCCTCTGGATTCAATGGGTGGACCATCGAACAATGGTAAAGTCTTTAATCTCAGTCGCCTCCGTGCCAAAACTAAACTGACCAACATAGATATACATGATCTACAGCTTGTGGATGACTGCAGTGTCATTGCATAGACCACCAGATTTATAAACAATTCTCAACCTCTTCAATTCTACATGGAAATGTTCTTCTTGAATCCAGGTCCACAAGCATTCAGGCAAAACTCCTGCAAAATTAATTGAAATGCAGAATACTGTGGGTGCTGGAAGTCTGAAATAAAATCAGAAAATGATGCTCATCAGGTCAGGAAGCACCTGTTTGGAGAGAGAAATAGAGTTAATGGGCAGAATTTTGCTGTCGGCGAGCAGGGGGCTGGGGCTGCTCACCGATGCATAAAATGATGCGGGATGATGTCAGGCAGACCCCCCCACGTCATCCCACCCTATTTAAATTTTCAGGAAGGCGGAGATGCAGCAAAATTAGCTGCGGGCCCACCGACCTGTCAATGGCCAATTGAGGCCATTGACAGGATCATTTAAACAATTAAAGCACCTGCCTGTCCAACCTTAAGGTTGGCAGGCAGGCTAGGAGCCCCGGTGGCAAATAGAGAAAACACGAAACCTCATCTAGCAGCGGGATGAGGTTTCATGCAGGGTTTCAAAAATTTTAATAAAGTTATTAGGTAAATTATGAACATGTCCCATCTCACATGAGGGGGACATGTTAGGGAATTTTTTTTTTCTATTTTTAATATTTTTCAACGTGGAAGTGATCTCCCTGAGGTTGCACTTAGCCTCAGGGAGATGTGTGCTCTTTCGTGCGCATGCGCGACAGAACGCACTCTCACTTTTGGGGAATCCCCCCCCCGCCCGCACAGGAAATGCATAGCACTTCCTGCCGGACATCACACTGGGTGGGCCTTAACTGGCCCACCCACGTAAAATGGCGGCGGGGCCCACTTCTCCGGCGGGGATTGTCTCCCCGCCCGCTGGAGATTGGGTCAGGCCCACCCGCCCAACAGGCAGAAAATTCTGCCCAATGTTTCAGGTCTGTGACCTTTCATCAGAACTGGGAAAAGTTAGAGATGTAATAGATTTTGAGCAAGAAGTGTTCTGATGAAAGGTGACAGGATTCTCCCTGAGTTGATCTCACTTGCTAACCGGTTTTCCATTTTGGATACTGGTGAAGGTAGTGGTGGTTCCTCAGACGAGGGCAGCAAGAATCAAGTCTGTGACACCACTGGTGACTCAGCTGCACAGGAAGGGAAAAGTAAGAATGGAAGAGCAATAGTGATTAGTTAGGGAAACAGATGGGTGTTTTTGTGGCCAGGGACATGACTCCAGGATGGTGCCAGGGTTAAGGATGTCACAGAGCGGCCGCAAGACATTCTCCTCGGGGGGTAGGCGGGGGTGAGCAGCCAGAGGTTGTGGTCCACATTGGGACTAATGACATGGGTGGAAGAGGGATGAGGTCCTGAAAACAGATTTTAGGGAGTTAGGAAAGAAATCAAAAAGCAGGAACTCAAAAGCAGCAATCCCAGGATTACACCCAGTGCCATGTGCTAGTGAGCATAGGAATAGGAGGATTGAGCAATTGAACTTGTGGCTGGAGAATTGGTGTAGGAGGGAGGCCATCAGATTTCTGAGGCATTGGGACTGATTCTAGGGCAGGTGGGACCTGTACAAGACGGACGGGTTGCACCTTAACAGGACCAGGACTAACATCCTCGCGGGGAGATTTGCTAGTGCTGTTGGGGAGGGTTTAAACTAGATTGGCAGGGGGATGGGAACCAGAGAGGGAGCTTAGATTGGAGGGAAGCAAAGCTGGTAACAGAAAGTAGTAAGTGAAATTAGAAGACAGACAAAGTAAAGGCAGTCATAAAATAGGATCAGAATGTAGAATAATGTTAAAAAGCCCAAGTTAAGGGTACTCTCTGTGTACACAGCATTCACAACAAGGTAAATGATTTGAGGGCAACATAGAGGTAAATGGGTATGATTTAATTGCCATTATGGAGACATGTTTACAGAGTGACCAAGAGTGGGAACTGAATATTCAGGGATATTTGTCATTTGGGAAGGACAGGCAAAAAGGAAAAGGAGTGGGGTAACACTGTTACTAAGGACACGATCAGAACTTTAGTGAGATAGGATCTTAGATCGAAGGATCAAGATGTCGAATCAGTTTGCATGTAGCTAATAAATAGTAAGGGGCAGCAAACACTGGTGGGATTTGTCTATAGGCCTCCAAACTGTAGTAATATTGGGCACAATATAAATCAAGAAATTAGAGCTGCATGTAACATGGGTAATGCAGTAACAATAGGTGACTTCAATTTATATATAGACTGAGTAAACCTAATTAGCATGAATGCTGTGGAGGATGAATTCCTGAAGTGTGTACGAGATGGGTTTCTGGAACAGTACATTGAAGAAATAACTAGGGATCGGGCTATTTTAGATTTGGCATTATGTAATGAGAAAGGGCTAGTTAATAACCTTGCTGTAAAGGAACCTTTTGGAAATAGTGACCATAATATGGTGGAATTTTATATTAAGTTTGAAAATGATATAGTTCATTCTGAAACTAGGGTCTTAAATCCGAACAAAGGAAACTATAAAGGTATACGGCCAAGTTGGCTATGGTGAATTGGGAAAATCTATCAAAAGATTTGATGGTAGACAGGCAATGGCTAGTATTTAAAGAAGCATTACATAGTCTACAACAAATATACATTGCTCTAAGACACAAAAATCCAACGTGAAAGGTGAATCAACTGTGGTTAACTAAAGAAATTAAAGATTGCATTAGATCAAAGGAAATGGCTTATAAGGTTTCCAGAAAATTGGTAAGTCCAAGGATTGGGAACAATTTAGAATCCAGCAAAGGAGGATGAAGAAACTGATAAAGGAAGGGAAAAGAAAATATGAATGCAAGCTGGCGAGAAATATAAAAGTGGGCTGTAAAACCTTCTTTAAGTATGTGAAAAAGAAAAGATTAACCAAAACAAATGTGGGCCCATTATAGGCAGAGACGGGAGGGTTGCAAATGGGTGGCAGATCGGAGAGTGGCAAATGTAACCCCACTATTTAAAAAAAGGAGGGAGGGAGAAAACTGAATTACAGACCGGTTAGTCTAACATCAGTAGTAGGGAAAATGCTAGAGTCTATTATAAAGGATGTGATAACTGGACAATTAGAAAATATCAATGGAATTAGACAAAGTCAATATGGATTCATGAAAGAGAAATCATGTTTTACAAACCTGCTGGAGTCTTTTGAAGACCTAAGTAGCAGAATAGATAAGGGAGAACCAGTGGATATGGTGTATTTGGATTTTCAAAAAGCTTTAGATAAAGTCCCTCGTAAGAGGTTAGTGTGTAAAATTAAAGCACATGGGATTGGGAGTAATATATTGGCATGGATTGAGAATTGGTTGACAGACTGGAGACAGAGAGTAGGAATAAATGGTTCTTTTTTGAAGTGGCAGGTGGTAAGGTACCGCAGGGATCAGTGCCTGGACCCCAGGTATTCATAATGTATTAGATGAGAGAACTAAATGTAATATTTCCAAGTTTACTGACAACACAAAACTTGGTGGGAATGTGAGTGGTGAGGAGGTTGTTGAGGCTTCAAGATGACTTAGACAAGTTGAGTGAGTGGGCAAATACATGGCAGATGCAGTATAACATAGATAATTGTGAAGTTATCTACTTTGGTAGGAAAAACAGAATGGCAGAGTATTATTCAAATGGTGATCGATTGGGAAATATGGATGTACAAAGGGACCTGGGTGTCCTTGTACACCAGTCACTGAAAGCAAGCATGCAGGTGCAGCAAGCATTTAGGAAGGCAAATGGTATGTCGGCCTTCATTGCAAGAGGATTTAAGTACAAGACCAAGGATGTCTTACTACAGCTGTACAGGGCCTTGATGAGACCACACCTGGAGTATTATGTGCAGTTTTGGTCTCCTTACCTAAGAAAGGATATACTCGCCATAGAGGGAGTGCAGCGAAGGTAAAACAGACTGATTCCTGGGATGGCAGGATTGTCGTATGAGGAAAGATTGGGTCGACTAGGCCTGAGTTTAGAAGAATGAGAGGGGATCTCATTTAAACTTATAAAATTCTGACAGGGATGGACAGAGTGGATGCAGGGATGATATTTCCTTTGGCTGGGAGGGTCTAGAACAAGGGGTCACAGTCTCAGAATACGGGGTAGACCATTTAGGACTGAGATGAGGAGAAACTCCTTCACTTGGAGGGTGGTGAACCTATGGAATTCTCTACCACAGAGGGCTGTATATTTAAGAAGGAAATCGATTTCTAGACACTAAAGGCGTCAAGGGGTATGGGGAGAGAACAGGGGTATGGGCACTGAGATAGAGGATCAGCCATGATCATACTGAATGGTGGAGCAGGCTCGAAGTGCTGAATGACCTGCACTTGCTCCTATTTTCTATGTTTCCATGAGAATGTGAAATTGTCCATTTTGGCAGGAAGAATAAAATAGCAATCTATGTAAATGATGAGAGATTTCAGAGCTCTGAGATGCAGAGGGATCAGGGTGTCTTAGTGCATGAATTGCAAAAGGTTGGTATGAAGGTACAGCAAATAATTGGGAAAGCTAATAGAATGTTATTGTTTATTGCAAGGGGAGTTGAATACAAAAATATAGAGGTTATGCTTCAGTTATACAGGGTATTGGTAAAATCACATCTGGAGTACTGTGTACAGTATTGGTCTCCTTATTTAAGGAAAGATGTAAATGTGTTAGAAGCAGTTTAGAGAAGGTTTACTAGACTAATACCTGGAACGGATGGATTGTCTTATGAGAAAAGTTGGACAGGCTAGGCTTGTATGTGCTGGAGCTTAGAGGAGTAAGAAGTGACTTGATTGAAACATAAGATCCTGAGGGGACTTGACAGGGTGGACATAGAAAGGATGTTTCTTCTTGTGGGAGAATATAGAACTAGGGGCCACTGTTTAAAAATAAGGGGTCACTCAATGAAGACAGATGAGGAGAATTTTTTTCACTCAGATGGTCTTTGGAACTCTCTTCCTCAAAAGGTGATGGAAGCAGAGTCTTTGAATATTTTTAAGGCAGAGGTAGATAGATTCTTGATAAGCAAGGGGGTGAAAAGTTATCTGGGTAGGTGGGAATATGGGGTTGACATTACAATCAGATCAGTGTGAAGATTAATGTTATCTTTCTTAATATTTTTGGGAATATGGTGGTATTCTGTAAAGAAGGCTGTGTGTGTGTCCATGGATAATTAAACTGGGGGAAGGTTCATAGAGACAGCTTGTCTATGGGAACTGAGAGATGAAATGTAAAGGTGCTAGATGCATGTATTTGTAATGAGAGGCTCTGGTGAAGTTGAATGTATGGGTAAATGGGTTGAGTTTTTAAATTTGCATTAAGTGATAGGTAAAGATTTAGATTTTCAACTGTTAAATTTCAAAGGGAGTTTAAGGGACTTTTATAACTTACAAAGCTTTCTAAGTAAATAAGGGAAGGTTATTAAATTTTTTTTGACCCGAAAGAGGAGGTAACAGGAAAACATGAAAGATTTTTATATTTTGGCAATGTTGAATTCAAAGAAGTGCTTATAGAACAATGGAGTCCACGATGAAAAGGGAAAAAAGATATTTAAGGAAAGATGTTGAGATGAGTTGTAGTCAGTTGTGTGGGGGAGATGTCCTAAGACCAGCTCTGTGCTGAGAAAAGCTGTGAATTTGAAGCAGCCATCCAGTTTCAAGCCAGAAAAGTCTTTGTTTCCAGAAAGAAGCCTGTTTCTGAACTTCCTTTGGATTTCCATAGCAGAGTGGAAGTGAACGAAAAGTCATGTAGTATACCTTTACCAAAGTAGCAGCAGTTTTTGCCTTGGGTAATATTACTGGAATTTTATGGTTAAAAATCTGTAAGGAAGCTGTTGGCAAGAAGTTTACCTGTGCACTTTGACCAAGTGGGTTGTTTTTGGGGTCTTGTAAATTTGTTTTAACTGTGTAGTTT
This sequence comes from Cetorhinus maximus, assembly GCF_964194155.1. Taxonomy (NCBI): domain Eukaryota; kingdom Metazoa; phylum Chordata; class Chondrichthyes; order Lamniformes; family Cetorhinidae; genus Cetorhinus; species Cetorhinus maximus. Next base: position 146,265,453 of record NC_135886.1, read on the forward strand.
TAATCTTGTGTGCTTAAGTTCTTTTTTCTTATTGCTAATAAATCTTTTAACTTTAAAATTCTATAAGTGTTCTATGCTTCTGGGATCAGTAGTTTTCCCCTCGTTTTCAAAATACAAAAAAAAGGTTATGATCAGTAAGACAAGTTTCCGTCTGGGATTTGGCTTGCTCAGTGAACATCAGCTGGGGCCAGAACAATCAGTCATAAACTTATTGAATGGTGGAGCAGGTTCGAGGAGCCAAGTGGCTACTCCTGCCCCTAATTCATATGTCCATATTGAGACAGATCAGTGAGATGCCTGTTGTGACCTCTGAACATCTCATATCTCTTCATCTACCATTAGATCAACACCATTACCATCAACATCCTGGGGGTTGCCATTGACCAGAAACGGAACTGGACCAGCCATATAAATACAGTGGCTGCAAAAGCAGATCAGAGTCTGGGAAATCTGTGGCATGTAACTCACTTCCTGACTCCCCAAAGCCTGTTCACTATCTAAAAGGCACAGTCAGGAGTGTGGTGGAATACTCCCCACTTGCCTGGACGAGTGCAACTCCATCAATACGCAAGAAGCTTGACACCATCCAGGACAAAGCGGCCCACTTGATTGGTACCCCATACACCACCTTCAACATTCACTCCCTCTACCACCAATGCAAATGACAGCAGTGTATACCACCTATAAGATGCACTGCAGCAATGCTGCTTCAGCAGCAACTTCCAAACCCATGACCTCTACCACTGAGAAGAATAAGGGCAGCAGATGCAGTGGAACACTGTCAGCTGCAAGTTTCCCGCTAAGTCACACACAGAATCACAGAATTTTAATGGCAAAGAAGGAGGCCATTTGGCCCATTGTTTCTGTACCGGCTCTCCAAATGACCATTATGGCTTAGTGCCATTGCCCTGCCTTTTCCCCGTATCCTTGCACATTGTTTCTATTCAAATAATCATCTAATGCCCTCTTGAATGCCTCGATTGAACCTGCCTCTGCCACACTTCCAGAAAGTGCATCACATCACATTTGCTTCTTTTGCAAATCACTTTAAACCTGTGCCCTCTCGTTCCTGGTCCTTATACGAGCAGGAATAGCTTCTCCTTATCTACTCTATCCAGCCCCCTCATGATTTTGAACATCTCTATCAAATCTCTTCTTAGCCTTCTTCTCTCCAAGGAGAACACTCCCAACTTCTCCAATCTATCCTCATAGCTGAATTTTCTCACCCCTGGAACCATTCTCGTAAACCTCTTCTGCACTCTCTCCAATGTGTTCACATCCTTCCTATAATGTGGCGCCCAGAACTGTAGACAATACTCCAGTTGAGGTCTAACGAGTGTCTTATATAAATTCAGTTTAACCTCCTTGCTCTTGTACTCTGTACCCCTATTAATAAAGCCCAGGATACTATATGCTTTATTAACTGCTCTCTCTACCTGTCCTGCCACCTTCAATGATCTATGCACATATACACCCAGGTCTTTCTGCTCCTGCACCACCTTCAAAATTTCACCACTTATTTTATATTGTCTGTCCATGTTCTTCCTACCAAAATGAATCACCTCACACTTCTCCGCATTGAACTTCATCTGCCATCTATCTGCCCACTCCACCAACTTGTCTCTGTCCTCTTGAAGTTCCACACCATCCTCCTCAGGTCAAAACACTCCCAAGCTTTGTATCATCTGCAAACTTTGAAATTGTCCCCTGCACACCAAGACCTAGATCATAAATATAAAACAGGAAAAGCAAGAGTCACAATACTGACCCCTGTGGAACTCCACTACAAACCTTCCTCCAGTCCAAAAAGTATCCATTGACCATTACTCTTTGCTTCCTATTTTTCAGCCAATTTTGTATCCACGTTGCTACTGTCCCTTTTATTCCACGAGCAATAACTTTTCTCACAGGTCAGTTGTGTGGCATTGTGTCAAGTGCCTTTTGAAAGTCCATGTACACCACATCAACAGCATTACCCTCATCGACTTTTTCTGTTGCCTGTTCAAAAAACTCAGCAAGTTAGTTAAACACGATTTCCCCTTTAGAAACCCGTGCTGGCTCTTCCTTAACAACCAATACTTTTCCATGTGACTACTAATTCTATCCCGAATAATTGTTTCTAGAATCTTGCCTGACTGAAGTTAAAGTGACTGGTCTGTAATTGCTGGGCTTATCCTTACAACCTTTTTTGAACAAGGGCATAATGTTTACAATTCTCCAGTCCTCTGGCACCACCCCCAAGTCTAGGGAAGACTGAAAGATTATGGCCAGTGCCCCTGCAATTTCTACTCTCACTTCCTTCAATATCCTTGGATGCATCTCATCCAGTCCCAGTGCCTTATCAACTTTAAGCACCGACAGTCTATTCAACCCTTCCTCCTTGTCAATTTTGAACCCTCCTAGTGACAAAGTTTCCTTGTCTGTCACCATGGCCTGGGTAGCATCTACCGCATCTATCTCCTTGGTAAAGACGGATGCAAAGTGTTCATTTAATAGTTCAGCCATGGCCCCTTTGTCCATGTGTAAATTGCCTTTTGGTCCCTAATCAACCCTACTCCTCCTTTTACTGCGCCCCCCCCCCCCCCCCCCCCCCCCAACCACCCCCTCCCCCCCTCCACCCCACCCCCACCCCACCTTTTACTATTTATATGTCTATAGAAGACTTTGGGATTCCCCTTTATGTTGGCTGCCAGTCTTTTCTTGTAATCCCTCTTCGCTTCTCTAATATGTTTTTTCACCTCCCCTCTGAACCTTCTGTATTCCTCTTGGTTCTCAATTGTATTTTCTACCTGACACCTGTCGTAAGCGCACTTTTTCTTCTTTATCTTCATTTCAATCTCCTTTTTCATCCAGGGAGCTCTGGATTTGTTTGTCCTACCTTTCCCTTTCGATGGATTATACCTCGACAGTGCCCGAACCAATTCTTTCTTGAAGGTAGCCCATTATTCAGCTACAGTTTTTCCTGCCAATCTTTCGTTCCAGTCTATCTGGCCCAGCTCCGTTCTTGCCCCATCGAAGTCAGCTCTCGTCCAGTTAATTATTCTTACTCTGGATTGCCTATCGTTTTTTTCTATCATCATCTTAAAGCGTACAATACGATGATCACTGTCTCCTAAAACTTCCCCCACTGACACTTGCTCTATTTGGCCCACCCCATTTCCAAGAACCAGGTCCAACAGTGTATCTTTTCTTGTTGGATTGGACACATACTGCTGTAGAAAATTCTCCTGACCACAATCTAGGAACTTTTAACCCCTCTCCGCCCTTTACACTACCACTGTCCCAGTCTATATTCGGGTAATTAAAGTCACCTAATATAACTACTCTATAATGCCTGCATCTCTCTGTAATTTCTCTGAAGATTTGTTCTTCTACATCCTTCTCACTGTTTGGCGGCCTATAGTCTACACCGAGCAATGTAATTGCACCCTTTTTGTTCCTTAGCTCCAGCCAAAATGATTCTGTCCTTGAATCCTCTGGGACATCCTCTTTCTCCAGCACTGCAATGCTCTCCTTAACCAATACCGACACCCCTCCTACTTTCCTTTTCTATTACTTTTGAACACCTTGTACCCGGGAGTATTTAACACTCAGTTCTGCCCTTCCTTGAGCCAGGTCTCTGTTATCGCCACAACATCATATTTCCACATGGCAATCTGCACCTGTAACTCCCCAATCTTATTTACTATACTCAGTGATTTCACATTTTGCTACTTTCTCCCTTACCCCGACTTTACCTATTAACTTACTATCCTCTATACTAGTGCTATCTGTCCCTCCCAGTATTTTGTGCAGCCTGGTATTCCTCTCTAATACTTTCTCTTGGTTCCCACACCCCTGCTGAGTTAGTTTAAAGCCCTCCCAACAGCACTAACAAAATGCCCCCACCAAAGAATTCAGTCCCAGCTCTGTTCAGGTGCAACCTGTCCGTCTTGTACAGGTGCCATCTCCCCCAGAGCCAGTCCCAATGTCCCAGGAATCTAAAGCCCTCCCTCCTGCACTGTCTTCCCAGCCACGCATTCATCTGCTTATCCTCCTATTTCTGTACTCAATGGCCTGTGGCACTGGGAGTAATCTGGAGATTACTACTTTTGAGGTCCTGCTTGCTAATTTTCTACCTAGCTCCCTAAATTCTGATTGCAGGACCACATCCCCCTTCCTATCTAAGTCATTGGTACCAATGTGGACCATGACCTCTGGCTGATCACCCTCCCCTAGAAGAATGTCCTGCAGCCGCTCTGTGACATCCTTGACCCTGGCACCAGGGAGGCAACAAACCATCCTGGAGTCATGTCTACAGCCGCAGAAACACTTGTCTGTTTCCCTAACCAATGAACCCCCTAACACTATTTGTTCTTCCTTTCTTCTTCCTCTCCTCCTGTACAGCCGGGCCGCTCGTGGTGCCACAAACTTGGCTCTGACTGCAGTCCCCTGAGGAATCAGTGCCCTCACCAGCTTCTAAGATGGAAAACTGATTTGTGAGCGGGACCCCAGGACTCCTGCACTAACTGCCTATGTCTCTTGTACTGCCTGGTGGTCACCCATTCCCTCTCTGTCTCCAGGCCCTTAAGTTGTGGTGTGACCACCTCTCTGAACGTGCTATCCACGTAGCTCTCAGCCTCGCGGATGTGCCACAGTGACTCCGGCCGCCGCTCGAGCTCTGAAACCCGGAGCTCAAGTTTCTGCAGCTGGCAGTGCTTCCTGCACATGTGGTCAACAAGGACACTGGTCCCGTCCATGACTTCCCACATATTACAGGACACACATTCCACTCAATTGAGCTGCCCTGCCATGTCTTAACTCTACTTCCCTTACGTTAACGTTATTCTACTTTGGATTATTTATATTAATTTATTATGTTGGCCCTAAATTTCCCTTATTCCTCGCACTTCTCAGTTAAATCCAAGTATAGCAGCTTATTTTAAAATATTACACTTATCTAATTTACTCACCATTTCCTACTTACCAAGGCCGTCGCTCTTCTTTCTGAGGAAAGGTATAGAGTCTTAGAGTCAGAGTTATACAGCACAGAAACAGGCCCTTCGACCATCAAGTACCTATCTATTCTGATCCCATTTTCCATCACTTGGCCCGTGGCCCTGTATGCTATGGCATTTCAAGTGCTCATCTAAATACTTCTTAAATGTTGTGAGGGTTCCTGCCTCTACCACCCCCTTAGGCAGCGTGTTCCAGATTCCAACCACCCTCTGGGTGAAAACATTTTTCCTCAAATCCCCTCTAAACCTCCTGCCCCTTACCTTAAATCTATGCCACCTGGGTATTGACACCTCCGCTAAGAGGAAAAGTTTCTTCCTATCTCTGCCCCTCATAATTTTGTATACCTCTATCAGATCCCCCCTCAGCCTTCTCTGCTCTAAAGAAAACAACCCTAGCCCATCCAGTCTCTCTTCATAGCTGAAACACTCCAGCCCAGGCAACATCCTTGTGAATCTCCTCTGCACCCTCTCCAGTGCAATCACACCCTTCCTATAGTGTAGTGACCAGAACTGCACACAGTACTCCAGCTGTGGCCTAAATAGTGTTTTATACAGCTCCAACATAACCTCCCTGCTCTTATATTCTATGCCTTAGCTAATAAAGGCAAGTACCCCATATGCCTTCTTAATCACCTTATCTACGTGTGCTGCTGCCTTCAGGGATCTATGGACATGTACACCAAGGTCCCTCTGATCCTCTGTACTTACTAGAGTCCTACCATTCATTGTGTATTCCCTTGCCATGTTAGTCCTCCCAAAATGCATCACCTCACATTTCTCAGGATTAAATTCCATTTGCCACTCCTTTGCCCATCTTACCAGCCCATCTATATCGTCCTGTAATCTAAGGCTTTCCTCCTCACTATTTACGACACCACCAATTTTTGCGTCATCTGCGAATTTACTGATCATACCTCCCATATTCACGTCTAAATCATTAATGTACACTACAAACAGCAAGGGTCCCAGCACCAGTCCCTGCGGTACAACACTCATCACAGGCTTCCAATCGCAAAAACAACCTTCAACCATCACCCTCTGCCTCCTGCCACTAAGCCAATTTTGGATCCAATTTGCTAAATTGCCCTGGATCCTATGGGCTCTTACCTTCTTGACCATCCTCCCATGCGGGACCTTGTCAAAAGCCTTACTGAAGTCCATGTAGACTACATCAACTGTACTACCCTCATCTCAGAATCACAGAATCTTAACGGCACAAAAGGAAGCCATTTGGCCCATCGTGACTGCACCGGTTCTCCAAATGAGCAATATGGCCTAGCGCCATTCCCCTGCCTTTTCCCCATACCCCGCGCCTTGTTTCTATTCAAGTAATCATCTAATGTCTTCTTGAATGCCTTGATTGAACCTGGCTCCACCACAATTCCAGGCAGTGTATTCCGGACTCGAACCACTTGTTGTGTGAAAAAGATTTTACACAAATCTACACAACCAGTCACCTCCTCGAAAAGTTCAATCAAATTTGTTAGACATGATCTCCGCACTGACAAAGCCACACTGACTATTCCTGATTAATCCCTGCCTCTCCAAGTGGAGATTAATTCTGTCCCTCAGAATTTTTTCCAATAGGAAAAAAAATCCCTACCCTTCTCGAATAATGGTACCACATTCGCTGTCCTCTAGTCCTCTGGCACCTCTCCTGTGGCCAGAGAGGATTTGAAAATTAGTGTCAGAGCCCCCGCAATCTCCTCCCTTGCCTCACATAGCAGCCTGGGATACATCTCATCTGGGCCTGGGGATTTATCCACTTTTAAGCTCGATAAAACTGCTAATACCTTCTCCCTTTCAATGCTAATTTGTTTAAGTATATCACAGTCCCCCTCCCTGATTTCTACACCTACATCGTCTTTCTCCATAGTGAACACAGGTGAAAAGTAATCATTTAAAACCTCACCCACGTCCTCCGGCTCCACGCACAGATTGCTTCTTTGGTCTCTAATGGGCCCTACTCTTTCCCTGGTTTATCCTCTTGCCCTTAATATATTTATAAAATGCCTTGGGATTTTCCTCTATCTTGACCACCAGTCTTTTTTCATGTCCCCTTTAGCTCTCCTCACTACTTTTTTAAGTACCCCCCCATACACTTTTGATACTCCCCTAGGGCTTCCGCTGTTTTCAGCCCTCTCTATCTGCCATAAGCCTCCTTTTTTTCCCCTACCCAATCCTCTATATCCCTTAACATCCAGGGTTCCCTGGACTTGTTTGTCCTACCCTTCACCTTTACAGGAACATGTTGATCTTGAACTCTCAATGTTTCCTTTTTGAATGACTCCCACTGGTCTGATGTAGAAAAAGGTAGAAAAAGATGGAAGCACCTCCTCCCTTCTCACCAAACTCCCTACATTACCAAATTCCAACTGAAGGACTCGACTGCAGCCAAAAACAGCACTCCAGTGCATACCATCCTGACTTGGAAATATATCGCCGTTCCTTCACTGTCGCTGGGTCAAAATCCTGGAACACCCTCCCTAACAGCACTGTGGGTGTACCTACACCACATGGACTGTAGCAGTTCAAGAAGGCAGCTCACCACCACCTTCTCAAGGGCAATTAGGGATGGGCAATATATGCTGACCTTGCCAGCAATGCCCACATCCTGTGAAAAAACAAATTTAAAAAAATGGTTGCTAATGCACCAACCTGTATGCCAATGCTGAAGACAAAGATCATTTCTACAACAACCTAGATGATATTCTGAACCATCTGCCACATGGAGAAAAGGTATTTCTCCTGAGGAGTTTTAACACAAGCGTTGGATCAGACAGTTTCATGCCAAACATGCCTCAGTCATTGTGGTGTTGGCAAGATGAACTAAAATGGACAGTGGCTACTCAAACTTAATGCACTGGGTGGACTTTGTCCTGGAAAGTGTTGGTAATGCAGGAATCGCCACAAGATCTGAGATCGAGACACTGGCACCAACTTGATCTGATAATCACCAGTCTTGCGACAGTTGGAAGGAGGCGATGGTGTAGTGGTATTGTCCAGCGACCCAGGGTAATGCTCTGGGGACCTGGGTTCGAATCCCGCCATGGCAGATGGTGGAATTTGAATTTAATAAAATTCTGGAATTAGAAGTCTAATGATGATTGTTGTAAATACCCATCTGGTTCACTAATACCCTTTAAGTAGGGAAATCTGCCATCCTTACCTGTCTGGACCCACAGACTCTGAAATGTCCCAGCAAGCCAATCAATTGTATCAAACTGATACAAAGTTACAGAAAAGGAATGAAACCAGACAACAAACCTGACATTGACCGGAAAAGATAACAGCAAAACCAGACCTGTGAACCCTGCAAAGTCCTCCTTACTAACATTTGGAGGCTAGTGGCAAAATTGGGAGAGCTGTCTCACAGACTTGTCAAGTAACAGCCTGACATAATCATCCTCACGGAATCATACCTTACAGGTAATGTCCCAGATACCACCATCACCATCCCTGGGTATGTCCTATCCCACTGGCAGGACAGACTCAGCAGAGGTGGGGACACAGTGATAAACATAGAAACGAGGAGTCGGCCCTTCGAGCCTGCTCTGCCATTCATTGTGATCATGGCTGATCATCCAACTCAATAGCCTGCTCCCGCTTTCTCCCCATACCCTTTGATCCCTTTCACCCCAAGAGCTATATCTATGTTTTGGTCTCAACTACTTTCTGTGGTAACGAATTCCACAGGCTCACCACTCTCTGGGTGAAGAAATTTCTCCTCATCTCAGTCCTAAATGGTCTACCCCATATCCTCAGACTGTGACCCCTGGTTCTGGACTCCCCCACAATCGGGAACATCCTTCCTGCATCTACCCTGTCTAGTCCTGTTAGAATTTTATAGGTTTCTATGAGATTCCTCCCTCATTCTTCTGAACTCCAGCGAATATAATCCTAATCGACTCAATCTCTCCTCATTTGTCAGTCCCGCCATCCCAGGAATCAGTCGGGTAAACCTTCGCTGCACTCCCTCTATAGCAAGTACATCCTTCCTCAGATAAGGAGACTAAAATTGCACACAATATTCCAGGTGTGGTCTCACCAAAGCCCTGTACAATTGCAGCAAGACACCCTATTCCTGTACTCGAATCCTCTGGCTATGAAGGCCAACATACCATTTGCCTTCTTTACCGCCTGCTGCACCTGCATGCTTACCTTCAGCAACTGGTGTACGAGGACACTCAGGTCTCGTTGCACATTCCCCTCTCTCAATTTATAGCCATTCAGATAATAATCTGCTTTCCTGTTTTTGCTACCAAAATGGATAACCTCACATTTATCCACATTATACTGCATCTGCTATGCATTTGCCCATTTGTCAAATGGACTTGTCCAAATCACACTGAAGCATCTCTGCATCCTCCTCACAGCTCACCCTCCCACCCAGCTTTGTGTCATCTGTGAATTTAGAGATATTACATTTAATTCCCTCATCTAAATCATTAATATATATTGTGAATAACTGGGGTCCCAGCACCGATCCCTGCGGTACCCCACTAGACACTGCCTGCCATTCGGAAAAAGACCCGTTTATTCCTACTCTTTGTTTCCTGTCTGCCAACCAGTTTTCTATCCATCTCAGTACACTACCCCCAATCCCATGCGCTTTAATTTTACACGCCAATCTCTTATGTGGGACTTTGTCGAAAGCCTTCTGAAAGTCCAAATAAACCACATCCACTGGCTCCCCCTCATCAACTCTACTTGTGACAACCTCGAAAAATTCCAGTAGATTTGTCAAGCATGATTTCCCTTTCGTAAATCCATGCTGACTCTGTCTGATCCAATCAGGAGGAAGTTGCCCTGGGAGTCATCAACATCGACTCTGGACCCAGTGAAATCCCGTGGGCAAGGAAACCTCCTGCTGATTACCACATATTCCCCACCCACCCCACCATCCCCCCACTCAGCTGATGAATCAATACTCCTCCATGCTGAACAGCAGTTGGAGGAAGCACTGAGGGTGGCAAAGGAGCAGGATGTACTCTGGGTGGGGGACTTCATTGTCCATCAAGAGTGGCTCGGTAGCACCACTACTGACCGAGCTGGCCGAGTCCTAAATGACATAGCTGCTAGACTGGGTCTGCGGCAGGTGTTGAGGGAACCAACAAGAGGGAAAAAGATACTTGACTTCATCCTCACCAACCTGCCTGCCGCAGATGCATCTGTCCATGACAGTAGCAGTAGGAGCGACTACTGCACAGTCATTGTGGAGATGAACTCCCATCTTCACATTGAGGATACCCTCCATCGTGTTGTGTGTTACTGCAACTGGGCTAAATGGAATAGATTTTGAACAGATCTAGCAACTCAAGACTGGGCATCCATGAGGTGTTGTGGGCCATCAGCAGCAGCAGAATTGTACTCAAGCACAATCTGTAACCTCATGACCAGGCAGATCCCCCACTCTGCCATTACCACCAAGCCAGGGGATCAACCCTGGTTCAATAAAGAGTGCACCAGGCATACCTAAAAATGGGGTGTCTACCTGGTGAAGCTATAACACAGGACTACTTGCCTGCCAAACAGCATAAGCAGCAAGTGATAGACAGAGCTAAGCGATCCCACAACCAACAGACCAGATCTAAGCTCTGCAGTCCTGCCACATCCAGTCATGAATGGTGGTGGACAATTAAACAATTCACTGGAGGAGACTGCACAAATATCCCCATCCTCAATGATGGGGGTGTCCAGCACTTCAGTGCAAAAGATAAGGCTGAAGCATTTGCTACAATCGGCAGCCTGTGGATGATCCATCTCGGCCACCTCCTGAGGTCCCCAGCATCACTGCTACCAGTCTTCAGCCAATTCGATTCACCTCCACATGATATCAAGAAACGGCTGAAGGCACTGGATCCTGCAAAGACTATGGGCCCTGACAATAGTACTGAAGACTTGTGCTCCAGAACTTGCCGTGCCCCTAGCCAAGCTGTTCCAGTACAGCTACGGCACTGGCATTTACCTGGCTATGTGGAAAATTGCCCAGGTATGTCCCGTACACAAAAAGCAAGACAAATTCAACCCAGTCAATTACCACCCCATCAGTCTACTCTCGATCATCAGTAAAGTAATGGAAGTGGTCATCAACAGTGCTATCAAGCTGCACTTGCTTAGCAATAACCTAATCACTGATGCCCAATTTGGCTTCCCCAGGGACACTCAGCTCCTGACCTCATTACAGCCTTGTTCAAACATGGACTGAAGAGCTGAACTCTCGAGGTGAGGTGAGTGTGACTGCCCTTGACATCAACGCAGCATTTGATCGAGTGTGGCATCAAGGAGCCCTAGCAAAACTGGAGTCAATGGGAATCAGGGGGAAAACTCTCCACTGGTTGGATTCATACCTAGCACAAAGGAAGATGGTTGTGGTTGTTGTAGGTCAGTCATCTCAGCTCCAGGACATCACTGCAGGAGTTCCTCAGGGTAGTGTCCTCGGCCCAACCATCTTCAGCTGCTTCATCAATGACCTTCCTTCCATCATAAGGTCAGAAGTGGGGACGTTCGCTGATGATTGCACAATGTTCAGCACCATTCATGACTCCTCAAATACTGAAGCAGTCCATGTCCAAATGCAGCATGACCTGGACAATATCCAAATTTGGGTTGACAAGTGGCAAGTAACATTCGCGCCACACAAGTGCCAAGCAATGACCATCTGCAACAAGAGAAAATCTAACCATTGCCCCTTGACATTCAATGACATTACCATCACTGAATCCCCCACTATCAACATGTTGGGGGCTACCATTGACCATTAATCAATAATATATATTGACCATCAATCATTAATATATATTGTGAATAACTGGGGTCCCAGCACCGATCCCTGTGGTACCCTACTAGTCAATGCCTGCCATTCGGAAAAAGACCCGTTTATTCCTACTCTTTGTTTCCTGTCTGCCAACCAGTTTTCTATCCATCTCAATAAACTACCCCCAGTTCCATGCACTTTAATTTTACACGCCGAACTGAAACTGAACTGGACTTGGCATATAAATAATGTGGTTACAAGAGCAGGTCGGAGGCTAGGGATCCTGCGACGAGTAACTCACCTCCTGACCCTCCAAAGCCTGTCCACCATCTACAAGGCTCAAGTCAGGCGTGTGATGGAATACTTCCCACTTGCCTGGATGAGTGCATCTCCTTCAACACTCAAGAAGCTTGATACCGTCCAGGACAAAGCAGTCTGCTTAATTGGCACCGCATCTACATGCATTCACTCCCTCCACCACCGATGCACAGTGGCAGCAGTGTGTACCATCTACAAGATGCACTGCAGGAATTCACCAAAGCTCCTTAGACATCACCTTCCAAACCCATGACTGCTACCACCTAGAAGGACAAGGGCAGCAGATAGATGGGAACACCACCACCTGGAAGTCCCCCTCCAAGTCACTCACCATCCTGACTTGGAAATATATCGCCGTTCCTTCACTGTCACTGGGTCAAAATCCTGGAACTCCCTCCCTAAAAGCACTGTGGGTGTACCTACACCACATGGACTGCAGTGGTTCAAGAAGGCAGCTCACCACCACCTTCTCAAGGGCAATTATGGATGGGCAATAAATGCTGGCCCAGCCAGCGAAGCCCACATCCTGTGAATGAATTTTTAAAAATTGTGCAGGGCTTTGGGGAAACCACACCTGGAATAGTGTGTGCAAATTCTGTCTGCGTAAAGGAAGATTATACTTGCATCAGAGGCAGTACCGCCAAGGTTCACTAAATTGGTCCCTGGGATGAGGGTTGTCCTGTGATGAGAGGCTGAGTAAATTGGATCTATATTCTCTGGAGCTTAGAAGAACGAGAGGCAATTTTATTTAAGCATACAAGATTCTGGAGGGGCTTGACAGGGTAGATACTGAGAGGTTGTTTTCCCTGGCTGGGGAATATAGAACAAGGGGGCACAGTTTCAGAATAAGGGAGCGACCATTTAGGACTGATACAAGGAAAGATTTCTTCAATGGGTTGCAAATCTTTGGAATTCTCTACCCCAGAGGGTTGTGGATGCTCCATCGTTGCATACATTTAAGGATGAGATGGACAGATTTTTGGCCTCTCAGGGAATCAAAGAATAGAGGCAGGTGGGAATGTTTAACTGATGCTGAAGGTCAGCCATGATCATATTAAATGGTGCACCAGGTTCCACAGGCTGTATGGTCTTCTCCTGCTCCTATTTCTTATGTGCTTAGAAGATGTGATCTGTCCAGCATTCTTCACACCCACACCTATCACAATGAGATACTAATCACTTGCTTGTCAGTAGCAGATTGAAGGCACAACCACGGAAAATACATAAGTCCAAACACAATGACATTCCGCAAATCAAATTTCATGCACGAGGAATGATGACGAATGTCCAAAGTTCTTCCATCTGAGGGCTCACCAGATAATGCTGAAAAAGCATGGAAGTCCTCTGATCAATCATCTACAAAGCTGCAGTAATCATGTTTGGCAAAGAAAAAACAGGAACAAAGATTGGTTTGAGACCCACCTTGCAGAAATGACTTCTGTCATTAAGCAAAGAGAACAGCTCGCCTGGCTTACAGCCTCTAATGCATTTGACAATCTCAGGCTGGCTAAGGCAAATGTACAGAAGACAGCAAGGTACAGTGCCAACAAGTATTGGATCAATCTATACAAAGAGATACAAACTGTTAGTGACATTGGTAACCTGCGCGCTACGTCTGACAGGATCAAAAAAGAATGAGGCCCAACCATTACCAAAGTTGCCCCTTTGAAATCTGGGGACAGGGAAATACAGATTGACAGGAACAAGCAGATAGCGTGTTAGGGAGAGCACTACTCTGAGCTACACTCACTTAGGACAGATCTCTCTTCTGCAGCTACCTGTCATGTTTAAGTCTGATGCAGAACCCTCATTATTTGAGCTCAAGAAGGCCATTGACTCCCTAGCAGCAAGGAAAGCATCTGGAAAGGACAGAATACCAACTGAGCTACTCAATGTGGAAAAACACACCTACTGCTTTACCTTCAAGACGACCTCATCCTCTGCTGGAGAGAAGGCTCTCTCCCACAGGATATGCATGATGCAAACATCATCATGGTATACAAGAACAAAGGCAATCGAGGGAATTGGAACAATTACTGGGGAATCTCACTCCTCAATGTCATTGGGAAAGATTTTGTTAACCAGGATCCATCGACTAGCTAACAGAATACATGAAGAGGCACAATGTGGCTTCAGAGCAGTCAGATCTATGGTAGACATAACCTTCCTACACCAGCTTCAAAAAAGGTGCAGAGAGCAGCAAATACCGCCCTACCTTACTTTTGTGTATCTCACTAAAGCATGAGCAGGAGGGGGTCTCTATTGGATACCAGAAGAAAATTGGTTGTCTTCCCAAGCTTTGCAGTCTCACACAGTCCATGATAATAGGACCATTCAGTTCAACACCACCACTTCGTACAGGTTTGAGACCAAGAATAGGGCGGAATAGGGCTGTGACTTAGCCCCTAATCTGTTTGGCATCTTTTTCTCTGTCCCTCTGACCTATGCTTTCCCTGCCAACATAGGAGGAGTGTATCTCCATACAAGATCAAATGGCAACTCAACTTTTCAAGACTGAAAGCCAATACAAAAGTGCGGCATGTCCTGATTAGAGACTGTATGCTGCTGCTGATGATGCACTATAGTTGTCCAGACAGAAGACCAGCTCGAAAGACTTTCCCAGGTAGTTGCTACAGGCCCTTCCTCAGGCTGCTGACTTTTCACCTTCTCTCTGGTTCTTGCCAATATTCAATGTCCAAACCAGAGGTAAGGACCAGCGTCAGCATCTTGATTGCTAATCTCCATGACAAAGACCAGAACATCTTCAGGATAGGAACATAAAAAATAGGAGCAGGAGTAGGCCATTCAGCCTTTCGAGCCCACTCCGCCATTCAACGAGATCATGGCTGATCATCCACTTCAACACCATTTTCCTGCACTATCCCCGTATCCGTTGATGTTTTTAAGATGTAGAAATCTATCAATCTCTGCCTTAAACAAACTCAATGACCGAACCTCCACAGCCCTCTGGGGCAGAGAATTCCAAAGATCATCACCCTCTGAATGAAGAAATTCCTCCTCATCTCAGTCCAAAATAGCCTGCCCCTCATTCTGAGATTGTCCTCCCACTGTTCTAGACCCCCCAGCCAAGGGAAAGATTCTTCCTACATCTACCCTGTTGAACCCTGTAAAACAAGGAAGTATTCAATGAACGGCATGACACTTGGAAGTTCTGAGGAACAAAGGGACCATAAGACAGAGGAGCAGAAATTAGGCCAATCAGCCCATCCAGTCTGCTCTGCCATTCAATCATGGCTGATAAGTTTCTCAACCCCATTCTCCCGCCTTCTCCCTGTAACCTTTGATCCCCTTACCAATCAAGAACCTATCTATCTCGGTCTTAAATACGCTCAATGACCTGGCCTCCACAGCCTTCTGTGGCAATGAATTCCATAGATTCACCACTCTCTGGCTAAAGAAGTTTCTCCTCATCTCTGTTCTAAAAGGTCTTCCCTTTACTCTGAGGCTGTGCCCTCGGGTCCTAGTCTCTCCTACTAATGGAAACATCTTCCCCACATCCACTCTATCCAGGCTTTTCAATATTCTGTAAGTTTCAATCAGATCCCCCCTCATCCTTCTAAACTCCATCAAGTATAGACCCAGAGTCCTCAAACGTTCCTCATATGTTAAGCCTTTCATTCCTGGGATCATTCTCGTGAATCTCCTCCGGACCCTCCCCAGGGCCAGCACATCCTTCCTGAGATACGGGGCCCAAAATTGCTCACAATATTCTAAATGTGGTCTGACCAGAGCCTTATAAAGCCTCAGACCCACACCCATGCTTTTATATTCTAGTCCTCTCGAAATAAATGCCAACATTGCATTTGCCTTCCTAACTACTGACTCAACCTGCAACTTAACCTTAAGAGAATCCTGGACTAGGACTCCCAAGTCCCTTTGCACTCCAGATTTCTGAATTCTCTCCCCATTTAGAAAATAGTCCATGCCTCTATTCTTCCTACCAAAGTGCATGACCTCCAACTTTCCCACGTTGTATTCCATCTGCCACTTCTTTGCCCATTCTCCTAACCTGTCCAAATCCTTCTGCAGCCTCCCCGCCTCCTCAATACTACCCGTCCCTCCACCTATATTTGTATCATCTGCAGACTTAGCCAGGATGCCCTCAGTTCCTTCATCTAGATCATTAATGTATAAAGTGAAAAGTTGTGGTCCCAACACTGACCCCTGCGGAACTCCACTAGTCACCGGCCACCATCCTGAGAAGGACCCCCTTATCCCCACTCTCTGCCTCCTGCCAGACAGCCAATCTTCTATCCATGCTAATACCTTGCCTCTAAGGCCATGGGCTCTTATCTTACTGAGCAGCCTCCTGTGCGGCACCTTGTCAAAGGCCTTCTGGAAGTCCAAGTAGATAACATCTGGACCTTGGCATGTGTGTCCATAGATCTTTGAAGGTGGAGGGGCATGTTAGTGGGGTGGTGAAGAAGGCATATGGGACACTTGCCTTTATCAATTGAGGCATTGATTACAAAAGTAGGGAGGTCATGTTGGAGTTGTATAGAACCTTGGTGAGGCCACAGCTGGAGTACTGTGTGCAGTTCTGGTCGCCACATTATAGGAAGGATGTGATTGCACTGGAGGGGGTGCAGAGGAGATTCACCAGGATGTTGCCTGGGATGAAACATTTAAGTTATGAAGAGAGGTTGGATAGACTTGGGTTGTTTTCATTGGAGCAGAGAAGACTGAGGGGCGACCTGATTGAGGTGTACAAGATTATGAGGGGCATGGACAGGGTAGATAGGGAGCAGCTGTTCCCCTTAGTTGAAGGGTCAGTCACGAGGGGACATAAGTTCAAGGTGAGGGGCAGGAGGTTTAGGGGGACGTGAGGAAAAACCTTTTTACCAGAGGGTGGTGACGGTCTGGATAGCGCTGCCTGGGAGGGTGGTGGAGGTGGGTTGCCTCACATCCTTTAAAAAGTACCTGGATGAGCACTTGGCACGTCATAACATTCAAGGCTATGGGCCAAGCGCTGGTAAATGGGATTAGATAGGTAGGTCAGGTGTTTCTCACGTGTAAGTGCAGACTTGATGGGCTGAAGGGCCTCCTCTGCATTGTGTGATTCTGTGATTTCAAAATCCCAGAGAATAAAGTCCCAGTCTATTTAATCTTGATGAATAGCTTCTACTGAGATGGCAACTTAAAATCTGCTACCCATGGGGTAAAAGTGATGTCCGTGCATTTGCTGGTGTGTGTACGTGTGCATAAGAGAGGTGTGAGTGAGTGAAAGTGAGAGAGGGTGGCCTGAGAGTAAACATATTCCTCGTGTTTGTGAACGTGTGCCTACATTGAATGAATGCTTGCACACGAGAATAAGTGTGCGTGACTTAAGCGAGCATGTGCCTGAGTGTGCACACGAGTGTGGAGAGCACAAACACTTGCAACCAAACCAGGAGTAAAAGACCGAACTATTTAAAGTATCTGAAATAAAACTGGCAAACTGCACCAAAACATTTAATTATTTGTTCACTGAAAACAATTTCTTTTAACATGACTAAGCAAAACTTGAGCTGAATTATAAACTGCTTTTCTTTATGTCCTATGGAAATACAAAAACCCAACCACATCAATTGGATTTTCAAAACCACATGTAGCAGTATTTAAAGCCCTGATTTTGCAGTTAACATTAATGATCCTTTAATTATTAAAATGAATTGAGGCATCTCGTATAAAAATGTGACACTGTATGTGAGTAACTAATATATATATATATATATACACACCAGTTTCATGCAGTAACACATCAATGTTTAAAATGGCTGTGGAGCATTTTCAGTGATGCTAAACATATTGCTAAAATGTACACCAGCAGTGAAAGGTACTTATAAATACCATAGTGCACGTCAGTCAATTGCAAAATCTGTCATGAAAGGAGTCTTATTTAGGTAATAGATTAAAGGTGCAGAACTCCTGGGAGCCGACTGCCTTCACATCTGAATGTTAATGCTTTTTGCTGTCTTGAAAACAGTTTCCAGAAGTGACAGTATTAATTCCATAATTTTGTTAGGCATCTCTAGAGGCAAGTATAATTGAGAGTAACACGGATGCTCGGATGTACAGTCACAGAAAACAATCGTCTCAGCATCTTTATGGTAAGTCTTGCAAAATGAGAAGGAACCAATTTTGCAGTTTCTGTTTGAGAACTTGCAGAGAACCACATCCAAACTGATAGTATAGTCGTCACAGAAAATTCTGAGTGTGTTGTGATACTGATGCATTAAAATAGGAACTTCCCCAATATTTTAAGCCTCCTATGATTACATACAAAACTCACAAAACCAGGATTGTAATATTAGGCTTTTTTTATGGTATTTTAAGTAGTCTCAGTAAGGGGGAACTGGTTTAAGACACAGGAGCAAATGGGAAAGGCAGCAGTTGCCACTACAATAAACTCAAAAGGAAAACAGGAATGATAGGGGGATTGGAAATTTTCTTCACTGCTCCATCTCCAAAGACAGAGGCACAGTCCAACAGATTGTTCGAACAGGATAGGTTTCAGCACCATGTCTCTGGATGTGCCACAGTCATTGCATCACAGAAGTTAGTGCGGGAAACAGCGAAGGAGATTCGGCTGGTTAGCAGTGGCCTAAAAGCAGCTTTGTTGTTTGTAACTGGAAGATCAGTCTGGGGTGCACACAGCTGCACTGGTTTTTTGCAAGCCAGTATTCCAAGTCTGATGTTGCTTTTTACATTTTTACAAACATTGATTGATAGATGACCAATCGCTCTCTGTATTTTATATCTTCAGATTGAGTATATATTTAAAAATTAAACTCCTTTGACTGAAGCTCTGTAGAAGGGTCAAAGTTGAAAGTTCCTCCAGGGGTGGTTTCAGGAATAAGGCAAGGATCTTCATCAATCTGTCAGGGCACAAAAACAACAAGTTTTCAGTGAGCTGTAATCAAACCACACACACCCCCACCCCCGAAAACACCCCCCCACACACACCCCCACCCCCCAAAACACCCACCCACACACACCCCCACCCCCCAAAACACCCCCCCACACACACCCCTACACCCCAAAACACCCCCCCCCACACACACCCCTACCCCCACCCCCCCACACACACCCTTACACCCCAAAACACCCCCCCCACACACACCCCTACCCCCCCCACACACACCCTTACACCCCAAAACACCCCCCCACACACACCCCTACACCCCAAAACACACCCCCACACACACCCCTACACCCCAAAACACCCCCCCCACACACACCCCTACACCCCAAAACACCCCCCAACACACACCCCTACACCCCAAAACACCCCCCCACACACACCCCTACCCCCATCCCCCACACACACCCTTACACCCCAAAACACCCCCCCACACACACCCCTACCCCCAACCCCCCACACACACCCTTACACCCCAAAACACCCCCCCACACACACACCCCTACCCCCACCCCCCAACACACACCCCTACACCCCAAAACACCCCCCCACACACACCCCTACCCCCACCCCCCACACACACCCCCCCAAACACCCCTACCCCCCCACACACACCCCTACCCCCACCCCCCCACACACACCCCTACCCCCCCACACACACCCCTACCCCCCCGCCACACACACCCCTACCCCCCCCCACACACACACACACCCCTATCCCCCACACACACACCCCTACCCCCGCCACACACACCCCTACCCCCCCACCAGACCCCTACCCCCCCACACACACCCCTACCCCCCCGCCACACACACCCCTACCCCCCCACACACACACCCCTACCGCCCCCACACACACCTCCACATGCACACACGCCCCCCACACGCACAACCCATCTTCCCACTCACACACATCCTCACACCCATGCAAGTGCACACGTCCATCCTCACACACGTGCACACACACAGTAAACAATAGCTGTAATTTAGTCACACACAATAAATTCTGATTAATGCTGATCAAACTGACACAGCAGAAAAGTCACACCACTTCAGTACATGTGGTCTGCGATTTGTTGCTTTAACATTTTAGTCATTTGTAAAAGTTTTCATCTAAAGTGAAATCATAACTACATTCTTCAAAAAGTATTCTACAATTTCATAAATCTTTCCTCTCAGCATTAGTCAATCAAATTGTTGCTTCGCAACAAGTCTCATATGACAAGAACATGAGGGATTGAAATGATGATATGGAATGCGCTGATGGAATATGGCCTGAAGTGGTGTTAGAAACAGATTCAATGGAAAATAAATAATTGAAGGAGAAAAATGTGCAGGGCTATGGGGAAGGGGCGGGGGAGTGGGATTAATTGGATAGGCTCTTTCAAAGAGCCAGCAAAGACATGATGGACCAAATAGCCTCCCTCTATACTGCAAAATTCTATCATTAGATAATAGCGGATGCTATGCAGGCCAGCATACATTACTCTGTGGTCATGGATAACTTCATTTTTTAGGAGGTATCAAGGCAAACACTGCTTCAAATGCCCTACAGTTGATAATTTGGAAAAAATGACTTTGGTCCAAATAAACATGCAACAAGAAACTTAAATTGACAAGCGCAGTATAAAATGCCTGCAACCAAGACAGGAATCTGAACCCAGTGTACCAAGCTTGTCTACATCACTTCCTCTCAGTGTACACCACAATGACTTGTAGGGTTTTACTTTACGTCATGAGTAACTAAACAATTAGCAAATATAATGAGTACTACTTCTCCAAAAGATAAGAACATACAAATTACGAGCAGGAATAGGCCATTCAGCCCCTCGAGCCTTGATTCAATAAGATCATGGCTGATCTAATTGTGACCTCAACTCCACTTTCCTGCCTACCCCGGATAATATTTGACTCCCTTGTGGGTCAAGAATCTATCTCTGCCTTAAAAATATTCAATAACCCTGTCTCCACCACTCTCTGGGGAAGACAATTCCACAGGCTTTTAATTGTTAGGGAAGAAAACAGTTAAAGAAGTTCAATTGCTAATTATTAGGTTGTTTAACTAAGCACCCATTTGGTTGTATAAAAGGGATAACAGCTGAGACTAGTGCTCTCTGTGGAGAGTTTTATGACAACCAATAAAACTCTGTCTGAAGGAGTCTGTCTTGGTTTCGGTCTTCATTTCTAAACAACTATTGGAGCTTAACAGTGGTAGCAGAGAATGGTTGCTGCTTGTAAGTAATAGATTGGAAAGTAAGCTTTCTTCGGACAACGGACTGTATTTGGAGTTAAATTTAAGAGCAGAGTGGTTCGGAGTAACTTTGAAGAATGGCTGAAATCAAAATGTCGAGTTTCGGGGTATGATTACCCACTGATGTTTTTTGGGAGTGAACCCTATGAGCAATGGAAAAATGAAGTCACCATGTGGACACGGGTTATGTTCTTGACAAAGAAAAAACAGGGAATGGCCTTGGCACTTTCATTACCATATAAAAACAAACTAAAATACAAAGTATTTTTGGAGTTGGAGCCTGAGCATTTGGACATGGATGAAGGTTTGGATTTATGGATAAGATCTATCAGAAGGATGACTTGTTAAGTGCTTATGAAGCGTGGTCTGATTTTGACAAATTTAGAAAGTTGGAAGAAAGTTCTATAGAAGATTACATAATGGAATTCAGTAGACCATATGCAAGATTACAAAAATTCCGTCTAGAAATTCCCCAATCAGTGCTGGCGTTCAAGTTACTAGACTGTGTCAGAGTATCGAATATGGACAGGCTCCTAGTTCTAATGGGAGTTGGGTTTGCAGAGACACACACACACACACACACACACACACACACACAGCTAGAGCAGATGTAAAAAGCTCTAAAAAAAGTTCCTTGGAAAACATTCCTTTCCGGCAGCGTTCATGGCGCAAATGAGCCATTCGGCGGTAAGACAGAAAATGGAGGATATATTGTTAATGGGATGGTGAGATCGCTTAGAAACAGGACGCAGGCGTCAGTAAGAAAGGAGATTTATAATTAGAAACAATGAGGATAGAAACACCTTGGACAATTATGGCAGGAGAAAAGAATCAGGGATTTACAACAAAAGAATGAACCGCAGAAATGTCCAGGGTGTGGTCAATCAGTGTTTTAGATGTGATTCAAAATGCTATTATGAACTGAACTGTCCTAAACGATATAATAAGGTGTTTGAAATTAAACATGAGACAGGAGACTTAGAAGAAAAAGATGGAGATACTGACCAAAGAGAGGGCATTGTATTAGTTACAAGATGTTTCAGCCCAGTGATGAATGTCTTGGTGGCAGAGTCCTTCAGCTGTGCGGTGCTAAATAGCGGATTCACGTCTACATTCTGTGGAATAGACTGGTTAAAATGCTGCCTGGACTCCTTAAATGATAAGTTTAAGAATTTGAGAGTTCTGCCAGTTTTAGATTTGGAGATGATAATACCCTAAAATCTTTTTTAAAAAGGGTAGAGATTCCCTGTAAGATAGCTGGAATCAATCATTTCCTCAGCACAGATGTAGTGTCGAGCGAAATACAGTTACTGATGAGCAGACCATTGATGAAGAAAGTGCAAATGGAGCTGGACATGGAGAATGACAAGGCCATTGTATTTGGAAAACCTGTGGATTTACAATTTACACGATCTGGACACGACTGTATTCCTTTAATAAAACCTAACTTTTCTACTAAGGAGATTAAAGAAGTGTTATTGGCGTCAGGAGATAGGAATTTGGAAGACGCAAAGCAAATTGTGTTAAAATTGCATCAGCAGTTTGCCCATCCTCCTTCACTAAGATTAAAAATGTTGCTAAGGGAGGCAGGAATAAGGGATGGAGAGTACACTAAACTTAGAGGAGATAAGCGATAGGTGTGATATATATATATATATAAGAAATACAGAAGGACACCATCACGGCCCATTGTGAGTCTACCCTTAGTGAGGGATTTCAATGAAGTTGTGGCGATGGATTTAAAGGTGTGGGATAAAGAAAAGCACAATTTTATTTTACATTTCGTAGATTTGGCAACAAGGTTCAGCCAGTCGATAATCTTATACAGTAAAGAAAGTAATTGTGGATCAGGTAATGGAGAAGTGGATAGGGACCAGAATGGGACCACCAGCGAAATTCCTCACTGATAATGGGGGGTGAATTTGCTAACAATGAGTTCAGGATATGTGCGAAAACATGAATGTAATAGCTATGAATGCCACAGCTGGAAGCCCCTTTAGTAACAGAGTGTGTGAAAGGAATCACACGGTTATAGATGAGATGCTTCGTAAAATATTGGCAGATAGGCCAAGCTGTAAATTAACATCAACTCTAGCATGGGCTGTCCATGCCAAGAATCCACTGGAGATGGGTGGGGGCTACAGTCCATATCAGTTGGTTTTTGGTAGAAATCCAAAAATTCCTTCAGTCCTGAGTGATCATCTCCCAACTTGGGAGGGAACTACAATTAGCTCTACCTTTTCTGAGCATTTAAACACACTACACGTGGGTAGAAGAGCGTTCCTTAAAGCCGAAGTTTCAGAAAGAATTCAGCGAGCTCTAAGACACAATGTACGTCCATCGGAAACTATTTTCAATCCAGGAGACATGGTATACCATAAAAGAGGACTTAATGAGTGGAGAGGCCCCGGAAAGATTATAGGTAAAGATGGTAAAACAGTCATTTTACAACATGGGAACCAGACTATTTGGGTACACTCATCAAGGTTATTTGGCGCAGACTACAAATTTGCTGGTTTGGAGAGTGTTGTAGGAAGGGATGAGGAACCATGTACTTCTCATACCTGTATGTTGGATGATTGTGAGGATCAGGTTGCTGAAGTTGACAGGGTATCTAAAGATGGAGACAGTAATTTGGACAAAGAAGATGAGGCAATTTGTCCCAGAGGACAACTGCCAAAAGCTGACACTATAGTTACATACTTGCCAGAAGGGGCCAGTCAATGATGGGATGTGACAATTGTAGGTTGAAGGCCACTGGAAAATATAAAAACTGGTTAAATGTATGAGATAAAGGACAGGAGGTTAGGCCTATGGATTGGGAACATGAAGTACAAAAACGGAAGGCACAGAAACACGGTATCTGTTCAGACAGTGGATTTGGGAGTGAACATGCCTCTAGGAAGAGATCGCAAACTGTTGAAAGAACATTCATAAACGGGAAAGGGAGATCAAACAGCAACAGTCTGGAGCGTGATAGAGGGCAAAGCTTAATAAGGTCATGGAATATGGCACAGACTGGCAACGCTACAAGGAGCAGAAGCCCATGTGATCGAGAAGTCTCAGTAGCTTCAAACAAATTAGACGATAAATTAATAAAGGATCCAGATAGGGGACAACCAGCTCTGTCTCATAGATGGATATGCACAGAAAAGGTGCTTCCTAGTGGGACTTACAAAGCTAAAGCCAGGCTAGTGGCACGAGGGTTTGAAGAAAAATTGGGTGACTGGGATATACGAGTAGATTCACCCATGGCAGGGAAAGTTATGCTGAAAATCTTTTTAGCTCTATTAGCTACAAATACTTGGGAATGTAAGTCCATTGATATTAAAGCTGCTTTTTTGCAGGGACACCAACTTCAAAGGGAAGTTTTTCTCTGTCTACCAAAACAGGTGCCAAATGCAGAAGGGACTCTCTAGAAGCTAAATATATGTGTTTATGGTTTAAATGACACCTTCAGAGTTTGGTATTTCTCAGTGAGGTCAGTTTTGTTAAAGTTAGGCTGTCTTCAGTTGCAAACAGACCCAACAATGTTTTACTGTCATCATGGAAACTTGCAGGCATCTTTATGATGCATGTAGATGATTTTTTGTGGGGTGTGAGTAGCGAATTTGAAACAGTTGTCATTAATGGGCTCAGAACGGAGTTTAAAATTGGAAATCAGGCTTCTGGTGCATTAAAATACATTGGATTGGAAATCAGGCAGAGCGGATCACACGTCCTTTTTATATTAGCAATCCGATTTAGAGAACGTCAATCCCATTGCAATTAGTCATGGTACGGCCTCCCAGAATGATACAGCAGCTTCTGAAACAGAGAAAGAGGAACTCAGAAGTCTAATTGGGCAACTCAATTGGCTAGGCAAACAAACCAGGCCAGATGTCAGTTTTGATGTTTTGGAATTGGGCACTAAAATGAACGATCCCAAGGTTGAAGAAATCATTCGGACAAACAAAACATTGACAAAATTAAAAATGGAGCAGTGTGTTTTGAAATTCCCATCTTTGGGTGATGTTAGAGAAATGAAACTGATTGTGTTCGGTGATGCGTGCTATGCAAATCTGTGATAGATTTTCAAATGCGGGAGGATTTATAATATCTCATGGGAGGAAAAGGCAAATGCTGCCCTTTGACATGGGAATCTAAAAAGATATGAAGAGTTGTAAAAAGTACGTTAGCAGCAGAGACTTGTTGAGGAGGTAGATATGGTTGTCTTTATATCAAAGATACTGGCAGAAGTTTTAAATGGAAAAGGGTATTCGGGATTGGTACCTATTGAATGTCTTATAGATAACAAGACTCCTTGGGAAAAAGTTCACTCTACAAAGTGCATTAATGAGAAGAGATTGCCAATTGACATTGCAAGCTTAAAACAGATGCTCGAGAATAAGGAGATTGCCAAGATCAAATGGATTGATAACAGCTACCACTTATCTGACTGCTTCAGCAAAAGAGGAGCGAGCTCCAAGCAGCTACTAGAGATCCTCAATGAGGGATGTCTTTTTCTTTAAAAAAATACTTCTTTTGTGTGGACATATCTATACATATGTTTCTTTTAAGGAGGGCAATAAGGTCAATTTATTGAACGAAAAATATATATTGATGTTTGTTATTACTATTATCTTTTTTCTGTGATTATATAAACTCTGGGTTATTTTCTTTTTAAGAAGAGGGGAATCTGTTGGGGAAGGAAACAGTTAAATAAATTAAATTGCTAATTGTTAGGTTGTTTAACTAAGAACCTATTTGGTTGTATAAAAGGGATAACAGCTAAGACTAGTGCGGTCTGTGGAGAGTTTTATGACAATCAGGAAAACGCTGTCTGAAGGAGTCTGTCTTGGTTCCGGTCTTCATTTCTAAACAACTATTGGAGCTTAACAACGATCGTTAGAGAAAAAAATTCTCCTCATTTCCATCTTAAATGGGAAACCCCTTATTTTTAAACTATGTCTCCGAGTTCTAGTCTCCGGCACAAGGGGAAACATCCTTTCAGCATCCACTCGATCAAGTCCCCTCGGGGTCTTATATGTTTCAACAAGATCACCTCTCATTCTTCTAAACTCCAATGAGTACAGGACCAACCTCTCCAACCTTTCCTCATAAGATAACCCCTCCATCCCAGGAATCAGTCAAGTGAACCTTCTCTGGACAGGTTCTAATGCAGGTCCTTTCTTAAATAAGGAGACCAAAGTTGTATACAGTTCTCTGGATGTGGTCTCACCAACGCCATGTAAAACTGTGGCAAAACTTCCCCTTTTTATTCCATTCCCCTTGCAATAAACAATGACATTCCATCACTTCCTGTACCTGCACATGAACTTTGTGTGATTCATTTACCAGGACACCCAGATCCCTCTGTACCTCAGAGTTCTGCAATCTTTTGAAGTTTCGAAATGCCCTCCAACTGGGAAATTTATGGAACATAATTTCAAATCCACAGATATGTTTTGACCTCATGATTGGAACTATAAATTTCAAAAAGATAAGCTGCAGCCAGCAGTACAGGGCTGGGCAGCAAGGGGTTAATTCAGACGTTTAGTGACTCATCGAAAGGGTTTGGACAATGACTAACATGATCAAGAAGTCTGATTACCCAATACAATGGCACAAAGGACATATTGTCAATACAATATGCTCAAGGAATTATTCAACCACCACAGACAGTAGGACTGGAACAGGGTCATTCAAACCCTTATTAACTTTGGAGCCAGGTGCTGTTACTGTGACACCTCAAACAGCAGGAGAATTGTTCATAAAATGAGAACTGATAGTATTAGTCTGGATACTTCTTCCATTGAAAACCCTGTATTTTCTCAACTAAACGGGCATTAGAACAACAGGAAATATGTTTTGACGTGTCTGAGTTAAATTACTATAAAATCTGAGCACCTGGGCTGCAGTTGGAAGAAGGGTCGAATTTGGTCACCTTGACTCAGGACAGTCAACACCGGACAGACCAGCCGTGCTGGGGGTTCTAAGTTTCAGCCCAATCATAGTGATAGGGTCTGAGGGTTTTGTGAAGGTTTGGGGTGAAAACTTGGTGTTTTTTGCCGGTACCTTGTAACTTGTTTCAGACATATCTCGGTGACATTGGTCTGAGAGATTTTTTTCTCTCAAGGTTCCAGGACAGGACCTGGTGTTCTGCCTGTGTTTTTGTAAGTTTTAACCGAGTCGTTTTTGTGATTTTGTGTTGGGTACCGGAAATAGGTTGTTTTAAGTTTTGGGTTTTGTACTGTAGGGTTATGGGTGATTCAATAAAACAATTGCGAATGATCTGGTCATTCTGTTCAAGCCATACACTTGTGAATCTGGTGTCACGAACTTGAGTGTGGGGAGGGTCTCTGAGGGAGAAGGGAACCCCTACACTCTCTCCATTTAAATAATATTCTGCTTTTTTTGTTCTTCCTGCCAAAGTGGACAAGTTCACATTTTCCCACATTACACTCCATCCTCTGAATTTATGTCCACTCACTTAACCCATCTCTATCCCTTTGCAAAATCTTTATGTCCTCTTCACAACTTACTGCCTTACCTATCTTAGTGTCATCAGCAAAGTTAGCAACCATACATTCAGTCCCTTCATCCAAGTAACCGATATAGATTGTAAATAGTTGAGCCCCAGCACTAATCCCTGTGGCATTCCACTCATCACATCTTGCCAACCTGAAAATGACACATTTTTGCCTACTTTGTTTCCTGTTAGCTTACCAATCCTCTATCCATCCTAATATGTTACCCCCTACATCATGAGTTCTCATCTTGTATAGTAACCTTTGATATGGCACCTTGTCAGTGCTTATGGAAATACAAATATACCACATCTACAGGTTCCCCTTTATCCATGTTGCTTGTTACTTCCTCAAAGAACTCTAATAAATTAGTCAAACGTGATTTCCCTTTCACAAAACCATGTTGATTCTGTCTGATTGCATTGAGATTTTCTAAGTGCCTTCCTATAAACTCCTTAATAATAGGTTCTTGCATTTTCCCTTTGTCAGATGTGAGGCTAACTGGCCTGTAGTTTCCTACAATAAGCTCATGTTGAAAACATTCTCACCTCCACCCCACAGAAATAGTGGTCAATGATCTCGTAGGCAAGTTTGTAGATGTCCTCATTCTCATGCTGCTGCAGGGCTTCAATTTTTTCAAGTCCTGAGAAGTGTAGCAGTGTTAAATATTTCAATCCAGAGATACAAACAGTTTGATCTTCAGGGGGTAATATTAAAAGCACTTCACTTACCTCCACACTCCTCTATCATTTCAACTAATGTATTTGTGTCAGAACCAGCCCCCTTCAAAATATTATTTAGACCATCAAGAACCACCTGAATCACCTGAGGATCTTTCACACCAAGCAATTTACAGAAAGGAGGGATAACATTCTGCTGGACGAGGTATTCAACCTGAAAAGCAATGAATTAAAAACTCAAATAAGAGATATCTATACATATGCACACTTGGTCCTTTACAACCTAAACTGAACTTGCTTTCAATAATCCTAAATTAATGCGGCAACTTAGTGCATCTTAGGATGTTCCACATACAATGCATTACGTATTGAAGTGCAGTCACTTTTGTTGGTGAATGCAGCAGTGACTGAGTCTAACAACCAACAATGAGATGTGTGACCAATCTAACTGTTTTTGGTCATGTAGGATGAGAGGCTGAGAACTTCCATGCAGAAAACTTCCTGCTCTGGCCTGGAATGCCAAGGGATCTTAAATATCCCCCGAACAGTAGAGTGAGCCTCAGCCTGAGGTCATGAAACTGCCAAAGGAGATGTCAGAGAATGGTCAGAGGTGGCATACCCTATAGTTCTTGCTCAGTGCAAAGATCAGGATTGTACGTTTTGTGTTCCGCCTACCAAACAGTAAAAATCCAAGAAACATTCAGTTTGTCATCAGTGAACAGAATCTCAGAATAGTCAAAATATTTTGCTTTCACAACATAATTGCCTACCATAAGTCAGGCAATAGACTCAATTATCTGTGTACCACATTGAATTTTATTTTTATAATCTTCAAAGCACTTCCTTATCGAAAAGCTGCTACATTTATGGAACAAACATTTGGACAGGGGAAGCAAAGTGGCAAATGCTAGCAGATGGGGTACAAATTCCCATTACTTTCCACCCAATGAAAGATATTCAAACTCACATCACTCAATCCAAAATTAAATATTTCCAGATCTGAAATGTACTGTACGCTCTGCATGAAAATCACACGTTATTACCAAATTGAAAACACGTGTTAAGGATTGTAGGACTTTCTTTTCTAGCTAACTATTGTGGAAATACACTTCCCAGAAGAGTATGAAAAATGTATGTTTAGGAAAATGAAGTAAGTGCAGGTCCATGAGAATGGCCAGATGGTGTGTTCACCAGACACACAATGACATGGTGTTTCTGCGTTGCCAAAAGGTGCAGTTACCTGTTCCTTTCTGCCACTGATTGTCAGGTTACTGATGGCCCATGCTGCTTCCTTCTGAGTCCCAAAATCTCCCTTGAAGGAAGGACAACCATTTAATAATTAGTGGTCGAATATTCAAACACAAAACCCACATGACAAACAATCATCATGACCTTTATACACAGACTGCTCAGAGGTTAGCTTCAGACACACATTAGCGGGAAAATAACCAAGGATTATAAAGATGTGGAACCAATCAAATAAATCAAACTACTTCTTCACTAAATTTAAAATAAAACAGGATAAATAAATCTTGATGTAACCAGAGAAAAGACATAACTTCCATTTATATAGAGCAACAGGACAAAGCACTTCACAATGAATTACTTTTGAATTGGGTGTACCTATACCACATGGAGTGCAGCGGTTCAAGAAGGCAGCTCACCACCACCTTCTCAAAGGCAATTAGGGATGGGCAATAAATGCTGGCCTAGTCAGCGATGTCCATATCCCATGAACGAATAAAGAAAAGTGAAGCCACTGTTACGCAAATATGCCTGCCAACTCTGCACAGTAGGATCCCATAAACAGAAGAAGAATCAATTGGATCTGTTTTTCAGGCTATTGAGGAGGAAGGAAGACACTGGGAAAACAGTGTGTTTAAGTGTCGTCATGGGAACTTCAACAACTACCTGACCAGGCAGATTATTTCCCACTTCAACAGTGCAGTACTCCCTCAGTACCGACCCTGACAGTGCAGCACTCCCTCAGTACCGACCCTCCAGCAGTGCAGCACTCCCTCAGTACTGACCCTCTGACAGTGCAGCACTCCCTCAAGCACCGACCCTCTGACAGTGCATCGTTCCCTCAGTACTGCCTTCCGACAGTACAGTGCTCCCTCAATACCAACCCTCTGACAGTGTAGCACTCCCTCAGTACCGACCCTCTGACAGTGTGACACTCCCTCAGTACTGCTCTCTGACAGTGCAGCATTCACTCAGTACCAAGCCTCGGACAGTACATCACTCCCTCAGTACTGACCCTCCGACAGTGCGGCACTCCCTCAGTACTGACCCTCCGACAGTGCAGCACTCCCTCAGTTCTGACTCTCAGAATTGTTACAGTTCAGAAGGAGGCCATTTGGCCTATCATGTCTCCACCAGCTCTCCGAATGAGCAATTTACTTAGTGCCGTTCTCCTGCCTACTACCCATAAACCTGCACATACTTCCTCTGCAAATAAAGGTCCAATTCCCTTTTGAATGCCTCGATTGGACCTGCCTCCACCACAATCTCAGGTAGCGCATTCCAGGCCTTAACCACTCACTGCGGAAAAAGTTATTTCTCATATCGCTTTTGTTTCTTTTGCCAATTACTTTAAATCTGTGCCCTCTCGTTCTTGATCCTTTCACGAGTGGGAACAGTTTCTCCCCATCTATTCTGTCCAGAACCCTCATGATTTTGAATACCTCTATCAAGTCCCCTCTCAGCCTTCTCTTCTCCGATCTATCTTCATAACTGAAGCTCCTCATCCCTGGAACCATTCTTGTGAATTGTTTTTATACTCTGCCCAATGCCTTCACCTCCTTCCTAAAGTGTGGCATCCAGAACTAGATCAGTACTTCAGCTGAGGCCGAACCAGTGTCTTATACAAGTTCAACATAACCCCCTAGCTCTTGTACTCAATTCCCCTATTAATAAAGCCTAGGATGCCAAATGCTTTGTTAACCGCGCTCTCAACCTGTCCCGCCACCTTCAATAACTTATGCACAACTACATGCAGGTCCCTCTGCTCCTGCACCGTCTTTAGAGTTCTACCCTTTATTTTATATTGTCTCTCCATGTTCTTCGTACGAAAATTAATTCCTTCATATTTTTCCACATTGAACTTCATCTGCCAGCTGTCTGCCCATTCCAATTTGTCTATGTCCCATTGAAGTTCTACACTGTCCTCCTCACAGTTCACTATGTTTCCAAGTTTCGTATCATCCGCAAATTTTGAAATTGTGCCCTGTACACCAAGGTCTAGGTCATTAATATATATCAGGAAAAGCAAGGGTCCCAACACTGACCCCTGCGGAACTCCACTACAAACCTTTCTCTAGCCTGAAAAACATCCATTAACCACTACTCTCTGTTTCCTGTCACTCAGCCAATTTTGTATCCATGTTGCTACTGTCCCTTTTATTCCATGAGCTATAACTTTGCTCACAAGTCTGTTGTGTGGCTCTATCAAATGTCTTTTTGAAGTCCATGTACACCACATCAACAGCATTGCCCTCATCAACCCTCTCTGTTACCTCCTCAAAAACGTCTGGCAAGTTAGTTAAATACGATTTTCCGTTAAGAAATCCATCTTGATTTTCCTTAATTAATCTGTATTTGTCCATGTGATTATTAATTTTGTCCCTAATTATTGTTTCCAGAACAACACCAAAGCTAAACTGATTGGCCTGTAGTTGCTGGGCTAATCTTTACACTTTTTTTTGAACAAGGGTGCAATGTTTGCGATTCTCCAGTCCTCTGGCACCACCCCCGGGGTCTAAAGAAGACTGAAAAATTATGGCCAATGTCTCCGCAATTTCCACTCTCACTTCAGGGAAGTGTCCTGCGGTCAACATCGCTGTGAAGCAGTCTGGGAAGAGTGTCCTGCAGTCAGCATCGCGGTGAAGCAGTCTGAGAAGAATGTCCTGCAGTCAGTTCTTGTTGAAAATAAGAGTGACATCACAAGGCAGTGCGAGAGAGCGGTGGAGCGATCAGAACCAGCGCGAGTGTGGGGAAGGTTCAAAAAGTGACGTCAGTACAAAGGTGAGAGCTAACTGGTGAGTAGTGGTAAGTGTTTTTCTTCAGTTTAAAATAGATTAAGCTAAGGAAAGGTAAGGGTTCTAGTTTTTATTTAAAATACATAAATAATTAAACTTTTTTTTACTGTATTTAACTTAAAGGGTTTTTTTTTCAACTAGAAGCATGGCAGGGCAGCTCAGTCCCGTGTTATATACTGCCTGCAACATGTGGGAAGTCCTAGACGCTCCTTGTGCTCTGACTGACCACGTGTGCAGGAAGTGCCACCAGCTGCAGTTATTTGAGCTCCGTGTTTCACAGCTTGAGCGGCAGCTGGAGACACTGAGGTGCATCCATGAGGCTGCGAGTTTCGCAGATAGCACATTTTTAGATGTGGTCACCCCACAGCTTACGGAAGTGCAGACAGAGGGGGAATGGGTGACCATCAGTCAGGAGAAAGGTGTCAGGCAGGTAGTCAGGAAATCCCCAAGGTGCATCTCACTCGAGAACTGTTTTTCTGTGTTGGAAAATGGTGAGAGTGATGGTTCCTCTGGGGAGTGCAGCCATACTCATGGCACTGTGAGTGGTTCAGCTGTACAGGGGTGGGAGGAAAAAGAGGGAAAAAGAAATAGTGGGAGAAGACTCGATAGTAAGGGGAACAGACAGGCGTTTCTGCGGCCGTAGACGTGACTCCAGGATGGTATGTTGCCTCCTTGCTGCCAGGGTCAACGATGTCACTGAACGGCTGCAGGGCATTCTAAAGGGGGAGGGCAAACAGACAGAGATCGTGGTACATATTGGTACCAACGACATAGGTAGAAAGAGGGATGAGGTCCTGCAAGCAGAATTTAGGGAGAATTTAGATTAAAAAACAGGGCCTCAAAAGTAGTAATCTCTGGATTACTTCTGGTGCCACACGCTAGTGAGTATAGAAATAGGAGGTTAGTCCAGATGAATGCGTGGCTGGAGAGATGGTGCAGGAGGGAAGGCTTTAGATTTCTGGGACATTGGGACCGTTTCTGGGGGCGGTGGGACCTGTACAAGGCGGACGGGTTGTATCTGAACCGGAATGGGACCAACATCCTTGCGAGGAGGTTTGCTAATGCTGTTGGGGAGGGTTTAAACTAACTTGGCAGGGGGATGGGATCCTGAGAGGAGGTTCAGCAGGGGGAGATGCACAGCCAAAATTAGAAGAGAGAGCAAGTGAGTCTGGAAGGCATAAAAATTATAGGCCAGTTAAGGCACAAGGGAGTTTGGCAAGGTTGGATGGTGTTTATTTTAATGCAAGGAGTCTGATGAATAAGGCGGATGAGTTGAGGGCACAAATTAACATATGGAAGTATGATGTCATTGCTGTCACAGAGACATGGTTAAGAGAGGGGCAGGATTGGCAGCTCAATATTCCAGGATTTAGGGTCTTTAGGCGAGACAAGGAAGGAGGTAAAAGAGGAGGGAGTATCGCAACATCAATTACAGCAGTAAGGAGGGATGACATCTTAGAAGGCTCCTCAAATGAAGCCATATGGGTAGAACTGAAAAACAAAAAAGGAGCAATCACATTGCTGGGAGTGTACTATAGGCCCCCAAACAGTCAGAGAAAAATAGAAGAGATATGTAGGCAACTTTCAGAGAAGTGTAAAAATAATAGGGTAGTAATAGTGGGGGGATTTCAACTTCCCCAACATTAACTGGGTTAGTCAATAGTGTGACAGCTTTAGAGGGAGCGGAATTGTTAAAATGCATCCAGGAGAGCTTTTTAAGCCACTACATAGAAGGTCCTACAAGAGAAGGGGCAGTCCTGGACTTAATTCTAGGGAATGAAGCTGGCAAGAGGTAGAGGTATCAGTGGGGGAGCATTTTGCAGATAGTGATCATAACTCTGTTAGATTCAAGGTTGTTATGGAAATGGACAAGGATGGGCCAGAAATCAGAGTTCTAAATTGGGGGAAGGCTGATTTTAATAAGATCAGATATGATTTGGCCAGAATGGACTGGGAGCAGCTACTTTTAGGTAAATCTGCGTCATAGCAGTGGGACTCATTCAAGAAGGAAATAGGGAGAGCCAACATATTCCAGTAAAGACAAAGAGTGGGACAACAAATCCAGGGAACCCTGGATGTCGAGGGATATACAGGATTGGATAAAGAGAAAAAGAGAGGCTTATGGCAGATACCAAGGACTCAAAACAGTGGAAGCCCTAGAGGAGTATAGAATGTGTAGGGGGGAACTTAAAAAGGAAATTAGGAGAGCAAAAAGGGGGCATGAAAAAACATTGGCAGGTAAAATAAAGGAAAATCTAAAGTTATTTTATAAGAACATTAAAAGTAAGAGGATAACTAGGGAAAGAGTGGGGCCTATTAAGGACCATAGTGGTAATTTGTGTGTGGAGCCGGAAGATTTAGGTAGGGTTCTAAATGAATACTTTGTGTCGCTGTTCACAAGTGAGAGGGACAACGTGGGCATAGAAATCAGGCAGAAGGACTGTGATATAATTAAAGAAATTAGTGTAGAAAGGGAAGACATTCTAAGTGGTCTGGCAGGCTTAAAAGTAGATAAATCTCCAGGCCCGGATGAAATGTATCCCAGGATGTTGAGTGAGGGAAGGAAGGAGATAGCAGGGGTGCTGGCAATAATTTTAAATACCTCTCTAGCCACAGGAGAGGTGTTAGGGGAGTGGAGGACAGCCAATGTGGTACCGTTATTCAAGAAGTGAGGAAGGGATAAACCAGGGAACTACAGGCCAGTCAGTCTAACCTCAGTGGTGGGAAAACTATTGGAAGCAATTCTGAGGGACAGAATTAATCTACAATTGGAGAGGCAGGGATTAATCAAGGACAGTCAGCATGGTTTTGTTAAGGGGAGGTCATGTCTGGCCAATTTGATTGAAATTTTTGACGAGGTGACCAGATGTGTAGATGAGGGCAATGCATTTGACGTAGTCTACTTGGACTTCAGCAAGGCTTTTGATAAGGTCCCACATGAGAGACTGATAATGAAGTTAAGAGCCCAAGGGATCCAAGGCAATTTGGCAAACTGGATCCAGAATTGGCTGAGTGGCAGGAAGCAGAGGGTGATGGTCAAGGGGTGTTTTTGTGACTGGATGCCTGTGTCCAGTGGGGTTCCACAGGG
The DNA here is from genome assembly GCF_964194155.1 of Cetorhinus maximus. Lineage (NCBI taxonomy): Eukaryota > Metazoa > Chordata > Chondrichthyes > Lamniformes > Cetorhinidae > Cetorhinus > Cetorhinus maximus. Next base: position 146,301,015 of record NC_135886.1, read on the forward strand.
ATCGGTGTTGGGTCCCTTGCTGTTTGTGATATTTATAAACGATTTAGACTTGAATGTAGGAAGGTTGATCAGTAAGTTCGCGGATCACACGAAAATTGGTGGGATGGTAAACAGTGAGGAGGATAGCCTTAGACTACAGGAGGATATAGACGGGCTGGTCAGATGGGCTGATCAGTGGCAAATGGAATTTAATCCGGATAAGTGTGAGGTGATGCACTTGGGCAGGACAAACAAGGCATGGGAATACATGATGAATGGTAGGATCCTGGGAAGTACCGAGGATCAGAGGGACCTTGGTGTGCATGTCCACCGGTCCCTTAAGGTAGCGGGACAGGTAGATAAGGTGGTTAAGAAGGCATATGGGATACCTGCCTTTATTAGCTGAGGCATAGAATATAACAGCAGGGAGGTTATGCTGGAACTGTATAAAACGCTGGTTAGGCCACAGCTAGAGTATTGCGTGCAGTTCTGGAATCTGCATTATAGGAGAGTGCAGAGGAAATTTACCAGGATGTTGTATGGGCTGGAGAGTTTTAGTTATGAGGAGAGATTGGATAGACTGGGGTTATTTTCCCTGGAGCAGAGGAGATTGATGGGGCACATGATTGAGGTGTATAAAAGTATGAGGGGCATAGATACGGTAGACAGGAAGGAACTTTTCCCCTTGGTGGAGGGATCAATAACCAGGGGGCATAGATTTAAGGTAAGGGGCAGGAGGTTTAGAGGGGATGTGAGAAAGAATTTTTTCACCCAGAGGGTGGTGGGAATCTGGAACTCACTGCCTGAAAGGGTGGGACAGGCAGAAACCCTCCTAACATTTAAGAAGTATTTGGATGTGCACTTGCGATGCCATGGCATACAAGGCTGTGGGCCTAGTGCTGGAAAATGGGATTAGAATAGTTAGATACTTGTTTGCCTGGTGCAGACTCGATGGGCTGAAGGGCCTTTTTCTGTGCTGTAGACCTCTATGACTTTCCTCAATATCCTTGGATGCATCTAATCCATTCCTTGTGCCTTATCAACTTTAAGTACAGACAGCCTATCTAATTCCACCTCCTTATTAATTTTAAACTCTTCTGGTGTCTTAATTACCTCCTCTTCCATCATGGCCTGGGTAGCACCTTCTTCCTTGGTAAAGACAAATGCAAAGTATTCATTTTAATACCTCAGCTATGCCCTCTGCCTCCAAGCATATATGTCCTTTTTGGTTCCTAATCGCTCCTAGTCCTCCTTTTACCACCTTTTTACCGTTTATATGCCAATAGAAGACTTTGGGATTCCCTTTTATGTTAACTGCCAGTCTCTTTTCATACTCCCTCTTTGCTTCTCTTATTTGCATAGTATTGTCACTGGACTAGTAATCCAGAGACCCAGGGTAATGCTCAGGGGACCAGGGTTCGAATCCCACCACAGCAGATGGTGAAATTTGAACTCAGTAAAATTATGGAATTAAAAGTCTAATGATGACCATGAAACCATTGTTGATTGTCATTAAAAACCCATCTAGTCCATTAATGTGCTCTAGAGAAGGAAGCTGCTGTCCTTACTTGGTCTGGCCTACATGTGACTCCATAGAACCATAGAAAAGTTACAGCACAGAAGAGGCCATTCGGCCCATCTTGTCCATGCCAGCCCGAGGACACCCAGGTGCCCTTTCTAATCCCACCTTCCTGCACCCGGCCCATAGCCTTGCAGTTTACAGCACTTAAGGTGCAGATCCAGGTACTTTTTAAAAGAATTTAAGAGTTTCTGCCTCTAATACCAACTTGGGCAGCGAATTCCAGACACCCACTACCCTCTGCATAAAACAGTTCTTCCTCATGTCCCCCCTACACCTTCTGCCACTTATCTTGAATCTATGTCCCCTGGTTCTAGAATTCTCCACCAAGGGAAACAACTTTATCCTATCCACTCTTATCTATTCCCCTCATAATTTTGTACACCTCAATCAAAGTCACCTCTCAGCCTTCTTTGTTCTAAGGAAAACAACCCCAACCTATCCAATCTCTCCTCGTAGCTACACATTTCTAACCCTGGCAACATTCTTGTAAACCTCCTCTGCACTCTCTCCAGAGCTATTACGTCCTTCCTGTAATGTGGTGACCAGAACTGCACACAATACTCCAGTTGTGGCCTCACCAGTGTTTTATACAATTCCAACATTATATCCTTACTTTTATATTCTATACCTCTGCCAATGAAGGAGAGCATTCCATATTACTTTTTTACAGCCTTGTCTACTTGGACTGCTGCCTTCAGGGACCTGTGTACTTGTACGCCAAGATCTCTCACTTCATCTACCCCTCTTAATATATTCCCATTTATTGTGTAATCCCTGTAACTGTTTGACCTCCCTAAATGTATGACTTCACACTTCTCTATGTTAAAATCCATCTGCCACTTTACCGCCCACTCCACCAACCCATCTATATCGTTTTGGAGATTATGGCTATCCTCTACACTATCCACTACTCGGCCAATCTTTGTGTCATCTGCAAATTTCCCAATCGTGCCCCCCACGTTCACGTCCAAATCGTTAATATATAACACAAACAGCAAGGGTCCCAACACCGAGCCCTGTGGAATACCACTTGAAAGAACTTTCCATGCGCAAGGGCATCCATCAACCATTATACCCTTTGTTTCCTATTACAAAGCCAACCTTTTATCCAGTTTGCCACATTACCCTGAATCCCATGAGCTTTTACTTTCCTGACCAATCTGCCATGTGGGACCTTGTCAAACGCCTTGCTTAGATCCATGTACACAACATCCACTGCACTACCTTCAATCCTTCTTGTCACTTCCTCAAAGAATTCAATCAAATTTGTGAGGCAAGACCTTCCTTTAACAAATCCATGCTGACCATCCCTGACTAGTTCATGCCTTTCCACACGGTAGTTAATCCTATCTCTCAGGATTGATTCTACTAATTTGCTCACCACCGATGTAAGACTAAGTGGCCTATAATTATTTGGCATTTCCTTTGATCCCTTTTTAAACAATGGAACTGCGTTTGCATTTCTCCAGTCCTCCGGTACCTCCCCTGTATCTAGTAAAGATTGGAAAATCATCCTCAAAGCATCTGCTATCTCCTCCCTGACTTCCTTTAGCAGCCTCGGAAACAATCCATCTGGCCCTGGTGACTTATCAACTTTCAAGGATTTCAACCCTTCAAGTACTTCCTCTCTCTTTATGACTATCCCGTCCAACATCACTGCGAGATATCCTCCTGGACTACTATATCTACATCCTCCCTTTCCTTTGTAAACACGGAGACAAAATATTCATTCAAAACCCTTCCCACAGCCTCTGCATCTACACACAAGTTTCCATCTTCATCTCTGATAGGTCCCACTTTTTCCTTAACTAACCTTTTAGCATTAATGTATTGGTAAAACATACTTGGGTTATCTTTAACTTTACTTGCTAATCTTTTTTCATGCCCTCTCTTTGATTTACTTATTTCCTTTTTTACTTCATCCCTGCACTTCCTATATTCATCTAGGCTATCTGCAGTGCTTATTTCTTTGTGCCTATCGTACGTTTTCTTTTTCTGTTTGATCTTCCCCTGTATTCCTCTAGACAACCCAGGAGGGGGGGGGTGTCTAGATTTGGCAGTACCACTCTTATTTTTGTAGGGGACATATCTACTTTGTACCATTAGGATCTCACTTTTTAGTGCTTCCCACTGGTTTTCCACTGTTTTATCCTCCAGCAGTGCTGTCCAGTCCACCTCAGCCAAGTCCCTTCTCATTTCTGCAAAATTTGCCTTCCCCCAGTTCAAGACTTTTACTCCTGCCTTATCTCTGTTCTTTTCCATGGTAATGCTAAATCTAACTGAATTGTGATCACTGTCCCTGATATGGTCGCCAACTGTCACTTCACCCACTTGCCCGTCTTCGTTCCCCAAGACTAGGTCTAGAATTGCATCTCCTCTCGTTGGGTTTGTCACTAATTGGTTGAAAAAGTTTTCTTGGACACACTGCATGAATTTTTCTCCTTCAGTGCCCCTTATATTGTTTGAATCCCAGTTGACATTAGGATAGTTGAAGTCCCCTACTATTATTGTCCTCTTGTCCTTACAAGCAGAAACTTGCCTACATATTTGTTCTTCTATCTCCCTTTCACTATTTGGGGGTCTGTAGTATACACCCAGTAGTGTGGCTGCCCCTTTTTTATTTCTAAGCTCAATCCGTAAAGCCTCCAGACCCATAGCAATGTGGTTGACTCTTAACTGTCCTCTGAAATGGCCTAGCAAGCTTATCAGTTTCTCAAGGGCAATTAGGGATGGGCAATAAATGCTGGCCTAGCCAGTGACACCCACATCCCATGAATGAATTTTTAAAAATCCCCTCTGAACCTTGTTATTCAGCCTGATTTTCAATTGTATTTTCTATCTGACATCTGTCAGAAGCATAATTTTTCTTCTTCATCTTAATTTCTATCTCTTTAGTCATCCAGGGAGCTATGGATTTGTTGGCCCTGCCTTTCCCTTTCCAGGGAATATACCTTGACTGTGCCTTCTTTGAAAGTGGCCCACTGTTCAGCTACTGTTTTTCCTGTCAACCTTTGGCTCCAATTTATTTCACCCAGATCTGCTCTTGCCCCATTGAAGCTGGCTTTCCCCTAGTTAATTATTCTTACTCTGGATTGTTCTTTGTCCTTTTCCATAGCCAACCGAAACCTTATGATACAATGATCACTCTCCCCTAAATGTTCTCCCACTGACACTTGATTCACTTGGCCCACCTCATTCCCAAGAACCAGGTCTAGCAGTGCTTCCTTACTCATTGGACTGTCACATACTGCTGTAGAAAATTCTCCTGAACACACTCTAGGAACTCTTGCCCCCCTCTCTGCCCTTTACAGTATCCCAGTCTATATTCAAGTGAATAAAGTCCCCCACTATAAGTACTCTATGAATTTTGCACTTTTCTGTAATTTCCTTGCAAGTTTGTTCTTCTACATCCTTCCCACTAGTTGGTGTCCTGTAGACTACATCAAACAAACCCTTTTTGTTCCTTACCTCTACCCAAACAGATTCTGTCCTTGATCCCTGTGGGTCATCCTCCTTCTCCAGCACCGCAATGTTCTCCTTTATCAATCCTGCCACCCCTCCCCATTTTCTTCCTGGATACACCTTGTATCCAGGAATATTTAACACCCAGTTCTGCCCTTCTTTGAGCCAGGTCTCTGTTAAAGCCACAATATCATATTTCTACATAGCAATCTGCACCTGTAACTCCCCAATCTTATTTGCCACTTTGTGCATTCACGTACATGCACAGTAACCCTGATGTAGACTGCATTACTTTTTCCCTTACTATGACCCCACCCAATAACTACTGCCTCTCCGATATTGCAGTGCTCCCTCAGCACTGCCCTAGTGATAGTACTGACCCTCTGGCAGTGCAGCACTCTCTCAGTACTGCCCGACAGTGTTGTGTTGCTCCAGTACTGATCCACCGACAGCGTAGTGCTCCTTCAGTACAGACCCTCTGATAGTGCGACATTCCCTCAGTGCTGCCCCTCCAACAGCCCAGTGCTCCCTCAGAGCTGAGGGTCTTGCCTGTGGGCATGTATGAGCAGAAGACTGTTTGCTTGACCATGGAGTGATAGTATACTGAGTACTGCTGGTCACGTCACTATGTAGGTGCTTTTCAAGCTAGTACTTGCAGGGTAACAGCCCCCTAATGCAGAAACCTTAATACCAAAGATTCTAAATGTTTAGTTTAAAAATAAGTATAGTGGTGCAGGTTTACAGTGAAAAGAGCAGCAAGTGTACTTACTTTGGTGAGATGATGGACGATCATGGGAATGAGCCCAGCGTCTATGACTGATTGCACTTGCTGCTGGTTTCCAGCAGTGACATTTGAGAGGAACCACACTGCTTCCTGCACACAACATTACAACAGTTTATAGTCTGTAAGATTTGGATCACATTACACCAAATATTGCTCAATAGTGCAAGAACAACTTAAAGATATTAAATTTAAAAAATCAGAAATTGAAAGGCTTACTTTGCCTTTGTTTAATGCAAAACAAACTTTTAATCAAATATTTAGTGCTGACTCTGAGCTGAGTGAGGCAGTTTCAGCCAGGATAACATCAGGGCGGTTCAAATAGCTTCAGAGAAATGGAGAGAGAAAAACCTGCCCCAGTTCCTGCTCCTAATCCAGAAACTCCGAGCTGGAAAATATTAAGTCTGAATAATCGATGAGAATTGGATCAGGCTCTGCTGTGATGCTCCCTACCATAGAATCACCAGCCAAAGGGCCAGGCAATGTGAGCATCCAGGCTGGCCGAGCTGGGGGGGGGGTGGGAGCAGTGCGGGCAGGTCCCCGGGGATGGGGATGGGGATGGGGCGGGGCCGGGGCCCGAGGGGAGGGTGGGAAGGGGTGAAGGTGGGGCCCGGGGGGGGGGAAGGGGTGAGGGCCGGGCCCAGGGGAATGGGTTGAGGGTGGGGCCCGGGGGGGATGGGGTGAGGGGGGGGGGGGGGGGGGCCCGGGGGGGATGGGGTGAGGGCGGGGCCCGGGGTGAGGGTGGGGCCCGGGGGGGACGGGGTGAGAGTGGGGCCCGGGGGGGATGGGGTGAGGGTGGGGCCCGGGGAGTATTGGGTGAGGGTAGGGCCTGGGGTGGATGGGGTGAGGGTGGGGCCTGGGGGGGATGGGGTGAGGGTGGGCCCCGGGTGAGGGCAGTGTGGGCAATCAGTGTATCTACAAAATAAACTTACCTTGTTGATCTTCTCCTTTGGGTGGCTGAGTAGGTTTGGGAAGTGGGAGAGGACGTCACAGTTCAAGATGATTTGCGTCTGCTCATCAGTGCCAGTTACAATATTCCCCACAGCTCTCAGGGCAGCTGTCTGTGTAAGAAATGGGAGTAAACATATCACACACATCAAATTGTTCTGGGCATCAAAGCCAATACATCGGCTATCAGCAGATCAAGCGTCTTCGTGATCTCAGTGTTATTGGAAGCCTTGGCGAAGGCCACAGTTTCACTCTTGACTAAATAAATATTACAAATTTTACTGCAGTCAGGGTCATTTATGGCACTGGAGGCTGTTCGGCTCACTGAGAACATGCCAGCTCTCAGTACAGCAACCCCGTCAGTCCCATCCACCTGCAAGTTTATTTCCTGCAAGTGCCCTTTTGAAATAATTGATCGTCTCCACCTCCATCACCATCGTAGGCAGTGAGTTCTAGGTCATTACCACTCACTGTGTAAAAAGTTCCTCCTCACATTCTCACTCCATCTCTTGCGCAAAACCTTAAACGTGTGGCCGCTAGTCCTTGCGGTATCAGCAAATGGAAACTGCTTTTCTTTGTCTACCTTATCCAAACCTGTCATTTTTTTACACCTCTATCAAATCTCCCCTCAATCTCCTTTGTTTGAAGGAGAACAGCCCGGCTTCCCCAACCTAACTTTGTTACTAAAATCCCTCATCCCTGGAACCATTCAAGTAAATCTCTTCTGCACCTGCTCAAGTACCCTCATATCCTAAAGTGTGGTGAACAGAACTGGATGGAATTCTCTAGTTAGGACCTAATCAGAGCTTTATAAATGTTCAGCCTAACTTTCCAGCTTTTATACTCAATGCCTCTATTTATGAAGCCCAAGATCCCATATGCTTTGCTAACCGCTCTCTCAATATGTCCTACAACCTTTAAAGTTCAATGCATTTACACCTCCAGGTCCCTCTGCCCCTGCACAGTCTTTAGCACTGTGCCATTAAGTCTCTATTGCCTCTCCCTGTCTCTTCTGCCAAAATGCATCACGTCACACATTTCTATATTAAACTCCATCTGCCACTTCTCTGCCCATTCTGCTACGTATGTCCTGTTGCAGTCGGTTCATACCATCCTCACTGTTGGCCACTCCTCCAAGTTTGGTACCATTGGTAAATTTTGAAATTCTACTCTGTATTCCAATATCCAAGTCATATATAGCAGTGGTCCTAGCACTGACCCTTGGGGAAACATCCATCTACCATCCTCCAGTCTGAAAAACAATCACTGATCACAACTCGCTGTTTTCTGTCCTTAAGCCAATTTTTAAATTCAAACTAACACTGATCCTCCGAATCCATGAGCCTCAATTTAGTTAACCAGCCTCTACGTCAAACATTTTCATAAAATTCATCAAACTTCAGTTATTTCATCAAAAAATTCCATTAGATTAGTCAAGCATGATCTGCCTTTTACAAATCCATGCTGGATCTCCTTAACTAACTCAAACCTCTCTAAGTGCCTATTGATTTTTTTTTCCTGATTATTGTTTCTAAAATCTTACCCACCTGTTAAACTGACTGGCCTGTAGTTACAAGGACTGTCCTCACACCTTTTCTTGAATAAGGATGTTATATTTGTCACTGTCCAATCCTCTGGTACCTCCCCCGTATCTAGGGAAGATTGGAAGATTATGACGAGCCCTTCCACTATCTTCAACGCTACTTCCTTTAACAACCTGGGTGCAAGCCATCCGGACCAGGTGACTGTAAGCATAGTCAGCCTTTCCAGTACATCCTGCCTATCAATTTGCACTCCATCCATTACTTCTACCATTTCCGTTTCTATCGATATTTTGTCAGCATTCTCTTCCTCAGTAAATAAGCAAAGTACTCATTAAGTATTCTAGCCTTGCCCTGTGTCTCTAAGCATATATCACCCTCTTTGTCCCTAATGGGACTCAATCCATCTCTTACTACCTGCTGAGTGTTTACACACCAGTAGAAGATTTTTGAGTTTCCTTTTATATTAGCTATGTTAATATATAGAAATGTCCATAAATGTAAAAAAAAAGGTACCTCTTCTGTCACCAGAATGCCCAGATGTGATTAATGTCACGAGTCGAAGGTATTTGGATTACTCTTTCTAATCCACATTCTAAGATCCCCACTAATCTCTAAGAGGAGAAAATTTGCTTCCTGCTCCTTTTTATCTGTCCTTTCTCCGAAGGCCATGTGAGAATGTGCCATTATTCAGGGATCAGAGCAAGAGGTCCATTTTGTATTCAGTCTCTAAGGTTAAAAGCCTCAACAGTGCAGCCTTCGCTGACCACAACAGCTCAATCAAGGTTACATGACACATTCATTACGTCTAATACTGAACTTTCTCACATGCCAAGAGACCAATGTTGGGGAAGGAAACAGTTAACTCACAAGGAGTTTAAGTGGTAATTATCAGTTAACTAGCCTAGTACCCATTTGAATGTATAAAAGAGAAAACAGGTGAGACAAGCTCTTGGTGGAGTTTTATGCACCAAAAATACAATTTTATTGGAAGAAGCCAGCCTTTATCTCTGTTGTAATCAGCTAATATGACTTCATCAGCCAACATTTACTGCATATGGGCTAAAATTGATAAAGAGGAGGTTTGGATAGGCAGGCAGTACTTAAAGTTGATAAGGCACCAGGACCAGATGAGATGCATCCAAGGATAGTGCAGAAAGTAAGGATGGTAATTGTGAAGGCACTGGCCATAATTTTCCAGTCCTTCTTAGATACACAGGTGATGCCAGAGGGCTGGAGAATTGCAAATGTTGCACCCTTGTTCAAAATAGGATGCAAGGATAAGCCCAGCAGCTACAGGCCAGTCAGTTTAACCTTGATGGGGAAGCTTTAGAAATGATAATTCAGGACAAAAAACTTAACCATTACTTGGAAAATGTGGATTAATTAAGGAAAGCCAACACAGATTCGTTAAAGGCAAATTGTGTTTAATCTACTTGAGTTTCTTTGATGAGGCAGAGAGTTGGCGAGGTGTACATAAACTTCCAAAAGACATTTGACAAAGTGCCACATTAAAGTTGGGCTCATCAAAGTTGAAGCCCATGTAATAAAAGGGACCGTGGCAGCACAGATTCAGAATTGGCTGAGTGACAGGAAACAAACAGTCGAGGAAAATGGTTGCTTTGTTGGACTGGAAGAAGGGATATGTTGTGCTTTTCCAGAGATCAGTATTGGGACCCTTTGCCTGACATTTGTTAATGACCTAGACTTCGGTGCGCAAGAGACAATTTCAAAACTTGCACATGACACAAAACTTGGAAGCATTGTGAGTTGTGAGAGGATAGTAATAAACTTCAAGAAGTAATAGACAAGGTGGTGGAATGGGCGGACAAGCACTGGCAGAAGAGTCGAGAATCTTCAGACACTGGTTTAGGGTGGGTGGCAAAAGAAGCAACAGCGACATGAGAGAAAACTTCCTTATGCAGCGAGTGGTTAGGATCTGGAATGCATTGCCTGAGAGTGTGGAGAAGGCAGATACAATCGAGGCTTTGAAAAAGGAACTAGATAAGCAAGTGAATGGAAAACATTTGCAGGGATACAGGAAAGGGTCAGGGGAGTGAGTGCAGCTGAGTGCTGGCATAGATCTATTGGGCCAAATGGTCTCATTCAATACTGTAACTATTTTAAGATTGCTTTGTTTCTATATAATGCAGCCAATTTTAAAAAGTGAATTTTGCTAGGTCAGCATTTATTGCCCATCTCTAGTTGCCCTTGAGAAAGTGGTAATGAGCTGCCTTCTTGAACCTTGGCAGTCCATGTGGTGTAGGTACACCCACAATGCTGTTAGGAAGGGAGTTCCAGGATTTTGACCCAGCGACAGTGAAGGAACGGCGATATATTTCCAAGTCAGGATGGTGTGTGACTTGGAGGGGAACTTCCAGGTGGTGGGGCTCCCATTTATTTGTTGCCCCTGTCCTTCTAGATGTTAGTGGTCACAGGTTTGGAAGGTGCTGTTGAAGGAATCTTGGTGAATTCCTGCAGTGCATCTTGTAGATGGTACACACTGCTGCTACTGTGCGTCGGTGGTGGAGGGAGTGAATGTTTGTGGATGTGGTGTCAATCAAGCGGGCTGCTTTGTCCTGGATGGTGTCAAGCTTCTTGAGTGTTGTGGGAGCTGCACTCATCCAGGCAAATGGGAAGTATTCCATCACACTCCTGACTTGTGCCTTGTGGATGGTGGACAGGCTTTGGGGAGTCAAGAGGTGAGTTACTCGTCACAGGATTCCTAGCCTCTGACCTGCTCTTGTAGCCACAGTATTTATATGGCTAGTCCAGTTCAGTTTCTGGTCAATGGTAACCCCCAGGATGTTGATAGTGGGGGATTCAGCGATGGTTAATGCCACTGAACGTCAAGGGACAAAAGTCCCTGGCACTTGCCTGGCACTCTCACCTCACCTCACCTCGGGTGTTCAGCTCTTTTGTCCATATTTGAACCAAGGCTATAATGAGGTCAAGAGCTGAGTGGCCTTGGTGGAATGTTACTTGCCACTTATCAGCCCAAGCCTGGATATTGTCCAGGTCTTTCTGCATTTGGACATGGACTGCTTCAGTATCTGAGGAGTCTCGAATGGTGCTGAACATTGTGCAATCATCAGCGAACATCCCCACTTCTGACCTTATGATGGAAGGAAGATCATTGATGAAGCAGTTGAAGATGGTTGGGCCTAGGACACTACCCTGAGGAACTCTTGCAGTGAGGTCCTGGGACCAAAATGATTGACCTCCAACAACCACAACCATGTTCCTTTGTGCTAGATATGACTCCAACCAGTGGAGAGTTTTCCCCCTGATTCCCATTAACACCAGTTTTGCTAGGACTCCTTGATGCCACACTTGGTCAAATGCTGCCTTGATGTCAAGGGCAGTCACACTCACCTCACCTCGGGAGTTCAGCTCTTTTGTTCATATTTGAACCAAGGCTGTAATGGGGTCAGGAGCTGAGTGGCCCTGGCAGAACCCAAACTGAGCGTCAGTGAGCAGGTTATTGCTGAGTAAATGCCGCTTGATAGCACTTCGATAACACTTTCCATCACTTTTCTGATAATTGAGAGTAGACTGATGGGGCGGTAATTGGCTGGGTTGGATTTGTCCTTTTTTTTTGTGTACTGGACATACCTGGGCAATTTTCCACATAGCCGGGTAGATGCCAGTGTTGTAGCTGTACTGGAACAGCATGGCTGGGGGCACGGCTAGTTCTGGAGCACAAGTCTTCAGTAATATTGCTGGAATGTTGTCAGAACCTGTAACCTTTGCAATATCTAGTGCCCTCAGCCGTGTCTTTTGCACTGATGTGCTGGGCTCCCCATCAGTGAGAATGGGGATATTTGTGGAGCCTCCTTTTCCAGTGAGTTGTTTAATTGTCCACCATCATTCATGACTGGATGTGTCAGGGCTGCAGAGCTTAGATCTGATTTGTTGGCCATGGGATTGCTTAGCTCTGTCTATCACTTGCTGCTTCCAATGTTTGGCATGCAAGCTGTCCTGTGTTGAAGCTTCAATTGGCACCTCATTTTTAGGTATGCCTGGTGTTGCTCCTGGCATGCCCTCCTGCACTCTTCAATGAACCAAGGTTGATCCCCCAGCTTGGTGGTAATGGCAGAGTGGGAGATATGCCATGCCATGCAGTTAGAGATTGTGGTTGTATATAACTCTGGTGCTGCTGATGGCCCACAGCACCTGATGCATGCCCAGACTTGAGTTGCTACATCGGTTTGAAATCTATCCCATTTAGCACGGTGCTCGTGCCACACAACGTGATGGAGGGTATCCTCAATGTGAAGGTGGGACTATGCAGTGGTCACTCCTACCTATACTGTCATTAACAGATGCATCTGCAACAGGTAGACTGGTGAGGATGAGGTCAAGCAAGTTTTTCCCTCTTGCTGGTCAGCAAAGGGAAATAGATAAGTTAATGAGTTGACAAAAATTTAGCAAATCAAGTGTAATGTGGGAAAGTGTGAGGTTGCCCGCTTTGGCAGCAAGTATAGAAAAGCAGAATATTTAAATGGAGACAGACTGCAGAATGCTGCATTACAGAGGGATCTGGGTGTCATAAAATGTTCGCACGCAGGTGCAGCAAGTAACTAGGAAGGCAAATGGAACTTTAGCCATTTTTGCAAGGGGGATGGGGTGTAAAAATAGAGAAGTCTTGCTGCACTGGTGAGGCTGCACCTCAAGCTGTGCATATAGTTTTAGTCTCCTTACTTAGGAAGGGATATTCTTGCATTGGATTATCAGTTCAGATAAGGTTCACGAGGTTGATTCCTGGGATGAAGGGGTCATCGTACAAAGAAAGGTTGAGCAGTTTGGGCCTTTACTCATTGGTATTTAGAAGAATAAGAGGTGGTCTTATTGAAACATATAAGATTCTGAGGGGGCTTGAAAGGGTAGATGCTGAGAGGATGTTTCTCCTTGTGGGGGGGGATCTAAAACTATGGGGCACAGTTTTAAAATAAGAGGTCTCACATTTAAAACAATGATGAGGAGAATTTCTTCTCCCAGCAGGTCATTAATTGTTGGAATTCACTATAAGAACAAAAGAAATTGGAACAGGTGTAGACCCATGGAGCCTGCTCTGCCATTCAATATAATCATGGGTGATCTTGGGCTTCAACTCCATTTTCCTGCCCGCTCCCCATATCCCTTAATTCCCCGAGAGACACAGCCTTAAATGTATCCAACGATGGAGCATCCACAACCCTCTGGAGTAAAGAATTCCAAAGGTTGACAACCCTCTTAGTGAAGAAATTTCTCCTCATCTCAGTCCTAAATGATCAGCCCCTTATTCTGAGACTGTGCCCCATGTTTTAGATTCCCCAACCAGCAGAAACAATCTCTCAGCGTCTAACGTATCAAACCCCTTCAGAATCTTCTGGGTTTCAATGAGATCGCCTCTCATTCTTCTAAACTCCAGAAAATATAAGCCCAATTTACTTAGCATCTCATCACTGGACATGCCCCGCATCCAGGGACCAAAACCATCCCAGAGAGCATCGAGTCGGTCATTGAATATATTCAAAGCCGAGTTAGACAGATTTTTGCTCTACAAGGGAGTTAAAGGTTATGGAGGGGCCAGACAGGAAAGTGCAGTTAAGGTCACAATTAGATCAGGCATGATCTTATTGAATGGTGGAGCAGGCCCAAGGAGCTGAATGTCCTACTCCTGCTCCTATTTCTTATTGCCATCACTGCACTAGTCTGTACAAAGCACTAACCTCATGGCTATCACTGTACAAATCTGTAAAAAGCACTAATCTCACTGGCCATCACTGTACCTGTCTGTATAAAGATCTAATCGCAATGATTCATCACTCTAGCCGATGGGAAGCCTTGATAGTTTAATTTTTTGGAGCTTACCTGAACTTTTACCTCTTGGCAGCTGAGAAGTGGAATTAGATGAGGCACTACACCTGAGTCTATCACCATCTGGATCTGCTCATTTCCTCCGTCCGTTAAATAGGAGAGAGCCCAGACCGTGTCAACTAGAATCTGAGATAACAAATAGTGGTTAAGACAAGCAACTGCAGAGGCGAGTGTCAGGGTTTGCAAACGCAGGATGAATTTTCTAAATACTTACATTTGTATCACTGTGTTGTATTAATACACCCAGAGCTGGTAGCAACTGCAGAACAAAGAGAATCCTCATCACACATTATTCATCCATTCAAATCATTGCCAGTCTACTTTTTAAAAAACACTGCCTAAATGGTAAGTTCAACAGGTTCATTGCTAAATTGTTTCACACATAGTACAGAAGGCAAATCCCCATCGCAACAAAAGGTCTGCACAAAGGCTGTGCTGGTGTTTTGATAATATCTGCCAATAATCCCATAACATGCTCAAGTATTCTGTTTCCATGTTTTAGAAACAGGTATACGCTCCATACAACTCAACTGTTTCGTTTCAGTTGACATCAGCAAGGTGGCATAAGGAATGGAGTCGTGAAGGTTCTAGGATGATACACTGCCACTTCAATGCCTTTCATCAGCTTGTTGAGAATCAGTATTTCCAGGACTCTGAGCTGCCCTGGATGCTTAAGTTAACTCCTATACATATTAACTATGGAGTAGAAGACAAAGAAAACTCCAGCCAGATGCTGCCAGGCACCACACCCACCCCACTGTCACAGCTCGTGTTCAGGGAGTCCAGTGAATCTGTTCACTGCAGTTGGTAAACCATTCCAGGTGAATCGAGGAAGTACTGATGGAGTCATTTTGCCCCTGCCCCAGAATCAGGCTTCTAGTAATTGTTAGACTAACACTAGCAGGAAAAGGTGAACTGCAGAGATACAAAAACCTGCTGCAAGAGAAATAACAAAAACATAATGTTAAGGTTTTCTGGTGAAATAACGTCTGCCTCACACACACAGCATAGCAACAGGAGCTGGTGAATGAAACCTACCTCTTGAATGGTCTCTGCTGGTGGTGGTGGGTCTTTATTTCTGCACAGATTTACAATTACCCATGTGACATTCCGTAAGAAGCTGATTGGGATAGAAGGATTAATGAACGAGAGCAGAGGTTTTATCACTCCTAGACTGATGACATAGTCTCTACATTGGGGCCCATCACCTGAACAGAGAGGGAAGGTTTTGTTAGAGGGAAGCAAGAGGTTGATACATTCCTGATTTACCCTACATCTCTACTTATACTCACACTTCTAAACACTATTCACCCACATACACATACGCGCACACACACACATTACTTCATTTCTGGTATAAGCCACACCAAAGTGCTTATGTTCACCATCATCACTTAACTGTCAGATCCTCAGTTATTTCCTGACTAAAATTTAATTTTCTCCAGCTCATGTGCATCTACAAACAACAGTAAAAGACCAGCTGGTCCAGCAAGCCTACCCTACAATTTCTATCCCCAGCAGACGCAATCTTCAGGGACAGGCAAAAAGAGAGAAATAACCCGAGGTCAATTAGGCAAAAAGCACTCTGAGAAATTTATCTCCATCCCATGATGGGCCTCGCACAAGTTCCAGTAGACGATAGTGTCAAAGGTATTTGCCAATAACGCATCGATCTCTATACCTGGTCACCTTAGACACCCTCAGGAACATGTCCACCTCCCTACTGATTGGTTACAGATAATCTTCACTGTGTAATGATGCATCTCCTGATATCTAACTGAGCTCTATGCTCACCTAATTTCTGCTTGTCCCAGTTCGAACAGCCTAGCCACATGGATTGAATTTAATCCTTCAATTATTTTAAAAAACCTCCTTTAAATCTCAAAATCTTAAAGCTTTTCTAGAGTAAAAAGCTGCATTTCTTTAAGCCCATTGTGATCTTCAAGCTAGGTATCAATCTTGTGCCCTCCTCTGAACTTTTTCCAGAGCCTCTATGTCACTCACCATGTTAAAGGACCAAATTTGAACATGGTATTCTGGCCTCTTGCTCTAGAATAGCACCTGAGGACAGCAGCACAACACTGTTAAAAAATCTCAAAGATGTTGGAGACATCATGAAATCTCTGGAAGGGATAGCTAAGAGACTCATTCTGGTCTTTAAGATTATGGAGGAGTTCAATATAGCAGATGCAGAGATGTTTCCACTTGAGGGGGAGACTAAAACTAGAAAACTTAAATATAAGGCAGTCACTAATTATTCCAATAGGCAATTTAGGAGAAACTTCTTTACCCACATAGCCCAGGCCCCAAAAAACCTTTCATGCAATATTGTTAAACTGGTTATATTCTTACCTATTATGTTTCCCAGGGCCCAAACTGCTTGCTCACAGACATTTTGATGTGGTGAGTGCAATAACCTTAAGAAATAAGGCACAGCATCTGTAATAAAACATCAAGGCACAGTTATTACAATGTCTAGGCAGTGTACTCAGTCAATTTAGGTGCTGTACTTTAGTCCCTTAATTACTGAAACAATTGCAGAAAATGAGTCATTTCTCACAAATGCTGACAAACCAAGAGGGTTTAGATGTCAATGAGTAGATGGCGATTCATTTGGCGCAACAGAAAACTGGAAAAACTCTAGCGTAATTAAGTTGAAGTGAATTAATCCAAGATCATCGAAATGCATCTATTGACAAAAGAATCTAAATACGGGCTTTTGTGATATCATTTTAAGAGAATGTATAAATGTTCAAGGAATCAGGATGTAAAGCAGCATGCGACCAGCAGCCAGTTAGTAGTGTACAAGTTGCAGCGAGTAATGGTTGCTGAATTACTAGAATAGATCTGTCTGTTGAGCCATCCTTGGCTTCAAATAAATCAAACCTACTTATAGTTTTCCAGTCCCGTACGAGAGATTGGTGAGTTTGTGTAAAGGAAGCAGAAATGCAACATGGTGGCAGCTTTGTGAGTTTGAAGACGACAGGAGGAGCCACAGATAAGATCTGGTACAATCCTGAGGCTGTATGTGCATTGAAACTCTTGGAGGCAGAGTCCCTCTACAGATAGTATTTTACAGAACACCTGATTTGTGGGATAGCCGGATCGGTGGTGATTTGGAGCAGCAAGTCAATTCAGAACTGCGCTGTGCAGTTAGTTTTTGAATTGGGCAGAAAAGCCTTAGGGCCTATGTGACATCCTCCGGTGCTATTCCTGCGCAAAAGACAAAAATTGTGCAAAACAGGGAAAATGTGCCACTGGGGTGAGTGTGGCCAAAACCTGAACTGCAGCCAAAAAAAGAGAAGATTTTTTAAAAAAACCAGCTGCATTGTTGGATCTCTCCACTGAGTAAAGAGGTTACAAATCCTCTATAAGACAGGCGCATCTGTAAAAGACAGGGAGCATCAGGAAGATGCTCACCAAATTCCGGAGCATGAATTGGCAGGCCACAGATGTACTATGCAAATGTAGGCTTTTTAAACAAAGGATGGAAATGTGTTTTAGATTTATCTGTCATAGATCCAATAAACAAGCAGTGAAAATAAAGACAGGCATTGGAAATGAGGGGCTGCATAGAGTCAACACTTCTGGACTATCTGAGGAGGATCCTGTTAAGCTGTGGAACATGCTGCAGGATTAGCTTCATGTAAAGGTGAACTTCAGAATACACCAATTGGAGCTGATGGCTCACAGACAACAGCCACATGAATCAATTGATCAGTTTGTCAGCAGGCGCTGTGATAAGGGCAAGGACTGCGATTTTTCAGAAGCTGAGCTGTCTGATTGAAGCTATAACTAGCTCCATTATCCAATGCCAATCAAAGCCTTCCAAAAAGAAAAAGTTCACAGTATTGACACACTGTTAAAAGATGACAGAAAATATGAAGCTATTGTGGCTGGACAACACCAAGTTTTAGGTGCAGCTACCAGTATTGGTGCTGTTGGCAGGGCACAGAAATTATACAAACCATGTGAGAAGTGCAGTATCCAGCACCCACCATGAAGCTGTCCTGCGTTACAAGACCTTTGCAAGGTTTACGGTGTAAAAGAACGCTGGGCTCACCAATGCAGGAAATCTGGTTCCAGAGGGGTGACCAGAGGTTACAATAAGATACAACCAAACAAAAAATATGTGCAGCATACTGGTAGCAACAATAGGGAATGCACCAGAGACCAAAATAAATGTAAGCACATACAAGATTAGTGACAAGGGTGAAGCTTCAGAGTGGAGAAATCTTCAGTCAGCGAACAGGCTTTCCACATTGTGAATTGTACATGGTGTGTGGATGAAGTCAAATAGTTAGAAGCTTTTGCTACTAACTGTATCAGTATCATGTGCCCAAAGAAAAGCGGCAAACACACGCTCACAGCCAAAGTTGACAGGAGGGAGAGCATGAACATCTTATCAGTCAGAGTCCTAAAGGATAGGTATTTGGATCATTGGAAGTCAATGATATAACCAATGACAGCCAAACTAAACGTATACAATAGGTCACCCATTCATTGCATTGGTACATTAATATCGATGGCAACTATGGCAAGTCTGCATGGAAATCACAGGCGTTCTACCTGGTGGACATAAACAAACCAGCAGTAGCAGAGTTACCGGCGTGTAATGAACTCAACATTGTAACCATACATGAGATCACCCACACACCAATCGTGGCAGAAGAGGCCAAAAATAATTGCACTGAGTCAGTCCATGGCCTACAACAGATATATCAAGATAGATCGATGCTAGGAGCAACTTCAGTGGTGATGCTATAGTACACCGCAGAGAAGATGCACTCTTGATCAACACTGCAGAAAGTGCAGTGTGCATATACAGGGAAACTAAGTATGAGATGGATGACATGGAATGTAACAACATTATCCACCATGTGCATCAGCACACCAAATGGTGCAATTCTATGACACGCATACTGAAAATCTGGCTATGCTTAGACCCAACTTGTCTAAATCTCATTCTGCCCACACAAGATCCCAACATTAGAGAACTGAATCCCAAATTCACAGGAACAAAGATTTTCTCCAAGTTGGATGCCAAACATGGATATTGGTCGGTTAATTTGGTAGAGAGATCTCAAGAAATCACGACTTTCAGGACATCATTTGGAAGATACTGCTTCCAGAGATTACCTTTTGGTTGATCCATTTGTCAGGATCTGTTCCAGCAGGATATAGACAGAATCACAGAAAAAAGCCCTGAGCTTGTATGCATTGCCGATGATATTGAGGGAATGGGAAAAACCAAAGAAGAGCATGATCAAAACTTATACTCACTGTCAGCAGCTCATGGTGAAAAAGTCGTCTTCAACAGCAAGAAATGCCAGAAGAATCTGGGTCAGATTAACTACATTTATTCAAGGTCTGGGATCCGTCCTGACCCAGGCCAATTTAAAGATGTACAACACATGCCTACTCCCCAGGACAGAGGACCTGCAGAAATGCCTTGGATTCTTCAAGTTCTTAGATATCACAACACCTAACACCCCCCTCAGCACCGAAACAGTTAAATTCTGACATGGCCAACACCGAAAGTTAATCCCCAGCACCATCAGCACAGAAAGTTAAACTCCTATACAGCCCGACAGAACTGAAAAAGTTAAACCCCAACATCCCCAGCACAGAAAGTTAAACCCCAACACACCCCCACCCCCAGCACTAAAAGAGTTAAACTCCAACATACCCTTCCAGCACGGAAACAGTTAATCTCCAGCATACAACTCCAACACACACCCCCAGCACTAAAAGAGTTAACCTCACACTCAGACCCCACAGCACTGAATAAACCCCAACACACACTCCACCAGCACTGAAACAGTTAAACTCCAACACACACCCCCCCAGCACTGAAACAGTTAAACTCCAACACACACACCCTCCCAGCACTGAAACAGTTAAACTCCAACACACCCACCCCCCAGCACTGAAACAGTTAAACCCCAAAACACACCCTCAGCACTGAAATAGTTAAACCCCAACACACACCCCAGCACTGAAACAGTTAAACTCCAACACACACCCCCAGCACTGAAACAGTTAAACTCCAACACACACTCCCCAGCACTAAAAGAGTTAACCTCACACTCAGACCCCACAGCACTGAATAAATCCCAACACACACTCCACCAGCACTGAAACAGTTAAACTCCAACACACACCCCCCCAGCACTGAAACAGTTAAACTCCAACACACACACCCTCCCAGCACTGAAACAGTTAAACTCCAACACACACACCCTCCCAGCACTGAAACAGTTAAACTCCAACACACACCCCAGCACTGAAACAGTTAAACTCCAACACACACCCCAGCACTGAAACAGTTAAACTCCAACACACACCCCAGCACTGAAACAGTTAAACCCCAACACACACCCCCCCAGCACTGAAACAGTTAAACTCCAACACACACACACCCAGCACTGAAACAGTTAAACTCCAACACACCCCCAGCACTGAAACAGTTAAACTCCAACACACACCCCCCCAGCACTGAAACAGTTAAACTCCAACACACACACCCTCCCAGCACTGAAACAGTTAAACTCCAACACACACCCCAGCACTGAAACAGTTAAACTCCAACACACACCCCAGCACTGAAACAGTTAAACTCCAACACACACCCCAGCACTGAAACAGTTAAACCCCAACACACACCCCCCCAGCACTGAAACAGTTAAACTCCAACACACACACACCCAGCACTGAAACAGTTAAACTCCAACACACCCCCAGCACTGAAACAGTTAAACTCCAACACACACCCCCCCAGCACTGAAACAGTTAAACTCCAACACACACCCCCCCAGCACTGAAACAGTTAAACTCCAACACACAGCCCCCCCAGCACTGAAACAGTTAAACTCCAACACACACCCAGCACTGAAACAGTTAAACTCCAACACACCCCCAGCACTGAAACAGTTAAACTCCAACACACACCCCCCCAGCACTGAAACAGTTAAACTCCAACACACACCCTCAGCACTGAAACAGTTAAACTCCAACACACACCCTCAGCACTGAAACAGTTGAACTCCAACACACACCCCCCCAGCACTGAAACAGTTAAACTCCAACACACACCCCCCCAGCACTGAAACAGTTAAACCCCAACACCCCCCCAGCACTGAAACAGTTAAACTCCAACACACCCCCAGCACTGAAACAGTTAAACCCCAACACACCCCCAGCACTGAAACAGTTAAACTCCAACACACCCCCAGCACTGAAAGAGTTAAACCCCAACACACCCCCAGCACTGAAAGAGTTAAACCCCAACACACCCCCAGCACTGAAACAGTTAAACCCCAACACACACCCAGCACTGAAACAGTTAAACCCCAACACACCCCCAGCACTGAAACAGTTAAACCCCAACACACCCCCAGCACTGAAACAGTTAAACCCCAACACACCCCCAGCACTGAAACAGTTAAACCCCAACACACCCCCAGCACTGAAACAGTTAAACTCCAACACACCCCCAGCACTGAAACAGTTAAACCCCAACACACACCCAGCACTGAAACAGTTAAACCCCAACACACCCCCAGCACTGAAACAGTTAAACCCCAACACACCCCCAGCACTGAAACAGTTAAACTCCAACACACCCCCAGCACTGAAACAGTTAAACTCCAACACACAGCCCCCCAGCACTGAAACAGTTAAACTCCAACACACACCCCCCCAGCACTGAAACAGTTAAACTCCAGCGTCTCCGAAGGTCCAAAGTCTTTAATTTTGAAATCCTGCTGTGTTCCAATCCCCACATTTCCAAAACGCAACGACGACCCAACTAATCTTGACTGTCCACTTTCCAGAGCTCCAAAAGCCTTCCTATTATGGGATAATGCTCCAGCTGTAACCTAACTAACGCCTTTTATAAATTCAACATTTCTTCATCGATTCTATATTCAAAGCAAATTCCTAAACCTACAATCCCTTTGCCTCTCTCTTTCGGTCCATCCTGAAATTTCGAGCCAGTATTTACACACAAGGAGACGGTGTACTGTGGGCATACAACAAACCCCAAATAGATTTCCTAAAAAATGACTGCCCTATAACAAGCGGGTGATATACAGGTTGTTTGATCACTTACTAGCTTTGACTACAGCTTGTGTTTGTGCTGATGTTCCTGATGCTATGTTGGTCAATGCCCATGCTGCTTCAAACTGGAGTGAAGGGCTGCACAAAAGGGAGCAATGGAGAATTGCGTGGGTTAATATGAACAGTCTTGTGTCAAATATTTCTCAGCCAGAATTTCTAATTTGTGCTACAGTTCTAATGTAACTGTGCCAGCCTTGGCACAGCCATAGCATATTCACCTTGGAGTCAGAATGTTGTGATTCAAACCCCACTCCAGAGCCGAGCACATGATCTACGTCACCACTACAGTGCAGTACCGATGGTGCGCTACTCTGACAGTGTGAGGGAGAAAGGGGTGGCAGTACCAAGGGCCGCTGCACTGTCAGAGGATCAGTACTGAGGAAGCGCTGCACTGAGACTGCTGGTACTGAGGATAGTACTTAGGGAGCACTGCACTGTTGGAGGGTCAGTACTGAGGGAGTGCTGCACTGGCAGGGTGGCCGTGCTGAGAAAGTGCGGCACTGAAAGAGGGGCAGTAGTGAAGATGCACTGCATGGGCGACAGGGCAGTACTGAGATGGGTGCACTGTTGGGGGTTACTATTGTTCAGGTAAAACATTAAACCAAAGCCCTGTCTGCCCTCTCAAATGAACTGGTCCATTCCCTCCCAAGATCTTATATCAGTATTTTGAAGAAGAACAGGGGAGCTCTCCCCGGTATCCTTGGCAATATTTAATCCTCAAACACACACCTAAAAAACGGATTATCTATTAATTTACCTCATTGTTGTTTGTGGGAGCTTGTTGTGCATCAGTTGGCTGCTATGTCTCCTACATTACAACAGTGACTACATGTCAAAATTATTTCATTGACCTAAAGTTGTGATTGATGGAAAATAAATGCATTTACTTGCTTCCAAAAAAAAATGCTAAACATTTACAAAATGTAACTAGCTTAAACAACTGAACATAGCTTTAGCAGCGATCTGCCACGTTCTTCTAATTTATAATGCCAAGAGAGGTAAATATTCCTATGCAGGTTAGAAACTGCACTTAAGTTGCAGGGTTGGCTCTGCACACTGGGGCAGGGAAATATGGTGATGCCCAGAGCAGTGGGACAGAAGATGAAGGGGGAATGGTCCTAGTTCTAGCCTATGTGACTGTCTCCAAATAGTTAACTGCATTAAGAAAATAGCTATCACCTGGGAAGAACACACACAAGACTCGAAGTATATCTTAAACAGAGGGAACATTAAAGTAATGAAAGGTTGTTCTGTACACATGGAAAATTCCAGGCACTCTTTCATAGGTCTTCATACATGCACCATTTTGTAAAACTTGCTAAAAAGACAGCAAATATAGTGGCAAGAGTGTGACAAAAGGGGACATCATAATGCAGAAGGGTTGGCACTCGTACTCCAAGACCACACACGGAAGTGTCAAATCATCACATGCACAGTACATACTTCTCATCTCTTTCTAGGCATTGCACAAGGATCGGCAAAATTCCAGAGTTGATTAAGTCGTCAATAGGGGGATTCCGGTCACTTGACAGAAGCTTTCTGCATAAAGATTTAGCAAAAATATATTACACTTTGAACATTAATAAGAATTGAAATTACAGTAAACTTTTGTGTTATCTGGCACTCTACCAACTGAATTCCCTACTAACCAGAAATTCTACTGTTCCCCTAATATGAATAGTCACTTTTACCAACCAGAAATAATTACAAAGTTATCCTGAACCCATGCCTGCATACTAAATTATTTTATACTTTATGTTTTAATGTATTGTTGAAGATTAGAAGTAAACAGTTCATGCTACAAGTATTGCACTGTATTCCATCGATAAATGGAACTCTCCGTTAACCAGCGTTTTTGATTAACCATGTGCATGCTGGATCATAAAGATTTTACTGCAGATTCAAATCAAAGCAGAACGTCAGTGTAAATTTCTTACTGCAAGATATCTTAATTTCCAGTAGTTCAGTTCTTTGTTCAATACAAAGCCTCTAAGTCCAGATTCTCAACCTTATTGTTTCTGAGGGCACCATCCTGTGTGAGAAAAATTCCACCAACCCTCTATAACATAACACAAGTATCTTTTCTGTGTAAAAATAGTTACACAATTAAACATACATATGTATATTTTTTTTACTTACTTCATGTGAAACTTGTTGCTGCCATTGAGCAACAATTTTGTCAAGATGTGGAGATCTGAACTGCTAGATACTGATCACTGACCAGAAACTGAACTGGACTAGCCATATAAACTAGCCATGGCTACAAGAGCAGGTCAGAGGCTAGGAATCCTGTGGCAAGTAACTCACCTCCTGACTCCCCAAAGCCTATCCACCATCTACAAGGCACAAGTCAGGAGAGTGATGGAATACTCCCTGCTTGCCTGGATGAGTGCAGCCCCAACAACACTCAAGAAGCTCAACACCATCCAGGACAAAACAGCCCGCTTGATCAGCACCCCATCAATCACCTTAAATATTCACTCCCTCCACCACCAACGCATAGTGACGGTCGTGTGTACCATCGACAAGCTGCATTGCAGCAACGCAACAAGGCTCCTTTGACCAGCAACCTTGACACCTGGAAGGACAAGGGCAACAGACAAACAGAACACCACCACCTGCAAGTTCACCTCTAAGTCACACACCATCCTGACTTGGAACTATATGCCGTTCTTTCACTGTCACTATGGATATAGCTACGCCGACTGCAGCGGATCAAGACTGTGGCCACTTTCTCAGAAGGATAATTAAGATTGGTAACAAATGCAGGCCTTGCTAGCATCCCATGAACAAATAATTTAAAAAATGAATATACTCTAGGGGGAGGTGGTGGCGTAGTTGTATTGTCACTGGGCTGGTAATCCAGAGACCCAGGGTAATGATCTGGGGACCCAGGTTTGAATCCCACAACAGATGGTGGAATTTGAATTCAAATAAAATCTGACATTAAAAGAAACCATTGTCGATTGTTGTAAAAACCCATCTGGTTCACTAAAATCCTTTAGGGAAGGAAATCTGTCGTCCTTACCTGATCTGGCCTACATGTGACTCCAGACCCACAGCAATGCCCTCTGAAATGGCCGAGCAAGCCCCTCAGTTGTATCAAACCACTACAAAGTCACAAAATAAGAATGAAACCGGACAGACCACCCGGCATCGACCTAGGCAGTGGAAACGATAACAGCAATTGCAGCCCTGTCAACCCTGCAAAGTCCTCTTTACTGACATCATAGAAACATAGAAAATAGGAGGAGTAGGCCATTCGGCCCCTCAAGCCTGCTCCGCCATTCATTATAATCATGGCTGATCATCCAACTCAATAGCCTGCCCCCGCTTTCTCCCCATATCCTTTGATCCCCTTTGACCCAAGAGCTATATCTAACTCCTTCTTGAAAACATACAGTGTTTTGGCCTCAACTGCTTTCTGTGGTAGTGAATTCCACAGGCTCACCACTCTCTGGGTGAAGAAATTTCTCCTCATCTCAGTCCTAAATCATCAACCCCATATCCTCAGACTGTGACCCCTGGTTCTGGATTCCCCCACCATCGGGAACATCCTTCCTGCATCTAATCAGAAGTGGCAGTCAATTAAACACTAAGATAAAAGCAAAATACTGCGGATGCTGGAAATCTGAAACAAAAACAAAAATAGCTGGAAAAACTCAGCAGGTCTGACAGTATCTGCAGAGAGGAGCACAGTTAACGTTTCGAGTCTGTATGACTCTTCAACAGAACTAAGGAAAAATAGAAATGAGATGAAATATAAGCTGTTTGAGGGGGGTGGGGCAGGTAGAGCTGGATAGAGGGCCAGTGATAGGTGGAGGCAAAGAAGAGATTGCCAAAGATGTCATAGACAAAAGGACAAAGAGGTGTTGACGGTGGTGATATTATCTAAGGAATGTGCTAATGGTGACATTAAGGGTAGAAAGCAGGACCAGCAAGTGACAGATAGCCCTAGTGGGGGTGGACTGGGGTGGGGGGAAGGGATCAAAATAGGCTAAAAGGTGGAGATAAAACAATAGATGGAAATACATTTAAAAATAATAGAAATAGGTGGGAAAAGAAAAATATATTTAAAAAAATATAAATAATTGGAAAAGGGGGGATCGGAAAGGAGGTGGGGATGGAGGCGAGAGCTCATGATCTGAAGTTGTTGAACTCAATGTTAAGTCCGGAAGGCTGTAAAGTGCCTAATCGGAAGATGAGGTGCTGTTCCTCCAGTATGCATCCTGCATCTGCCCTGTCTAGTCCTGTTACAATTTTATAGGTTTCATCTGGGGACTGGTGCCAAAATTGGGAGAGCTGTCTCACAGACTAGTGAAGCAATAGCCTGACAGTTCTGTTGAAGGGTCGTGAGGACTCGAAACGTCAACTCTTTTCTTCTCCGCCGATGCTGCCAGACCTGCTGAGTTTTTCCAGGTAATTTTGTTTTTGTTTTGGACTTCCAGCATCCGCAGTAGTTTTTTGTTTTTAAGCCTGACAGTCATCCTCACGGAATCATATCTTACAGATAATGTCCTAGACTCCACCATCACCATCCCTCGGTATGTCCTGTCCCACCAGCAGGACAGGCCCAGCAGAGGTGGCGGCACAGGGGTATACAGTCGGGAGGAAGTTTCCCTGGGAGTCCTCAACATTGACTCCAGGCCCCATGAAGTCTCATGGAATCCAATCAAACATGGGCAAGGAAACCACCTGTTGATTATCACATACCGCCCTCCCTCAGCTGACGAATCAGTGATCCTCCATGTTAACTCTAATAATTGTATCTAAGGGAAGAATGAGTCTGAAGCTGGTCTTTTACCTCAAGCAGGTTTATTCTTCAGCCAGCTCAAGGGAGTGACGGGGCCCGCCAGAATGTTACATCTGCCCACCACCTGTCTTAACAATGCCAGTCAACAAGATGATTGTTTTTTTTACCGGCGTGAAAGTTTATTTGTCAGTATATTACAACAAAACTTACAAAAAGGATTTGCCAGCACAGGTACATCACTGGTGTGAAAGGAAAATGACTACTTCAAATCAACAATAACCTTGTTCTGAACAGGAAAGGTTTTTGGTCTTAATCTTTCCGAAGAGACAGTGATTCTTTTTTGATTCCATCTTTTGTAATGATGCGAATCTTCAGAGCGTCACTGGTGTAAACATCTCTCTCAGCTGCAGAGATGAAAACATCTTTTACCAGCTGGAAGGCTTTTTCCAGTGCAAGAGGGACATGTTCCACATTCTCCATGTTCTTGAATCCAATTTGGTTGTCTAGAAGTGGCTGCAGCAAGACACCAGCTGAACCAACAGCTTTGTATGCATCTCTCTTATCGGATCCTGCAGAGTCAAAGCTGGACACTGCACCCCTTCCCTTCCTCATCAAGGACACCAATGATGTTGTAAACATAATAAGGGGAGAAGTGTCAAGAGTACAGAATTGTAGAGAGCATTGCTGCTATTGCCCCACTTGTCATTGTCATATTGTTTGAATGTTTGTACATCTTTAATCTTGCATCAATAATTTTTGTTAGTGTTAGGCAATCCCCATGGAATCCAGTGCATCCAATCACTATTTGGTCTGTCAGTTTGTAGCATTTTGGTGAGTTCCGGCTGTGAATGGAGTAACCCTCACTCAGTTTTGTATCTGAAGCAACAATGGAAAAGTCTTTGCCAGCTAAGGCCAACACAGTTCCTCCATTGAAGGTGTAAGGGGAGAAGCAATGCTGCACAGGCCTCGAGTGCTGGCATTCCCCCATGGACCTTGACAATGTAATTACTGATACCTTGATAGTCCGTGTTGAACACCACTTGGAGGAAGCACTGAGAGTGGCAAGGGCGCAGAATGTACTCTGGGTGGGGGGCTTCAATGTCCATCACCAAGAGTGGCTCGGTAGCCCCACTACTGACCGAGCTGGACGAGTCCTAAATGGCATAGCTGGTAGACTGGGTCTGCAGCAGGTGATGAGGGAACTAACAAGACGGAAAATCATACTTGACCTCATCCTCACCAACCTGCCTTCCGTAGATGCTTCTGTCCATGACAGTATCGGTAGGAGTGACCACCACAGTCGTTGTGGAGACAAAGTCCCACCTTCAAATTGAGGATACCCTCCATCATGTTGTGTGGCACTACCACCGTGCTAAATGGGATAGATTTCAAATAGATCTAGCAACTCAAGTCTGGGCAGCCATGAGGTGTTGTGAGCCATCAGCAGCAGCAGAATTGTACTCGAACACAATCTGTAACCTCATGGCCCAGCATATCCCCCACTCTACCATTCCCATCAAGCCAGGGGATCAATCCTGGTTCAATGAAGATTGCAGGAGGGCATGCCAGGAGCAGCACCAGGCATACATTAAAATGAAACACAGGACTACTTGCGTGCCAAAAAACATAAGCAGCCAGTGTGCGATAGACAAAGCTAAGCAATTCCACAACCAATGGATCAGATCTAAGCTCCACAGTCCTGCCACAAAAGAAATAAGAAATAGGAACAGGAGTAGACCATTCGGCCCATCGAGCCTGCTCCGCCATTCAATAAGATCATGGCTGAACTTCTTGTGTTTCAATTTCTACATTCCCATCTACCCCCGATAACCTTTGATTCCCTTGCCTAACAAGAATCTATCTACCTCTGCCTTAAAAATATTCAATGCCCCGCCTGCACCACCTTCTGAGGCAAAGAGTTCCAAAGTCACACATCCAGTCGTGAATGGTGGTGGATAATTAAACAACTCACTGGAGGAGGAGGCTCCACAAATATCCCCATCCTCAATGATGGAGGAGCCCAGCACATCAGTGCAAAAGATAAGGCTGAAGCATTTGCTACAATCTTCAGCCAGAAGTGTCGAGTGGATGATCCATCACGGCCACCTCCTGAGGTCCCCAGCATCAGAGATGCCAGTCTTCAGCCAATTCGATTCAGTCCACGTGATATCAAGAAACGGCTGAAGGCACTGGGTACTGCAAAGGCTATGGGCCCTGACAACATTCCGGTAATAGTACTGAAGGCTTGTGTTCCAGAACTTGCTGGGCCCCTAGCCAAGCTGTTCCAGTACAGCTACAACACTGGCATCTACCCGGCTATGTGGAAAATTGCCCAGGTATGTCCTGTACACAAAAAGCAGGACAAATCCAACCCGGCCAATTACTGCCCCATCATCCACTCTCGATCATCAGTAAAGTAATGGAAGGCGTCATCAGCAGTGCTATCAAGCGGCACTTGCTTAGCAATAACCTGCTCACTGACACCCAGTTTGGGTTCTGCCAGGGCCACTCAGCTCCTGACCCTATCACAGCCATGGTTCAAACATGGACAAAAGAGCTGAACTCCGGAGGTGAGGTGAGAGTCACTGCCCTTGACATCAAGGCAGCATTTGACCGAGGGGGACAGATCTGCATATTTTGCTCACTCAAGGGCTGAAGAGCACATTTCGGAAAGATAAGGTTTGGAGCAACAATAAACCGAATTTGAAATAAAAGTTAGGTTTTAAGGAATGAAACAATTGCTGAGCAAAAGTACAGAAATTTAACAACAATAAATTGTTAATTTAAAAAAGAGTAATTAATAAAAACGACCAGACTGTGAGAAGGTCAGAGTGTGTGTGCCCGGCTCACACCCTCACCCACTGTGAATGGGGGTGTGTGTTTGTGTTGTGCATGGTGGTGAGCGAGTGAGAACCTGAAACTGGGTGCAAGGCAGACTTGCATTCCGACCGCACCCCCCCAACACAGTCTCTCGCACTCTCGCCCCCACACAGTCTCTCGCACTCTCCCCCCGCACAGTCTCTCGCACTCTCCCCCCGCACAGTCTCTCGCACTCTCCCCCCGCACAGTCTCTCGCACTCGCCCCCCGCACAGTCTCTCGCACTCTCCCCCCGCACAGTCTCTCGCACTCTCGCCCCCGCAGTCTCTCGCGCTCTCCCCCCGCACAGTCTCTCGCACTCTCCCCCCGCACAGTCTCTCGCACTCGCCCCCCGCACAGTCTCTCGCACTCTCCCCCCGCACAGTCTCTCGCACTCTCCCCCCGCACAGTCTCTCGTGCTCTCCCCCCGCACAGTCTCTCGCGCTCTCCCCCCGCACAGTCTCTCGCACTCTCCCCCCGCACAGTCTCTCGCACTCTCGCCCCCACACAGTCTCTCGCACTCTCCCCCCGCACAGTCTCTCGCACTCTCCCCCCGCACAGTCTCTCGCACTCGCCCCCCGCACAGTCTCTCGCACTCGCCCCCCGCACAGTCTCTCGCACTCTCCCCCCGCACAGTCTCTCGCACTCTCGCCCCCGCACAGTCTCTCGCGCTCTCCCCCCGCACAGTCTCTCGCGCTCTCCCCCCGCACAGTCTCTCGCACTCGCCCCCCGCACAGTCTCTCGCACTCGCCCCCCGCACAGTCTCTCGCACTCTCCCCCCGCACAGTCTCTCGCGCTCTCCCCCCGCACAGTCTCTCGCGCTCTCCCCCCGCACAGTCTCTCGCACTCTCCCCCCGCACAGTCTCTCGCACTCGCCCCCCGCACAGTCTCTCGCACTCGCCCCCCGCACAGTCTCTCGCACTCTCCCCCCGCACAGTCTCTCGCACTCTCGCCCCCGCACAGTCTCTCGCGCTCTCCCCCCGCACAGTCTCTCGCACTCTCCCCCCGCACAGTCTCTCGCACTCGCCCCCCGCACAGTCTCTCGCACTCTCCCCCCGCACAGTCTCTCGCACTCTCCCCCCGCACAGTCTCTCGTGCTCTCCCCCCGCACAGTCTCTCGCGCTCTCCCCCCGCACAGTCTCTCGCACTCTCCCCCACCCCCGCACAGTCTCTCGCACTCTCCCCCCACACAGTCTCTCGCACTCTCCCCCCGCACAGTCTCTCGCACTCCCCCTACACACTCTCTCACTACCCCACACATTCACACTCCTTCACTTCCCCCACACACTCACCAACACCGCACATACACACAGTGAGGTTCTCTCACTCCCCCTCCCCCAGACACACGTGCTCACCCTCTCACTCCCATCCTCCCCAGCTCGCCAGAACTTTGCTCTCCACAGGCCCAACATGACTTCACCAACTGGCCCCACCCTCCCCGGGCCCGATGCAATTTTGCCCTTCCCGACACCAAAAATTTGCCTTCCAGGGACCTGACATAACTGGCTCTCTGGGCTCCAGCCCTGGTGTTCCTGATTCCCCAGGCTCCAGCCCCACCTTACCATCGCTTCCCTCAGCCCAGCAGCCCTCAGCACACTCACCAACGCTGGTGTTTGCTGCTCCTCCAATCAGAGACTGTTTCTTTCCCTCGTGGGAGTGAACCAGTCTCAAATTGGAGGGGCTGCTCCATGCAGAATCTCCCACTGAAACTCACCTGTTTGACATGAATTTTGAAAACTGGCTCCAGGGGCCGGATGTTGGACAAGCCTGATCTAGAAGGACAAGGGCAGCAGACACATGGGAACACCACCACCTGGATGTTTCCCTCCAAGTCACTCACCATCCTGACTTGGAAATATATCGCTGTTCCTTCACTGTCACTGGGTCAAAATCCTGGAACTCTCTCCCTAGCAGCACTATGGGTGTACCTACACCCCATGGACTGCAGCGGTTCAAGAAGGCAGCTCATCACCACCTTCTCAAGGGCAACTGGGGATGGGAAATAAATGCTGGCCCAGCCAGCAACATCCACATTCCATGAATGAATAAAAAAACAGGACTCCCTCTACTCCATTTACCTGATTCATGACCTGAGCCTACAGCCTCAAAGGGTGACAGAGGTAGATACGCTCATTGCATTTAAAGCTATCCTTGGACATGTACTTGATGTAATGTGCAGGGCTATGGACCAAGATTTGGAAAGTAGGATTAGGCTGGAAGGCCATTCAGCTGACATGGACACAATGGGCCAAATAGCCTCCTTCTGTGCCATAAAGTGTTTCTAAGTTATGAGGTAGATTTTAGGCAAAACTGGTTTCACAGATAGATGACTCTGGATAAAAGCAAACTGTGATCAAGTAACCGAGAGAGAGAATCAATTCCAATATGAGGAAATTTCTGCTAAACTCCCTGAAATGAGGACATGCGTTTCTCATATTGTGAGTGGTGGGTGAGTGAGCTTGGTCAATGGCACTGGATTTAAACATCGAGAACATCATAGTGGCTGACACCCTGCCATCAACCCAATGTGATCTCACCCACCGTGCTGAAGGCAGGTTATGGCTAAAGAGGAAACATTCAGACTTGGATGGATAACCGCTGATGGCATTATCTGGAGACTGAACCATGAGAATCATCCCAGTACTGGAATAGGAAATGACCCAGGAACGGAGTAAATTCCAATGGAACAGGCACATTGTGGTGGGTGTGGTGGGGGTGGTGAGGGGGGTGGGTGTGGTGGGGGTGGTGAGGGGGGTGGGGGGGGTGGGTGGGGGGGGGGTGTGGTCTGTATCCTTGCTGCTGTCAACATACACCTAAACTCTCAGCAATCAACTCAATAGAGTCTGTCAGGGATAGAGTTTGGAATCCATATCTGGAAGCTGATTTGGTTTCTTGACACTGATTTATTCGACCCAATGATCTCTCAGTTGCCCCTCTTCTACTCTGCTTCGACACTGCAGTATCTGGCTCTCAATGAGTCTGTTTGTGTCTCTAATTGTCACAGTTCCTAGAAGAATCAGGGGAGTTCAAATCCTTACTATACTATTCCCCCAGCATGTCCCCATTCTTTGTATGGAATTATCACAAGTGTCATCTTACATTTAATATTGGCCTGGATTTTGCGGTGGGTGCCAATCTCAAAGGAAGCTGCCCACAAAGATCTGGCATGGTTTTCCCCTTTCTGGATGGCAGTTTAAATTTGGCACCAAGCTGAGCAGCCAATCAAAATGAAGTATATTGCTTTGCTTTTAATTTAAATTTTCAGACATCAAAATAACTGATTATGAAAGGATTAAGGTAGAAGCTAAAGTATCAATATAATCGAATGGAAACTATTTTAAATGTGCGGAATTTTTATCACAGTGGAGAAATTGACATCCAACAAAAATAATATTAGTTTTTCAGGGGCAATGAGGGTGTTTAACAGTTAGTACGCTGTAAAAACTAGTTACATCTGTGAGAATGGATGTCATTTTTGAAGTATTTTTGGGCAATATTGTGTTATTCTGTGACAAAGGCTGTGTGTCTGTGTGCGTGTGTGTCAATACTTTAATTAAGCTGGGGAAAGGTTACTAGCGACAGGTTGTCTGAGAGGTTAGAGCATACAATAGGTTTTAGGTATAAGTAAATAGGTTGGATCTAACATTTGCATTTTTAGATAAGTTTAGAGTTCGTTTGAATATCAAAGGGAAGTCAGACATGTCAAGAAACATTTTTGCATCTTACAGGAGTTTCAAAGGTAAACAGGAGAGGGCATATTACATTTTACTGACCTGAAAGCAGAGACAAAATAGAAACATGAAAGATTTTAGATTTTGAAGGATTTGAGTTTCAAAGAGGTGTGAGAACAATGGAGCCTGAAGATGAAAGGGAGGAAAAGGTATTTTAGAGTTACTGTGGAGAGCTTGGTTGCTGACTGTTGGCTGTGTGAGGAGGATCTCCTGGAAACAGCTCCAGGCTGGGAGAAAGATGCAGTTTGAATCAGCCATCCAGTCAAGCCAGAAAAGTCTTGGGCTGCAAAAAGCAGTCTTGTTCTGAAGTCTTGGATTTCCACAGCAGAGTGGAAGAGAGTTTAAGAGATTGTGTGGTATGCCTTTATTAAAGCTACAGCAGTTTACCTTGAGTAATATTACTGGATTACAGTTAAACATCTGTAAGGGAGTGTTGCCTGGAAGGTGTTTACTTGTGGGTCTGACCAAAAAAAGCAGTTTTTAGTTTCAGTTGGTATGTATGTCACAGAGTGAAGACAGAAAAGGTCTAAGACTCTCTCTAGCTGGAAATGATGCCAGACTGTTAAGGAACTCACATGCATTGCTCTAAAGTTAAAGTTATAGTGGATTTAGAGACAGTTTTTTTGATATCTGAAAGGAGGTGTGGAAGGACTTCTTGTGAATGGTCAGCAGTCTACTGGAAAAGAAAACTCTTTGTAACTGAACCATCTCTACCCTTGGTGTGGAAATAGTGGTACCTCTTCACTGCAGCGTTAGGTCTGTAAGGGTAATGCTGGGATAAAAGGGATAGCATGAGTTTGAATCATTTTTTCTTGGTCTGTGTTGAAATTCATTCTAACCTTTTTGTTGTCCAGTGTAATATAGTTTAAGTTCCTTGTTTAATAAATGTATTATCTCTTTGTTAAAAAAAAGTTAATAGACTCCTGTGAATCTGTTTCAGTAAGTACCCTCTACTGTTTAAAAAGATGAATATTGAAAGAAAATTATGATCCATCAAGTCAGGTTCCATTCTGGGATCTAACTTGTCCGGTAATAACATCAGCTGGGATCCTAACACTGTGCATATGCAGACTTCAAAGTTATTGTCAGTGGATCAATGACAACTTTGCTATCTTTACCACTGCAAAATCTGGGCCTCAGATTTGAGGGGACCAATGGGGTTTGAGATACTTATTCTGCTCTTCTTTCTATTTGAGAACTTGAACAGATGTTTGAAAGATTTTCATCACTCTATGACTGTAAAGTTCAATGCTCTTTCTAGACATTTTTGCAATAGAGGCAGAAAGCATCAGGCATGACATTAATACTGCTTCTCCTTGTTCACCAGACCCAAACATATAGGCTGTCAACTGTGGATCAGTTATCTACCTGTGTGGTTCAGGATGAGGGGACTCAGTTAAAGTGAATAAACCAGAGACAAACTGCAAGAGCTTTGCAGCTTCAGTTCCTGGGGCAGCCATTGGGTGGCAGCATCATTTTGGGTCCAATCACCAATATGAACCTTTTCTCGCTGGCCCCTTCGAACCTTTGTGGCTGCAGACCCCAGTTTGGAACCCCTACTCCAAGTAATTCTTTTCCATTTATACAATAATTTTCACATCACTGCAATCCTAAATACTGCAAAATTCCATTAGAGATCCATCCATCCTTTAGTGCTGTTCTCAGTTAGGGGCCACCAATCAGTATCATTCAAGAATAAAATCTTTTAAAAATCTCATTGTGAGCAGGGTCAACAGAAAGAAAGTGAGACTTATCTCTGCTGATGTCAGTGATGCCTCATCTGCTATGAAGAATTATGGTTTGAAATAGGCTGCATTTTTTAACCCACCTGCATAAACAGGAGAGTTTAAATCAGTGCACTGACGAGAGGTCACTGTTGATGTTACAGGAGAGAGGACCCAGCTCCTCTCCTCCCTCAGATTCATTCCTGACAGTTGGCTGGGCAGATTGTGCCATGTGCGCTTGCCCACTCACCCATGTTGAAATCCAGTTTGCGGGGCAATAGGTTAGTGGAGTTTGACGTCCATTTTGAAGGATAATAGGCCAAACATTAACCAATATATGTCAGCAAACGTTCGGTTTACAGCTGCTTGCCCTTGGCAGCTGTTTACAGAGCCAATGCAGTCGATCAAACTGCCAGCTGCCACTAAGAGCTAGCAGTCCCGAGACCAATACTCCAGAGGAATCACTCATGCCAGTTGCAGCCATAAAAGTTTACGTTTTTTATATTGGGAAGTGAACCTGGAGTTTAGGGACAAAACGCATACGGTGACCCATGGACCTCAGAAGCAAAAAGGTTGAGAATCTCTGCTTTAACCTGTCAATTGTGTTCCACTGTTAACCAGAGCAATGGTCTGGCACTGAATTTTAAAAAATTCATTCATGGAATGTGGGTGTCGCTGGCTAGGCCAGCATTTATTGTCCATCCCTAACTGCCCTTCTTCAGGGGGCATTTAAGAGTCAACCACATTGCTGTGGATCTGGAGTCACATGTAGGCCAGACCAGGTAAGGACAGCAGATTTCCTTCCCTAAAAGACATTAGTGAACCAGATGGCTTTTTACAACAATCGACAATGGTTTCATGGTCATCATCAGACTTTTAATTCCAGATATTTTTTTTACTGAATTCAAATTTCATCATCTGCCGTGGCGGGATTCGAACCTAGATCCCCAAAGTAATACCACTACACCATCACCTCCCCAATTAGCAACTACAGGACTTAGGAGCAGGCGTAGGTCATTTGGCCCTTCGAGCCTGCTCCGCCATTTGATAAGGTCATGGCTGATCGGATTGTGATTTCAACTCCACTTTCCTGTCTGCCCCCCCATAACCCTTGACTTTCCCGTCAATCAAAAATCTCCAACTCAGCCTTGAATAAATTCAATGGCCCAGCCTCCACTGCTTTCTGGGGAAGAGATTTCCACAGACTAACAAACCTCAGAGAAAAAAATTCTCATCTCCATCTTAAAAGGGAGACCAATTATTTTTAAACTGTGTCTCCTAATTCCAGTCTCCCCAACAAGAGGAAACATCCTCCTGTGTCCACCCTTGAGTCCCCTCAGGATCTTATGCGTTTCAGTAAGATCACCTGTCAGCTGCAATGTAACATGATGAGCTGAGACACGATTCCAGTGCCATTCATCATCCCATTATCCTCTCACAGACTGCACTGATCTCACTCAACATCCTGATCTCATGGAAAACGTTAGGTTACAGAAAATGCTCAGTCCCTGTGATCTCCTGGACTGGTTTCAATTGCCTGAGGGGGTCAGGGAACAACTTTCCAGAATATTTTTCCCCCTTATTGGTCAAGTTATTCTATTTGGTTGCCTACCCCAGAGGGTGAGAGATGGTAAGAGAATTTCTGAATTTTAAAAAATTCATTCATGGGATGTGGGTGTCACTGGCTAGGCCAGCATTTATTGCCCATCCCTAACTGCCCTTGTTCAGAGAGCATTTAAGAGTCAACCACATTTTTTATGACAATCGACAGTGGTTTCATCAGACTTTTAATTCCAGATTTTTATTGATTGAGATTTCACCATCTGCCAAGGTGGGATTCAAACCCAGGCCCCCAGAGCATTACCCTGGGTCTCTGGAATACCAGCCCAGTGGCAATACCACTATGTCACCACCTCCCCTGAAGTCATGATGAGTTGATTCATGATCTCCAGCCATGATGGTGCATGGGGCAGGATTGATGGAGCAACTGCTCTTTTTCTGCTCATCAATTCCTTATCTTAAATCGAATTCTGGAGTCGGAGAGATGATGCATCAGGACATAAGTACACTGTATCCCACTCAGGCTATACTGGCTACCGTCAGCACCATGATATCCTCAGAACAGGGGCAGCATCAATACACAAGCCCAACTGTGATCTCATTTATATGTGATCATATAAATCACATATGATTTATTCATGTGTGCATGCATACCTATCCACTCCAAATATGACCAGGTAATGCTGTCCCAAGCACTAGGACCTGCACAACATGTGACCATAGCACATTAGCACATGCCCATGTTACAAGTAAACTCTAACACTACATTTCTGCTGCAGAACTAAATAATTACTTGATAAAATATGGAGATATTACCTGTGTGTTTCTTTATTTGAAAAAAGCACAAAAGTTTCCTATTTTCTTATTTCAGCATGGAAGGAGTCCATTCAGCCCATCGTATCTAAGATGACCAACACCAGCCATCCAGCCTATTCCCAGTTTTCAGCTCTTGGTCCATAGTCTTGTAGGTCCCAGCAGTTCAAGTCCAGGTCTAAGTACTTTTGAAATGTGATGAGGATTTCTCCCTCTACCATACTTTCAGGCAGTGAGTTCCAGATCCCACCACCCTCTGAATGAAAAGATTTCTCATCAAATTCCCTTTAAATCTTCTACCTCCTTCCTTAAATCTATACCACCTGGTTATGGGCCCCTCAACCAAGGGAATAAGGCTTTCCTATCCTCTATATCTAGACCCCTCATATGTTTATACGCTTCAATTAAGTCTCCCTCATCCTCCTCTGTTTCAAAGAAAACAACCCTAGCCTATCCAAACTTTCTTCATAACTAAAATTCTCCAGTCCAAGTACCTTCTCTAATGCTATCACATTTTTCCTATAATACGGTGACCAGAACTGCACGCAGTACTCCAGCTATGGCCTACTTAATGCCAATGCCATTGATACCAATGCCCATCCAGGACCCTCTACCCCTTCCCGTCCCTCTGACCCCACCTCGTCTTCTAATCCTAGCCCCGGCCGTGTATTCACCATACCCCCTGACTTCCCCTCTCTGATGCTGAACGTTCAGTGCTCAGCAAAGGACTCAGTTTCATACCCTTACACCCTCATCTCAATGAATTCCGGGCTCAACACGATGCTGAACTCTTCTTCCGCCGCCTTCGTCTCCGTGCTCACTTCTTTGGGCAGGAGTCCTCCCCCTGTTCAACGGATCCTTTTACCCGCCTCCAATATTCTCCCTCCACC
Source organism: Cetorhinus maximus (assembly GCF_964194155.1). Lineage (NCBI taxonomy): Eukaryota > Metazoa > Chordata > Chondrichthyes > Lamniformes > Cetorhinidae > Cetorhinus > Cetorhinus maximus. The sequence continues at coordinate 146,339,619 of NC_135886.1, forward strand.
TGGACCCCTCCCTCTGGCCTCTTACCTGCTCTTGACCTTTTCATTGAGAACTGCCGGCGTGACATTGGCTATCTCAATTTCTCTGGCCCTCTCACCCACTCTAACCTGTCTTCTTCTGAATTTGCCGCATTCCGTTCTCTCAGGTCCAACCCTGACTTTGTTATTAAACCCGCTGACAAGGGTGGTGCTGTTGTTGTCTGGCGCACTGACCTCTACCTCGCAGAGGCTAAGCGCCAACTCTCAGACACTTCCTCCTACCTCCCCCTCACCACCGAACATCAAGCCATTGTTTCCAAGACTGTCACTGACCTCATCTCCTCTGGAGATCTTCCCAGGGAAGATATATATAAACGGTGACCCATCTGATTTTGCTGTGTGATCCCGCTGTGTGAATTTGCTGCAGGTTTTACATCACAGGAACCACTCTTTTCAAAAAAAAAGTTGCAGCACAATACAGGGGGTCCATGGAATTTTTATTATACAGCACAGAGACTTCGGAAGCAAAAAGGTTGAGAATCTCTGCTTTAACCAGTCAATTGTGTTCCACTGTTAACCAGAGCAATGGTCTGGCACTGAATTTTTAAAAATTCATTCATGGGGTGTGGGCGTCGCTGGCTAAGCCAGCATTTATTGCCCATCTCTAACTGCCCTTCTTCAGGGGGCATTTAAGAGTCATATATATGTGTCATCATATCTTCCTGTGGAAGCTTCCAACCTCATAGTCTCCCAGCCTCGGACAGCCCACTTCTACCTCCTCCCCAAAATCCACAAACAGGACTGTCCCAGTAGACTGATCATGTCAGCCTATTCCTGCCCCATGGATTTCATTTCTTGCTATCTTGACTCCGTTCTTACTCCCCTTCTCCAGTCTCTTCCCACCTACATCCGTGATTCCTCTGACACTCTACATCATATCAACAATTTCCAGTTCCCTGGCCCCAACAGCCTCCTCTTCACCATGGACGTCCAATCCCTCTACACCTCCATCCCCCACCGGGATGGTCTGAGGGCTTTCTGCTTCTTCCTTGAACAGAGGCCCAAAAAATCCCCATCCACCTCCACTCTCCTCCGTCTGGCTGAACTTGTTCTCTCACTGAACAATTTCTCCTTTGTCTCACTTCCTCCAAATAAAAGGTGTTGCTATGGGTACCCGCATGGGCCCCAGTTATGACTGTCTCTTTATGGGGTATGTGGAACATTGCTTGTTCCAGTCCTACTCAGGCCCCCCTTCCACAACTCTTTTGTTGGCTGTGTGACAGGAAACAAAGTAGTCACGAACAGTTGTATTTCGGACTGGAGGAAGGTATAAAATGAGGTTCCCAGGGGTCGGTGTTAGGACCACTGCTTTTCTTGATCTATATTAATGAGCTCGACTTGGGTGTACACGGTACAAGTTCAAAATTTGCAGATGACACAAAACTTAGAAGTATTGTTAACTATGAGGAGGATAGTGATAGACTTCAAGAGGACATATAATCTACCTCCACCACACTATCACGGCTTTCAAAGGGAATTGGATAATTATCTGAACAGAAAATAATTGCAGGGTTATGAGGAAAGGGCAAGGGAGTGAGATTAGCCAAGTTGCTCTTTCAGACAAATGCATGGAGGCCGCCTCCTGTGTTGAAACCATTCTATGATTCTATGAAATTCACAAGATATGGAACGAAGCAAAAATGTAAACATCAAGTGTTACCTGGCTGCTTGAACTGCACTGAGCTGTATCACGGGATTGTCACTCGAAGCACCCTAAAAAATCCAGGATAATTCAACTTAAAGCCTATAGCATTTAAGAAACAACCTGAATTAAAACAGTTTTTTAAAATTAATATACATTTGCTTTAAATGGATGATTTTGCCAAAGGCAAGATGCAGATTACAGAAACACGATAACTTTGTGTTATAGAAGTTCTGGTGTAACTGAAAGGTTACAAAGTGATTTCTCCGCATTGACTACCACTGCACTCACCTGCACAATCCCCGACAATGTGATTGATTGCTGCAAGAGAACAAGAGTCTTATTTACACTTCTGTCCAATGTACGGGTTTTATTTTAAAAGCTATCATACAGAAATTATATCCTTTTAAAGTAAATTAAAAATTACACAGCTTGCTGACCAGAGACCGACAGGATTAAGAGTTGACCTCTTTACTCGATAATTCCTAACACCCTCACTTGATACCCTAAACTATCTCCAGCTGTTAATCACCTCAGCAATGGTCGCTTGATGCAGAGTGTTCCACATTCTCACAAAAAAAGGATTCAGAGGCACTGGAGAAGGTGAAAAAGTTTACAAGGAAAATACCAGGACTGAGACGTTATACCCATCAGGAAAGGCTGAACAGGCTGGAGCTCTTTTCTCTAGAAGAGAGAAGACTGAGGGTTGAGGGTGACCTGTTAGAGGTCTTTAAAATTATGGAATGGTTTGACAGGGTAAGGGTAGAGAAGATGTGTCAACTTGCGGATGAGTTCAGGAAGAGGAGCCATAAATAATACACAGGCACTGATAAATCCTGTAGGGAATTTAGGAGGAACTTCTTTTCCTAGGGAGTGACAAGAATATGGAACTCGCTCCCATAAGGACTGGTTGAGACAAATAGCATAGATGTATTTAAGGGAAGGTTAGATAAGCACAGAGGGTGAAAGGGCTAGAGTTAGATGAAGTAGGGTGGAAGGAGGTTGGAATGGAGCATAAATATATAATCTACCTCCACCACACTATCATTACAGGTGTAAGACTTGGGTTGGAGCTGATTTACAGTGGAAGCTGTATCAGGAAGGCTTTTTTCTTATACAAAATATATTTAAAAGCAAACTTGCAGAACAATTACCCCCAACCCCACTCACCCCAAACCCCCATTTGTACTCCACCATTCACTCGTGATGAGAAGACTCAACTCTGGTAGTCAAAGTAATCCCATGAATACAGAATCATTTTCACTAAAGTATCTACATGAATATTTGGAGAAAAAGCCACTTGTGTCCCAGCAGCACTGATGTGTTGAAATTGTGGCCAACCTTTCAAGTAACTTGGCCCAACTAAGTGTTTTAATTGGGCTTTCAGACTTAGCAGCCAGTAATTTTCCATTTAAAATCTGTACACACATTCTGATCCCAAGTAAACCAAACTTCACCAATGTGATCCCTCCCAGCTACGGCTCCAACAGTGAAAATATTACTTACAACTCTGAAATCACCATCAATATCAGAGTCATCGAGACCCTCCTCCTGAGGCACATTTCTTCTCTTTAGCAGGTGTTCATCTCGCTTATTCTAGAAATACAGAGATTCAGCATAAAGAACAGACAGAAATTATGTGACAAGCACTTTATTGGCACACCACTAATAGGATGTTTAACACCAAGGCCACTTGGGGGAAATAATGTTCATAGCAAAACTATTAAAATGGATGATCTTCCACCCAATACCCAGCAACTAACCCATTAACCAAATCAGGCCAACTGCTCATGAATAGTCAAAGTATGCCCAATCAACATCGATGCTGCAAGTATTGCAAACAGGCAACACCAGACAAGGAAGCAGCAGCACCAAGGTTAATGGGAGTTTCACAACTCTTGCAACATATTTGCTTTCATAGTCTGCGTATCAAAGGAAATCTCGTTCTCTCTCAGAGGTAGGCAAAGCAACTGGAACACTGTTGCTCATCACCCCATGGACATTACTTTCGGCAAACAGGCGACAGAGATCTGCCATAATATGGGACCAGACTTAGTTCAACACTCCTAAATTCCTTTTGTTTTGCAGGAACACAAAGTGTGAGGTGTGCAGGTGAGACCATTCCAATGCCAGGGCTGGGGAAGGGCAATCACTCGGCTCTCTACCTTGAACAGGCAGTGAATAGACAGAGCTATTTCACAGAGCTAGGCTCTTGATCGGTTTGTGCCAGCTGTTTAATAGAGCAATCCAAAATTCTCTGCCCACAGCCAGGCACCCTCTCCCTTGAGTGTGGCATCAAGGAGCCCTAGCAAAACTGGAGTCAATGGGAATCAGGGGGACAGCTCTCCACTGTTGGAGTCATACCTAGCACAAAGGAAGATGGTAGTGGCTGCTGGAGGTCAATCACCTCAGCTCCAGGACATCACTGCAGGAGTTCCTCAGGGTAGTGTCCTAGGCCCAACCATCTTCAGCTGCTTCATCAATGACCTTCCTTCCATCATAAGGTCAGAAATGGGGATGTTCACTGATGATTGTGCAATGTTCAGCGCCATTCGCGACTCCACAGATACTGAAGCAGTCCATGTCCAAATGCAGCAAGACCTGGACAATATCCAGGTTTGGGCTGACAAGTGACAAGTAACATTCACGCCACACAAGTGCCAGGCAATGACCATCTCCAACAAGAGAGAATCCAACCATCGCCCCTTGACATTCAATGGCATTACCATCACTGAATCCCCCACTATCAACATTTTGGGGGGGGAGTCACCATTGACCAGAAACTGAGCTGGACTATTCATATAAATACAAGAGCATGAGGTCAGAGGCTAGGAATCCTGCAGCGAGTAACTCACCTCCTGACTCCCCAAAGCCTGTCCACCATCTACAAGGCACAAGTCAGGAGTGTGATGGAATACTCCCCACTTGCCTGGATGAGTGCAGCTCCCACAACACTCAAGAAGCTGGACAACATCCAGGACAAAGCAGCCTGCTCGATTGGCACCCCATCCACAAACATTCACTCCCTCCACTTCCGATGCACAGTGGCAGCAGTGTGTACCATCTACATGATGCACTGCAGGGGCTGGGGACCCGGGTTTGAATCCCACCACGGCAGATGGTGAAATATGAATTCAACAAAAATTGGAATTAAAAGGTCTGATGACGACCACAAAACCATTGCCGAATGTCATAAATATCCATCTGGTTCACTAATGTTCTTTAGGAAAGGAAATCTGCTGTCCTTACTTGGCCTGACCTACATGTGACTCCAGACCAACAGCAATGTGGTTGACTCTTAAATGCCTTCTGAACGAGGGCAATTTGGGATGGGCAATAAAAGCTGGCCTAGCCAGCGACTCCTACATCCCATGAACAAATAAAAAAAGACTCACCATGGCTCCTTAGACAGTAACTTCCAAACCCACAACCTGTACCATCTAGAAGGGCAGGGGCGGCAGATAGATGGGAACACCACCACCTGGAAGTTCCCCTCCAAGTCACTCACCATCCTGACTTGGAAATATATCGCCGTTAATTCACTGTCGATGTTTAAAATAGAGGTTTAGTCTGTGTGTGTGTGTTAATTGGATAATTGGTCTGGGTTCTTTGAAGTATAGTAGTTTTGAGATTTAAACAGAAGTAGAGGGTACATTTGCATTTTTTTGAATAGAGCATTCAAAAGTGGGAGTGAAATCTTGCACCTAGCTAGGAGACACCAAACAATGCTTATATTACTAATAAGATTGGTACTATGAAAGGAGTTCAAAGGGCCTGGGGATACAATGAGAATTTACATTCAAAGGAAAAGGCTGGGTATAACAGAAGGGAATTTGTGCATGCAGGGCAGAGGCATATAATATCTAAGCAGCTGTAAGCCTACAACTGTCTGCAAAGGAACCAAATTGAAAGGAAACTAATTTTGAATTCGTAATGTGAAAATCCTTTGCCTGGTGTCTGTTTCAATCTATTGGATATCGTTGCCTTAGTGGAAATTAATTTGGGAATTTGTTAAAAGTTATGATAGTAGTAATTTGTAGCCATGTGTATATGTTTAATTTGCTGTAAGTTAACAAATGTTTCATTTAGTTTGATATAAAAACCTCTCGAGAACTGGTGGTCTTATTTCTGAATTTAGAGCTGCAATTCAAAACACACCAATTGAAAATATAGGTTATGACAGTTGTTTAAAGTTTCCCTCTGGGATTTTAAATAACTCAGCTTTACCAAACTGCTGGGTCTTTAACATCAGTCAAAATCCTGGAACTCCCTTCCTAACAGCACTGTGGGTGTACCTATACCACATGGACTGCCGTGGTTCAAGAGGCAGCTCACCACCACCTCCTCGAAGGCAATTAGGGAAGGCAATAAATGTTGGCCTTGCCAGCGATGTCCACACCCAGTGAATGAATAAATTAGAAAAATGCTAAGGGCTCCCGCTGGAGCAGCCCAGAGACCTGCACCTCACTCCCGCTGAAGCAGCCCAGAGACCTGCACCTCACTCCCGCTGGAGCAGCCCAGAGACCTACACCTCACTCCCACTGGAGCAGCCCGGAGACCTGCACCTCACTCCCACTGGAGCAGCCCAGAGACCTGCACCTCACTCCCGCTGGAGCAGCCCAGAGACCCGCACCTCACTCCCACTGGAGCAGCCCAGAGACCTGCACCTCACTCCTGCTGGAGCAGCCCAGAGACCTGCACCTCACTCCCACTGGAGCAGCCCAGAGGCCTGCACCTCACTCTCGCTGGAGCAGCCCAGAGACCTGCACCTCACTCCCGCTGGAGCAGCCCAGAGACCTGCACCTCACTCCCGCTGGAGCAGCCCAGAGACCTGCACCTCAGTCCCACTGGACCAACCCAGAGACCTGCACCTCACTCCCACTGGAGCAGCCCAGAGACCTGCACCTCACTCCCACTGGAGCAGCCCAGAGACCTGCACCTCATTCCCACTGGAGCAGCCCAGAGACCTGCACTTCAGTCCCACTGGAGCAGCCCAGACACCTGCACCTCACTCCTGCTGGAGTAGCCCGGAAACCTGCACCTCACTCCCACTGGACCAGCCCGGAGACCTGCACCTCACTCCTGCTGGAGTAGCCCGGAAACCTGCACCTCACTCCCGCTGGAGCAGCCCGGAGACCTGCACCTCACTCCCGTTGTCGCAGCGCGGAATACGAAGTAAATACTTTGCCTTTCTTTGCACTGAAGCTGTGATTTTAGAACCACCAGAACCAGCTGTCGATTAATTATTGGGGAACTCTTCAGAGAGGTGGACTGAAGAAATGACACAAACTGAAAGCAAATCCAGCAGGATGCTAAGGGGTGACTGAGGCTCCAATACTTGCCTTTCGTAACTCAACTGTGATTTCATTTCGTTGTTTTCTCATAGTCTGTAATATTAAAAGGACAAATAATGCATCATTAGTCAGTGATTATAGAAACCATAATTTCCTCCCAGTGATCTTTCAGATTAAACGTAGCGAGTATTTCACAATAACGCGTACACTACTTACACGATGATTTTCAAATCCTAATACAGCTTTCAGAAATGACAGCAATCTCGACAAATAAGAATCAATATATTACAGCACTTGTTAGACTGACTGGGGTATAGTGAGGTCATTATCCAAACATAGTTGGCTGTATAAAAAAAATCTCTCCAACAATGCATGCTCACTTTGTTCCATATTTCTTGTTTTGCAGGTGTTACGACTGTGAGGTTTTATAAGATGGTTATGTTTTAACTCTTAATTCAAGTAAAATGGAGCATGTGACCTTCTACTAGTTCTCCTTGACAATAAGCCTATGTGATCTGATTACCATGTGGACCAGGGGCCCAGAACAAGTCCCACTGAAACTCAAGTGCCAGCTTTCACACCTGGACACACAGATGCTTTCACACCTGGACACACAGATGCTTTCACACCTGGACACACAGATGCTTTCACACCTGGACACACAGATGCTTTCACATCTGGATGCACAGTCTCACAGATCAGATTCAGAGACCTGTGACACAGAAAGCGAGAGAGTGAGTGTCCTGGAGAGCGCAACAGGGAACCAGCAAAATGCTGCTCTATGCTAGCCAGCAGGTAGAATTAGAGTGAGAGCTTGTTCCCTGCTCTAAGAGGCAGGACCTCTAGAGATTTAAGGATGCTGGAAGATTTGCCCTGCATGGCAGGAAGAAGGCAGCGCCCTGAGTGGGCGTTGTTATTGGAAGTCAGTTTGAGGATTCTCAGAGGACTGAGGGGAACTACTTTCCACAGACACTGGACGCAGTAAAACGGGGAGAAGTGAGCCTGTTGGAAGCTGGGAGTTACTTTAAACTGACTCCTGTAAAAACTACAATTCTGCAGAGAGCTCAGTGTAATGTATAAACACGGTGTGGAGTTTACATCATGTTAGGAAGTTAAGAGGGAGATATCTTTTCTGTAGTTTATGCTATCAGTTGCCTACTAAGTAATGATTAGTCAATGTTGATTTTCATATGTTTGTTGCAGTAAAAGTCTTAAAATGTGAAATCTTGTGTGATCCTATGAATCAGTCACTGGGAATTCAAATCTCTTTTTAAAAGTTACTGGTCTCTACAGGGAACATAACACAGTATCTGCTTTAAATCCAGGCTGTGGATTTTAGTTCTTGAAACTGCACATGGAGCTGCCAGCAACACTTATCTGCTCTGGAATTGAGCCTCAGACAGTTCCACATTCAATATCTGGTTGATAGGCTGCAGGTGAGGCAAAACACATAGCACTTTCATTTATTTCATCACAGAAACCCCTCAAACTGCTGTACAGCCATCCAGGACCAAGCAGCCTGTTTGACTGGCACCCCATCCACCACAATAAACATTAATTCCTTCCACTACCAACGTACAGCGGCAGCAGTGTGCACCACCTACAAGATGCACTGCAGCAACTCACCAAAGCTCCTTCGGCAGCACCTTCCAAACTCTCAGCCTCTACCACCTAGAAGGACAAGGGCAGCAGATAGATGGGAACACCAGCACCTGGAAGCTCCCCTCCAAGTAACTCGCCATCCTGACTTAGAAATATATCACTGTTCCTTCACTGTCGCTGGGTCAAAATCCTGGAACTCCCTCCCTAACAGCACTGTGGGTGTACCTACACCATGTGCACAGCAGTGGTTCAAGAAGGCAGCTCACCACCACCGTCTCAAGGGCAACTAGGGATGAGCAATAAATCTCAGCCAGCAACGCCCACATCCCATGTACGAATATTAAATTTTCTTTTTTTTAAAAAAGCAACCAATGACACTGTTATGATGTGCAGAAGCCATATTTAACATAACCAGAATATATAATCAGCAACGAGAAAAGTGACCAGTCTATTTGCTTTTGAAGGTGCTGATTGATTTAGAAATATTGGCCCAGACACCAGAAGAATTCTCTTGCTCCTTCTCCAATGGCGGCCACGAGAAGAGAGGTGGGGAACCAAGCTGTGAGCTAATCCCAGGGGGATAATGAGATAAAGTCCCAGGGTCGGAAAGAACGGGGAAAGTTCAGAGAAGAACCGACTACAGTAATTTGGATACAATCAAAAGAGATAAGATTAAACAGATGAAAGGGCTCACTTATCAGATAGCGAGCTCTCTCTACTATCCTGTTTAGCATTTCATTTCATCTCATTGCGTCTCACTAGAGAAAGGAGCAGAGTTCAAGCCTTCAATAGACTTGAGATATATAGAATGAGAATTGTTGAGAAAAAGAAGCAAATGGCATGCACAAGAATTAGAAGTAGGCCATTCAGCTCCTTGAGCCTGCTCTGTCATTTGATAAGATCATGACTGATCTGATTGTGGCCTGAACTCCACTTTAAAGCCTGCCCCCCAAAACTCTCGGCTCTCTTGTTAATCAAAACTCTGTCTAACTCAGCCTTGAAGATATTCAATGACCCAGCCTCCATTGTTTTCTGGGGAAGAGAATTCGAAAGACTAACGACTCTCTCAGAGAAAAAAAATTCTCCTCTCATGTCTTTAATGGGAGACCCCTTATTTTTAAACTATGTCTCCAAGTTCTAGTCTCTGCCACAAGGGGAAACGACCCTTTCAGCATCCACCCTGTCAAGTCCCCTCAAGATCTTATATGTTTCAATAAACTCTAATGGATACAGGCCTAGCCTGTCCAACCTTTCAGAAGTCAGTCGAGTGAACTTTCTCCAAACTGCTTCTAATGCAATTACGACGTTTCTTAAATAAGATCAAAACTGTACACTGTACGCTCAATGTTGTCTAAGGCCTGTACAACTGTACCAACACTTAATTTTATAATTTTAACACCTAATTTTATATTCAATTCCCCTTGCAATAAATGCCAACATTCCATTTCCCTTCCTAATCACTTGTTATACCTGCATACTAACTTTTTGTGATTCATGTTCCAGGACACCCAGATCCCTCTGTACTGCCAAGTTCTACAATCTCTCTCCATTTAAATAGTATACTGCTCTTCTATTCCTCCTGCCAAAGTTCACATTTTCCCACATTATACTCCATCTGCCAAATTTTTGCCCACTCACTTATCCTATCTAAATCCCTTTGTAGACTCTTTATTTCCTCTTGACAACTTACTTTCCTACCTATCTTTGTCTCATCGGCAGATTTAACAACCATATATTCAATCCCTTCATGCAAGTCATTGAAACAAATTGCAAATATTTGAGGCTCCAGCACTGATCCCTGTGGCACTCCATATCTTGCCAACCCGAAAATGACCCATTCATGCCTATTCTCTATTTCCTGTTAGCTAACTAATCCACTGTTCATGCTAATATGTTACCAACTACACCACAAGCTCTTATTTTGTTACAGTCTGCAAGAACTTTAATAAATTTGTCAAACATGATTTCCCTTTCACAAAACCATGATGACTCTGCCTGATTATATTATGATTTTCTAATGTCCTACTATTACCTCCTTAACAATGGATTCTAGCATTATCCCTATGACAGATGTTAGGCATGTAAAGTGCAAGATCAGAGTCTCATTTGATTCAGAGGGGATGGTGAGGCTCAGAAAATCACTGGATGGAAGGAGAACTGAAGGTCGAATTGACTTGACCAAGACATGAAGCCAATGTCATTGAAGGACTTCAAAAAGTTTGAGACTGACTCCAGGTGCATTTTCCAAGCATCTTAGACGCGGTTCCTCAATGCAGGAATTTAAAAAACAGTGCTGATCTCACCCCAGCAATACAGGATACCATTCTAGTCATGAGAAGTATATCCGACACTGGAGAGGGTGAATAAACAGAAAGCCCAGGATTAGGCACCCGAGAAACCACAGGAGTCGGGAATGTTCACACTGGAGGAGAGAAGTCTCAGGATGATCATGCAGAAACATTCAGAGGTGAAGAACTTTGCTCACACCATTTTTCTTGGGAAACCTCTGACCATGTCTTCAATCAACCTCTCTAACTTGTCTCCCATCATTAATTACTGCTTGTTTCTGACCTCAATTGCTTTTGATTGTTTCAGTGCAAATAGCTGTTCTTATCCTGAGAACTTCCGAGCCAGGCAAAAAGTCAATGGCACACAGCAGAATTTACTTTTGGCCTTTGTAGTCCCATGTCACAACTTCCAGCACATCAGTTTGTAGGTGAAAAACCTTGATCTGAAACTAGTGTCTTAAATTAAAGACAAGACAATTACAAATCTATGAAGACATAGTTGGCTAAAGTAAAGTAGGTTAAAAGGGATGATGGTAGAGAAGCAGAGGCAGATATTTAAAGATGACATAAACAAATAAAGATGAAGAAATTAGAGTATGAGAAAAAACTAGCAAGAAATATAAAAATAGGCAGTAAAAGCTTCTATAAGTATATAAAAAGGAAAAGATAGTGACAGAGTGTGTTGGTCCCTTAGAGAGTGAGACTGGGGAACTAATGTTGGGAAACAAGGAAATGGCAGAAGCTTTGAAAAGTATTTTGTAATTGCCTTCACAGTAGAAGACACAGAACACATTCCACAAACAATAAAAAAGCAAGGGGCAAAAGGGAGTGAGGGGCTTAAAACAATTACGATCATGAGAGAAAAAATACCAGGAAAACCGATGGGATTAAAAGCTGACAAGTCCCCTGGGCCAGATGGCCTGTATTGTAGGGTCTTAAAAGAAGCCCCTCACTTCCTTTTGCCCCTTGCTTTTTTATTGTTTGTGGAATGTGTTCTGTGTCTTCTACTGTGAAGGCAATTACAAAATACTTTTCAAAGCTTCTGCATGGATAGAAGATTGGCTGTCTGGCAGGAGGCAGAGAGTGGGGATAAAGGGGTCCTTCTCAGGATGGTGGCCGGTGACTAGTGGAGTTCCGCAGGGGTCAGTGTTGGGACCACAACTTTTCACTTTATACATTAATGATATAGATGAAGGAACTGAGGGCTTTCTGGCTAAGTTTGCAGATGATACAAAGATAGGTGGAGGGACAGGTAGTATTGAGGAGGCGGGGAGGCTGCAGAAGGATTTGAACAGGTTAGGAGAATGGGCAAAGAAGTGGCAGATGGAATACAACGTGGGGAAATGTGAGATCATGCACTTTGGTAGGAAGAATAGAGGCATAGACCATTTTCTAAATGGGGAGAGAATTCAGAAGTCTGGAGTGCAAAGGGACTTGGGAGTCCTAGTCCAGGATTCTCTTAAGGTTAACTTGCAGGTTGAGTTGGTAGTTAGGAAGGCAAATGCAATGTTGGCATTTATTTCGAGAGGACTAGAATATAAAAGCAGGGATGTGCTGCTGAGGCTTTATAAGGCTCTGGTCAGACCACATTTAGAATATTGTGAGCAATTTTGGGCCCCGTATCTCAGGAAGGATGTTCTGGCCCTGGAGAGGGTCCAGAGGAGGTTCACGAGAACGATCCCAGGAATGAAAGGCTTAACATATGAGGAACGTTTGAGGACTCTGGGTCTATACTTGATGGAGTTTAGAAGGATGAGGGGGGATTTGATTGAAACTTACAGAATACTGAAAGGTCTGGATAGAGTGGACGTGGGTAAGATGTTTCTATTAGTAGGAGAGACTAGGACCCAAGGGCACAGCCTCAGAGTAAAGGGAAGACCTTTTAGAACAGAGATGAGGAGAAACTTCTTTAGCCAGAGAGTGGTGAATCTATGGAATTCATTGCCACAGAAGGCTGTGGAGGCCAGGTCATTGAGTGTATTTAAGACCGAGATAGATAGGTTCTTGATTGGTAAGGGGATCAAAGGTTACGGGGCGAAGGCGGGACAATGGGGTTGAGAATCTTATCAGCCATGCTTGAATGGTGGAGCAGACTCGATGGGCCGAATGGCCTAATTTCTGCTCCTATGTCTTATGGTCTAAGTGGCTACAAAGATAATGAACGCATTGATTGTAATCTTTCAAAATTCCAAAGATTTTGGACAAGTCCCAGTGGATGGAAAACTTCAAATGTAACACCTCTCTTCAAGAAAGGAGGGAGACAGAAAGCAGGAAACTTATACACCAGTTAGTCTAACATCTGTCATTGGGAAAATGCAAGAATCCATTAAAGAAGTACAGGTTGGACATCCTGGGGCCAAGACCCCCATGCCGGATTTTGGATTTTGTACACCAGCATCAACAGTGTGTGGGCAGAGATTCGGCCGGGTGGGACAGGGTCGAGGATCATTCATGTCGGCTTGGAACGCAGGAACTAGACCGCCACTGTGAACAAAGCAGCGAAGCTGATAATTAGTCCAGTATTCCACCAAGAACTAGCACCTAGCCAAATTGTCCCTGTATTTGGATAATAAGTCTGAATTTCATTTAACTGAATACCAAATGGAATATTTCAAAAATGCCCAGTTTTTGGACAATTCCAGGTTTTGGACAGCTGGATTTTGGACTTCCAAACTGTAATATTAGAAAATCTGCCTTCACTATAGAGGATATTAAAAAAATTCCTGTAATAGCTGTCAATCAGGAGGTGGAAGGGAGAGAGGAACTTGGTGAAATTACAATCACTAGCAGTACTGAGTAAACTGATGGAGCTGTGCACTGGCAAGTCTCTGGGTCTCGATGGACTTCATCCTGGGGTCTTAAAAGAGGTGGCTAATGAGGTAGTAGACGTGTTGGTGTTAATTTTCCAAAATTCCCTAGATTCTGGAAAGCTTCCATCAGACTGGAAAGTAGCAAATATCTCTATTCAAGAAGGGAGGGAGGCAGAAAACAGCAAACTATAGGCCAGTTAGTGTAAAGGAAATATCATTTTTTTCCTAATACTACTGTGGGATGCTGTGAAGCAGGCTTGTGGGCGCTGTGTGTGTGTGTGCGGGGTGTGTGTGTGTGCGCGGTGTGTGTGACTAATTTAATTAAACTGAAGGCAGTCAGACTGCAAGGTTTAAATCATCAAAGGGGTTGGGGTAAAAACAGGCATTTTGAAATGGAGATGGCTGAGCCAAGGTGAGGTCCCAGTGGATACAGTTTGAATGAGAATTTGCATTAGGGGATTAGTGAGAAGCGAATTATAGCTGTTTGAATTTCAAAAGGGCATGACCGGGAGTTTTACAAATGGCAAAATCATAGATAAATAAGGCAAAATTATTAAGTTTATTTTTCCCGAAAGTGCTGGCCATAAGGACAACCTGAAAGATTTATATATTCTGGGAAAAATAACTTCCAAGCAAGGTTAGAACAATGGCTTTACAGATCAAAAGGGAGAAAATATATTTAAGAAAAGATTGAAAGCTGTATGGTGTGTGTAGCCATGTGAAACCTTGAAAAGTGGACTATGTAAAAGAGAATTGTGAAAAAGCAGCCTTTAGCCACCCAGAGAAGTGTTTGCTTGTTCTAGAAGCAAGATTTTGTTAAAAGTCTCAGAATGCCATTGTTGAGTGATAGGGAGAGAGAAGCTGTGAAATACCTCCCTTAGAGAACGGTGAGTGCCTTGCAGTAATATTACTGAATGTTTTATAGATTAAGAATCTATTTGGACTGTTGCCAGGAAAAGGCGTTTATTTGGGAGTCTAGCCAAGTCAGTTTGACTTTTGTGGTGGGGAAACTTCTGGAAACTATAGTACGGGATAAAATCAATAATCATTTAGGCAAGGGCAGGATAATTAAGTAAAGCCAGCTTGAATTTGTTAGGGAAAATCATGTTTAACTAACTTGCTGGAGTTTTTCTGAGGAGGTAACAGAGAAGGTTGATAAAGTAAATGCTGTTGATGTGGCGTATATAGATTTTCAAAAGGCATTTGATACAGTGCCACACAACAGACTTGTGAGCAAAATTCTAGGCCATGGAATAAAAGGGAAAGTAGGCACTTGGATAAGAAATTGGCTGAGTGACAGGAAACAGAGGCCTGAATTTTACCTTTGGCGGGAGCGTGGGATCGGCAAGCCCGGGAGTGACCAATTAATGGCCAGCCAGCGTGTAACGCACGCTGAAAAACTCAGCGCTGCTGGGGTGGGGGCGGGCGATGACTTCACCGCAGGTGTGGGTGAGCAAAGCGAGAGAGCTCCCTGAAGGCAGACAGCTGCCTCAGGGAGCTGCAGACCTGCAAATGACAAAATAAAGGTTTAAAAAGCTGCAAAGAATTTCCATGCATCACAATCAAGCACCTGAAAATATACTTCATAAAAATGATGTCCCCAGATATTTATTTTTATTTTATTTCATAACGGAGATTTCATCCCATCCTTGGATGAGGTTTGGTGATAAATGTAAAGGCCGCCTGGTCGATTGGCCTGTCCACCAGCCATAAGGTTGGACGGACCATGAAAAATCGGGGACAATTGCGCCGTCAATGGGCTTAATTGTCAGCAGGCACGCTTCCAACTTTTGCACACGCCTGCCGAGCGAAATAACACGCAAGTGCGCGATGATGTTGGGGCGCTCACCCTATGTCATCTCGCGCAATTTTGCATCTGATCGGGTCGTGCATGTGCCCGTAAAATTCTGCCTAGACAGTAGCGATAAATGGTTGTTTTTCAGATTGGAGGGATGTCTGTAGTGCATTCCCCAGGGCTCAATGTTGGGACCCTTGCTCTTCCTGATATATATTAATGTCCTAGGCTGTGATGTGCAGGACATGATTTCAAAATTTGCAGATGAAACGAAGTTTGGAAATGGTGTCAACTGTGATGGGGATAGTCTTGAACTTCAAAAGGACATAGGCATGTTGGTGGATTGGGCAGACAAGTGGCAGATGAAGTTCAATGCAGAGAAGTGTGAGGTGATTCGTTTTGGCAGGAAAGATGGTGAGACAGTATAAAAGTAAAGGGAGAACCTCTAAAGGAGGTGCAGGAACAGAGGGACCTCGGTGTATACCTACATAGGTCATTGAAGATGGCAGGACATGTTGAGAGAGCAGTTAATAAAGCATATGGTATCTTAGGCTTTATTAATAGGGGCATTGAGTGCAATGGCACCATATCCACAAACATTCACTCCCTCCACCACCGACACACAGTAGCAGCAGTGTGTACCATCTACAAGATACACTGCAGAAATTCACCAAGGCTCCTTACACAGCACCTTCCAAACCCATGACCACTACCATCTAGAAGGACAAGGGCAGCAGATAGATGGGAACACCACCACCTAGAAGTTCCCCTCCAAGTCATTCACCATCCTGACTTGGAAATATATCACCGTTCCTTCACTGTCGCTGGGTAAAAATCCTGGAACTCCCTCCCTAACAGCACTGTGGGTGTACCTACACCACATGGACTGCAGCGGTTAAAGAAGGCAGCCTACCACCATCTTCTCAAGGGCAATTGGGGATAGGAAATAAATGCTGGCTCAGCCAGCGACGCCCACACCCCATGAATGAATAAAAAAAAACGTGACTCCAGGTTGGTGTGTTGCCTCCCTGGTGCCAGGGTCAAGGACGTCATGGAGCGGATGCAGGACATCCTTCAGGGGGAGGGGGATCAGCCAGAGGTCGTGGTCCACATTGGTACCAATGACATAGGTAGTAAGAGGGAGGAGGTCCTGAAAATTGATTTCAGGATGTTGGGAAGGAAATTAAAAAGCAGGACCTCAAGAGCACTAATCTCAGGATTACTCCCATTGCCATGTGCTAGTCAGCATAGGAATAGGAGGACTAATCAATTAAACACATGGCTGGAGAACTGGTTTTTCCTTAGTTCTGTTGAAGAGTCATACGGACTCGAAACGTTAACTGTGCTCCTCTCCGCAGATGCTGTCAGACCTGATGAGTTTTTCCAGGTATTTTTATTTTTGTTTTGGATTTCCAGCATCCGCAGTTTTTTGCTTTTATCTTACTGGAGAACTGGTGTAGGAGGGCATCAGATTTCTGAGGCATTGGGACCGGTTCTGGGGCAGGTGGGACCTGTACAAGCTGCGCAGGTTACATCTTAACAGGCCTGGGACTGATATACTCGCTGGGAGATTTGCTACTGCTGTTGGGGTGGGTTTAAACTAGCTTGTCAGGGGGTGGGAACCTGAGCAGCAGCTCAAATTGGAAGGAAGTAAAGTTGCTAACAGGAAGTAGTAGTGAGACCAGGAGGCAGGAGAAACAAAGCAGAGCATTGAATATGCTTCGAAAATGCGGAATGATGTCAAAAAGACAAAGTTAAGGGCACTCTACCTGAATCGCGCAGCATTCGCAATAAGGTAGATGATCTAAAGGCACAAATAGAGGTAAATGGGAATGATATAATTGTCATTATGGAAATATGGCTGCATGGTGACCAAGACTAGGAACTGAATAGTCAAGGATATTCAGCGTTTAGGAAGGACAGACAAGAAGCAAAAGGAGGTGAATTGAGCTGATATTAAGGGATGGGATCAGTGCATTAGTAAAGGAGGATCTCAGATCGGAAGAATAATGTGTGGAATCTGTTTGGGAGGAGCTAAGAAAGAGCAAAGGGCAGCAGACATTGGTTGGAGTTGTTTATTGGCCACAAAAGAGTAGTGGTAACGTGGGGCATGGTGTTAATCAGGAGATTAGAGAAGCATGTAGCACGGGCAATACAGTAATCACGAGTGACTTCAATCTGTATATAGACTGGGTAAACCAATTGAGCACTAATGCTGAGGAAGACGAGTTTCTGGAGTGTGTTAGGGATGGTTTTCTAGAGCAGTATGTTGAGGAGCCAAATGGAGGACAGGCTATTTCAGATCTAATATTATGTAATGAAAAATGATTAATTAATAATCTTGGTGTAAAAGAACCTTTAGCGATGAGTGACCACAATATGATAGAATTTTACATTATGTTTGAAAGTGAGGTAGTTCACTCTGAAGCAAGGGTGTTAAAGTTGAATAAAGGAAATTATGAAGGTATGAGGGACAAATTGGCTGAGGTGAATTGGGAAAGTACATTAAAAGGTATGACTGTACATGGGCAATGGATAGTCTTCAAAGAACTATTACATAGCTTACAGCACCTATACATTCCTTCAAGGTACGAAAGCCCAAAAGTCAGTCAACCATGGCTGGCAAAGGAAGTTAAGGATTGTATAAGATTAAAAGAAAAAGTTTATAATGTTGCCAGACGTAGTAGTAAACCAGAGGATGGGAGGTTTTTGGAACACAGCAAAGGAAGATCAAGAAACTGGTAAAGAAAGGGAGAATAGAATCTGAATGCAATCACAGAATCAAACAATTTTAACGTCACAGAAGGAGGCCATTCAACCCATCATGTCTACACCGGCTCTCCAAATGAGCATTAAGACCTAGTGCTATTACCCTGCCTTTTTTGAGGTGTCAGCTGTGGCTCAGTTCATAGCACCCTCGCCTTTGAATCAGAAGGTTGTGGGTTCATGTCCCACTCCCGGAAAAAAAAAGTCAAGAACTGTGAATGTACTCGAAAGAGTTACCCTGCCTTTTTCCCGTACCCTTGCACATTGTTTCTATTCAAATAATCATCTAATGCCCTCTTGAATGCTTCGATTGAACCTACTTCCACCACACTTCATGTTACTCACAATAAGAGGTTGTGGTGGAAGAATTAATCCCGGCTAGTCTTTTGGCTTAAGTTGGTTTATTTTCAAGACAGCTCATCAGTGCTCCTGGCTTCCGCACAATGTTCCAGCTGTATCTTTTTAATCAATTTAGATGGGATAATTAATGCCCATCACCTGTTTAACTAGCAATTGGTTTTAATAAGGTGATTGCCATATTAACACTTCCAGGCAGTGCATTCCAGACAAACTACTTCGTTGTATGAAAAAGTTTTTTCTCACGTCACATTTGCTTCTTTTGCAAATCACTTTACATCTGTGTGCTCTTGTTCTTGATCCTTTTACGAGCGGGAACAGCTTCTCCTTATCTACTCTGTCCAGCCCCCTCATGATTTTGAACATCTCTATCAAATCTCCTCTTAGCCTTCTTCTCTCCAAGGAGAACAGTCCCAACCTCTCCAATCTATCCTCATAGCTGAAGTTTCTCATCCCTGGAGCCATTCTTGTAAACCTCTTCTGCACTCTCTCCAATGTGTTCACATCCTTCCTATAATATGGTGCCCAGACGGTACACAATATTCCAGCTGAGATCTAACGAGTGTCTTATATAAATTCAGCATAACCTCCCTGCTCTTGTACTCTATCCCCTATTAATAAAGCCCACGATACTATATGCTTTATTAACTACTCTCTCCACCTGTCCTACCACCTCAATGATACACCCAAGTCTTTCTGTTCCTGCAGAGGTCTGTTATGTGGCACTGTGTCAAATACCTTTTCAAAGTCCATGTACACCACACCAACAGCATTACCCTCATCGACCTTTTCTGTTATCTCTTCAAAAAACTCCAGCAAGTTAGTTAAACATGATTTCGCCTTTAGAAATCTATGTTGGCTCTTCCTCATCAACCCATATTTTTCCATGTGACTACTAATTCTATCCTGAATAATTGTTTCTAGAATCTTGCCCACCACTGAAGTTAAACTGACTGGTCTGTAATTGCTGGGCTTATCCTTACAACCTTTTTTGAACAAGTGCGTAATGTTTGCAATTCTCCAGTCCTCTGGCACTACCCCCAAGTCTAGGAAAGACTGAAAGATTATGGCCAGTGCCCCTGCAATTTCTACTCTCTCTTCCTTCAATATCCTTGGATGCATCTCATCCGTTCCCGGTGCCTTGTCAACTTTAAGTACCAACAGTCCATTCAACACTTCCTCCTTGTCAATTTTGAACCCTTCTAGTGAGAGCATTTCTTCGTCTGTCACCATGGCCTTGGTAGCATCAACCTCCTTGGTATAGACGGATGCAAAGTATTCATTTAATACCTCAGCCATGGCCCCTTCGTCCCTGTGTAAATCCCCTTTTAGGTCCCTAATCGGCCCTATTCCTCCTTTTACCACCGTTTTACTATTTATATGTCTATAGAAGACTTTGGGATTCCCCTTTATGTTGACTGCCAGTCTTTTCTCATAATCCCTCTTCGCTTCTGTAATATGATTTTTCACCTCCCCTCTGAACCTTCTGTATTCCTCTTGGTTCTCAATTGTATTTTCTACCTGACACCTGTCGTAAGTGCACTTTTTCTTCTTTATCTTAAGTTCAATCTCCTTTTTCATCCAGGGAGCTCTGGATTTGTTTGCTCTACCTTTCCCTTTCGATTATATGTGCCCGAACCAATTCTTTTTTGAGGGTAACCCATTGTTCATTAGCTTTTCCTGCTAATTTTTCATTCCATCTATCCGGCCCAGCTCCGTTCTTGCCCCATCGAAGTCGGCTCTTGTCCAGTTAATTATTTTTATTCTGGATTGCCTTTTGTCCTTTTCTATCATCATCCTAAAACGTACAATACAATGATCACTGTCTCCTAAATGCTCCTCCACTGACACTTGATCGACTTGGCCCACCTCATTTCCAAAAAGCAGGTCCAACAGTGCGTCTTTTCTTGTTGGATCGGACACATACTGCTTTAGAAAATTCTCCTGGACACAATCTAGGAACTTTTGCCCCTCTCTGTCCTTTATATTACCACTGTCCCAGTCTATATTCGGGTAATTAAAGTCCCTCATTATAAATACTCTATAATGCCTGCATCTCTCTGTAATTTCCCTGCAGGTTTGTTCTTCTACATCCTTCTCACTATTTGGCGGTCTATAGACTACACCAAGTAACGTAGAAGTGTAAAGAGCAGAGTAATTAATTAATAAATGAAATAAAATAAGATAGCTATGGCAGGACGGGTAATGTGTTGCTGCTGCAACATGTGGGGTCTGCTGGACACCAAGGTGATTTGGAGCGAACACAACTGTACTAAGTGTTTGCAGCTCGAGGAACTTTGGATCCGAGTTAAGGAGCTGGAATCTGAGCTGCAGACATTACGCCACATCAGGGTGGGGGAAGTTACTGGACACTTTGCTCCAGGAGGCTCCAGGAACCCCACAGGTTAGATAATTCGAATTTGGTCTGTGATCAGGGACAGGAGGGTGTGACTGCAGGTGAAGCAGGTCTGGGGACCCAGGGGGTAGTGTTCGAGGAGCCTCAGCCCCTGAAATTGTCCAATGGTTACAAGGTTCTTGCAAGCTGTGTAGATGAGAGCAGGGACTGCAGGGAGGATGAGTGAACTGACCATGGCACCACGCTACAGGGAGCCATTCAAATGGGGGGAGGAAATAGGAAAGTAGTAGTGGTAGTGGACAGTATAATTAGGGGGGATAGATACTGTTCTCTGCAGCCAAGAGCGTGAGTCCAAAGGCTGTGTTGCTTGCCCGGTGCCAGGGTTAAGGACATCTCCTCAGGGCTGGAGAGGGACTTGGAGTGGGAGGGGGGGGATCCAGTTGTTGTCGCCAACACTGGTACCAACGTCATTGATAGGACTAGAAAGGATGACAGAGAATAAATCAGGAAATAATGAGGGCATGTAAAAAAGGCAGTATATTAATCATGGGTGACTTAAATCTCCATGTTGATTGGGAAAATCAAATTGGCAGAGGTAGTCACGAGCAAGAATTCATAGAGTATATTCGGGACAGTTTCCTAGAACAATATGTTGTGGATCCAACCAAGGATCAGGCTATTTTGGATCTGGTAATGTGTTCCGAGGCAGGTTTAATAAATGATCTCAGAGTAAAAGTTCCCTGAGGAAACAGTGATCATAAAATGGTAGAATTTAGCATTCAGTTTGAGAGTGAGAAACTTAGTTTGGAAACATCTGTGCTAAACTTAAATAAGAGTAATTACAAAGGAATGAAGGCAGAGTTGGCTGGAGTGGACTGGGAAAGAAGTTTAGCAGTAAAGATGGTTGATGAACAAAGGCAGACGTTTAAGAAAATAGTTCATGACTCACAACAAAGATACATCCCAGTGAGGAAGGGGATAATCTAACCATGGTTAACCAAGGAAGTTAAGGATAGTGTCAAATTGAAAGAAAAAACATACAATGTGGCAAAGATTAGTAGTAAGCCAGAGGATTGGGAAAGTTTTAAAAACCAACAGAAGATGACCAAAAAAAGATAAAGAGGGAGAAAATAAACTTAGAGGGTAGACTAGCAAGTAATATAAAAACGGACAGTAAGAGCTTCTTTAAATATATAAAAAAGAGAGGCCAAAGTCAATATAGACCCCTTAGAGAATGAGGCTGAGGAAATAATAATGGGGAACCAGGAAATGGCAGAGGAGTTGAATAAATACTTTGCATCAGTCTTCACATTAGAAGACACTAATAGTATTCCAAATATACTAAATAATCATGGGGAAAAAGTGGGGAAGGAAATAAATACAATAACTATCACTAGAGAAGAAGTACTAGGGAAACTAATGGGGCTAAAGGCCGATAAGTCCCCTGGACCTGATGGGTTGCATCCTAGGATAATAAAGGAAATAACTGCAGAGATAGTGGATGCACTGGTAGTAATCTTCCAAGAGTCCTTAGATTCTGGACAAGTCCCAGAGGATTGGAAAACTGCCAATGTAACACCCTTATTCAAAAAGGGAGGGAGACAAAAAACAGGTAACTATAGGCCAGTTAGCTTAACATCTGTCATTGGGAAAATGTTGGAGTCTAATATAAAGGATGTAATAGCAGAGCATTTAGAAATGCATAATCTAATCAAGCAGAGTCAACATGGCTTCATGAAGGGGAAATCACACCTGACAAATTTATTAGAATTCTTTGAGCAAGTAACAAGCAGGATTGATAAAGGAGAACCAGTAGATGTAATATATTTGGATTTCCAAAAGGCGTTTGATAAGGTACCACACATAAGGCTACTTAATAAGATAAGAGCCCATGGTGTTGGGGGGTGTATATTCACATGGATAGCATGGATAGAGGACTGGCCAACTAACAGAAGACAGAGTTAGGATACGAGGCGGTGGGGGGGCTGCATTTTCAGGATGGCAACCTGTAGCTGGTGAAGTACTACGCGGATCAGTGCTGGGGCCACAATTATTTACAATATATATTAATGACTTGGATGAGGGAAATTAATGTACTATTGCCAAGTTTGTGGATGACACAAAAATAGGTGGGAAGGCAAGTGGTGAGGATGACAGAGTCTACAGAGGTTAAGTGAGTGGGCAAAAATGTGGCAGATGGAATGTAATGTGGACAAGTGTGAGGTTATGCACTTTGGCAGGAAGAATAGAGGAGCTGAATATTATTTAAATGGAGAAACGCTGAAGAAAGCTGCAGCACAGAGGGATTTGGGGGTCCTCGTGCATGAATCCCAAAAAGCTAACGTACAAGTTCAGCAGGTAATAGGTAAGGCAAATGGATTGTTGGCCTTTATTTCAAAGGGAATAGAGTATAAAAATAGGGAAATCTTGCTAAAACTATACAAGGCACTGGTTAGACTACGCCGAGAATACCTAGAACAGTTTTGGTCCCCTTATCTAAGGAAAGATATACTGGCATTGGAGGCAGTCCAGAGAAGATTCACTAGGTTGAACCCAGGGATGGAGGGATTTTCTTATGAGGAGAGGTTGAGTAGGTTGGACCTGTATTCATTGGAATTTAGAAGAATGAGAGGCGGCCTTATTGAAACATATAAGACTCTTAGGGGGCTTGACAGGGTAGATGCTGAGAGGTTGTTTCCCCTTGTGAGAGAGTCTAGGACCAGAGGGCATAATCTCAGAGTAAGGAGGCACCCATTTAAAACAGAGATGAGGAGGAATTTCTTCTCTCAGAGGGTAGTCAATCTGTGGAATTCTTTACCGCAGAGGGCTGTAGAGGCTGGGTCATTAAGTATATTCAAGGTGGAGATGGACAGATTTTTAATCAGTAAGGGAATTGAGGGTTATGGGGAAATGGCAGGAAAGTGGAATTGAGGATTATCAGATCAGCCATGATCTTATTGAATGGCGGAGCAGACTCGATGGGCTGAATGGCCAACTTCTGCTCCTGCGTTTTATGGTCTTATTACATCCTTTTTGTTCCTTAGCTCTAGCCAACTTGATTTTGTCCTTGAACTTTCTGGGACATCCTCTTTCTCCAGCACCGCAATGCTCCCCTTAACCAATATCACCATCCTTCCTCCTTTCCTGCCTCTTCTGAACACCTTGTACCCGGGAATATTTAACACCCAGTTCTGCCCTTCCTTGAGCCAGGTCTCTGTTATCACCACAACATCATATTTCCACATGGCAATCTGCGCCTGTAACTCCACAATCTTATTTACTATACTCCGTGCATTCACATACATGCACAGTAACCCTGATTTAGATTTTGCTACTTTACCCCTTGACCCGGCTTTACCTATTAACTTACTATTCTCTATACTAGTGCTATCTGTCCCTCCCAGTATTTTGTGCCCCCTGGTATTCCTCTCTAATATTTTCTCTTGGTCCCCACACCCCTGCCAAGTTAGTTTTAAGCCCTTCCAAAAGCACTAGCAAAACGCCCCACAAGGAACTCAGTCCCAGCTCTGTTCAGGGAGCAACCTGTCCGTCTTGTACAGGTGCCATCTCCCCCAGAGCCAGTCCCAGTGCCCCAGGAATCTAAAGCCCTCCCTCCCGCACCATCTTTTCAGCCACGCATTGATCTGCCTTATCCTCCTATTTCTGTACTCGCTGGCACGTGGCACTGGGAGTAATCCGGAGATTACTACATTTGAGGTCCTGCTTGCTAATTTTCTACCTAACTCCCTAAGTTCTGATTGCAGGACCACATCCTCTTCCTACCCAAGTCATTGGTACCAATGTGGACCACGACCTCTGGCTGATCACCCTCCCCCAGAAGAATGTCCTGCAAATCTAGCAAAAAACATAAAAACAAACCGTAAAAGCTCCTATAGGTTTGTAAAAAGGAAGCGTTTGGCTAAGATAAATGTGGGTCCATTATAGGCAGAGTCAGGAGAATTTATAATGGGGAATAGAGAAATGGCAGAGACACTAAATGATTACTTTGTGTCTGTTTTCACTGAGGAAGGTATGGGAAATCTCCCAGATTTAGAGATCCAAGGGACTAGGGAGAGTGAAGAGTTGAAGGAAATTAATATAAGTGAGAAGTTTGTATTGGAGAAATTAATGGGACTGAAAGTTGATAAGTCCCCGGGACCTGATATTCTGCATCCCAGTGTTGAAAGAGGTTGCTATAGAGATAGTGGATGCATTGGCGATCATCTTCCAAAATTCTATAGATTCTGGAATGGTTCCAGAAGATTGGAAGGTGGCAAATGTAACCCCACTATTTAAGAAGGGAGTGAGAGAGAAAACAGGGAACTACAGACCTGTTGGCCTTACATCAGTAATAGAGAAAATGCTAGAATCTATTATAAAGGATGAGATAAATGGATATTTGGATAATCATGATCTGATTGGGCACAGTCAACATAGATTTGCGAACGGGAAATCATGTTTGACGAACTTGTTGGGAGTTTTTTGAGGATGTGACTAACAAAATTGAAAAAGGAGAGTTGATGGACTAGTATACTTGGATTTTCAGAAGGCTTTTGATAAAGTCCCCCACAGGAGGTTGATTAGCAAAATAAAAGCACATGGGATAGGAAGCAATATACTGGCGTGGATTAAGGATTGGCTAACAGGCCAAAACAGGTAGTAGGAATAAATGGGTCATTCTCACCTTGACAGGCTGTAACTAGTGGGGTACCACAAGGATCAGTACTTGGAACCCAGCTGTTCACAATATATATCAATGATTTGGATGTGGGGACCAAATGTAATATTTCCAAGTTCATGGATGATACAAAGCTAGGTGGGAATGTGTGTTGTGAGGAAGATGTAAAGCGACTACGGGAGGAAATGGACAAATTTAGTGAGTGGGCAAGAACATGGCAGA
Organism: Cetorhinus maximus; assembly: GCF_964194155.1. NCBI lineage: Eukaryota > Metazoa > Chordata > Chondrichthyes > Lamniformes > Cetorhinidae > Cetorhinus > Cetorhinus maximus. The sequence goes on from NC_135886.1 coordinate 146,365,465, forward strand.
TGGAATATAATGTGGAAAAATGTGAGGTTATCCACTTTGGTAGAAGGAACAGATGTGCAGAGCATTTCATAAATGGTAAGAGATTAGAAAATGTAGATGTACAAAGGGACCTGGGTGTCCTTGTCCATAAGTCACTGAAAGCTAACATGCAGGTGCAGCAAACTGTTAGAAAGGATAACGGAATGTTAGCTTTTATCACAAGAGGATTTGAGTACAGGAGTAGTGAAGTCTTGCTTCAATTGTATAGAAGTTTGGTTAGACCGCACCTGGAGTAGTGTGTGCAGTTTTGGTCCCCTTACCTCAGAAAAGATATTATTGCCATAGAGGCAGAGCAACGAAGGCTCACCAGACTTGTTCCGGAGATGGTGGGACTGACTCATGAAGAGGGATTGGGGAAACTTGGTCTGTATTCTCTAGAGTTTCGAAGAATGAGAGGTGATCTCATTGAAACCTACAAAACACTTAAAGGAATAGACAGGGTAGATGCAGGTACGATGTTTCCCCTGGTTGGGGAGTCTAGAACCAGGGGACACAATTTCAAAATAAGGGGGAAGCCACTTAAGACCGAGATGATGAAAAATATCTTTACTCAGTGGGTTGTGAATCTTTGGAATCCTGTACCCCAGAGGTCCATGGAAGGTCAGTCATTGAGTATGTTTAAGGTAGAGATTGATAGATTTCTGATTAACAAAAGCATAAAGGGTCCTGGGGATAGTGTGGGTAAAAGGCATTGAAGTGTTTGTTCAGCCATGATCGTATTGAATGGCAGAGCAGGCTCAACGAGCTGAATGGCCCTCTCCTGTTCCTATGTCCTCATCTATTGCCAGCTTCATGGTGGGTCATACGAAGTCAGGTGGGAAATAAGCTGAGGATGACATAAAGAGATATGGAAGAATGTATATGGAAGATAAAAGTGAAAGCGGAAGACGACAGCAGATGGAATGTGTGGGGAAATGTGAAGTTATTTACTTATCTTTCTATAACACCTTTAATATAATACAACACAACAAGGTGCTCCAAGGCAGCATTATAAAACAAAATATGATACTGAGTCACATATTAGTTCCAATGACAAAGAGCTTGGTCAAAGAGGTAGGTTTTAGGTGGTTTTAAAGGAGGAAAGAGAAGTAGGAAGGCCAAGTAGGGAATTTGAGGGTTTGGGGTACAGACAGCTGAAGGCATGGCCACTTCTGGTGGAGAAATTAAAATCGGAGATGCTCAAGAGGACAGAATCAGAGGAACACAGATATAAAGTCATAGAGGGATACAGCACAGAAAAAGGCCCTTCCGCCCTTCGAGTCTGCGCCGGTCAAACAAGTACCTAACTATTCTAATCCCATTTTCCAGCACTAGGCCCATTGCCTTGTGTGCCAAGGTATCGCAAGTGCACATCCAAGTACTACTTAAATGTTATGAGGGTTTCTGCCTCTACCACCCTTTCAGTCAGTGAGTTCCAGATTCCCACCACCCTCTGGGTGAAAAAATTCTTCCTCACATCCCCTCTAAACCTTCTGCCCCGTACCTTAAATCTATGCCCCCTTGTTATTGACCCCTCCACCAAGGGGAAAAGTTCCTTCCTGTCTACCCTATCTATGCCCCTCATAATTTTATACACCTCAATCTCCTCTGCTCCAGGGAAAATAACCCCAGTCTATCCAATCTCTCCTCATAACTAAAACTCTCCAGCCCAGGCAACATCCTGGTAAATCTCCTCTGCACTCTCTCTAGTGCAATCACATCCTTCCTATAATGCAGATTCCAGAACTGCACGCAATACTCTAGCTGTGACCTAACCAGCATTTTATACAGTTCCAGCATAACCTCCCTGCTCTTATATTCTATGCCTCAGCTAATAAAGGCAAGTATCCCATATGCCTTAACCACCTTATCTAAAACAAAAACAGAATTACCTGGAAAAACTCAGCAGGTCTGGCAGCATCGGTGGAGAAGAAGAGTCGACGTTTCGAGTCCACATGACCCTTCAACAGTTCTGTTGAAGGGTCATGTGGACTCGAAACATCGACTCTTTTCTTCTCCACCGATGCTGCCAGACCTGCTGAGTTTTTCCAGGTAATTCTGTTTTTGTTTTGGATTTCCAGCATCCGCAGTAGTTTTTTGTTTTTAACCACCTTATCTACCTGTCCCACTACCTTAAGGGACCGGTGGACATGCACACCAAGGTCCCTCTGATCCTTGGTACGTCCCAGGGTCCTACCATTCATCGTGTATTCCCATGCCTTGTTTGTCCTGCTCAAGTGCATCACCTCACACTTATCCGGATTAAATTCCATTTGCCACTGATCAGCCCATCTGACCAGCCCGTCTATATCCTTCTGTAATCTAAGGCCATCCTCCTCACTATTTACCACCCCACCAATTTTCCGCGGAGTTACTGATCAACCCTCCTACATTCAAGTCTAGTGGGGCTGGAGAGGTTGGGAGGAATGGGGGTTTGGGG
>NC_135886.1:146368122-146477196 GCF_964194155.1 Cetorhinus maximus
CAGCCCGGATCCAGAGCCCCCCCAAACCCGGATCCAGAGCCCCCCCCACAACCCGGATCCAGAGCCCCCCCCCCCAGCCCGGATCCAGAGCCCCCCCCCAACCCGGATCCAGAGCCCCCCCCCAACCCGGATCCAGAGCCCCCCCCCCCCACCAACCCGGATCCAGATCCCCCCCCCCCCCCCAAGCCCGGATCCAGAGCCCAGACCCCCCCCAACCCGGATCCAGAGCCCCCCCCACCAACCCGGATCCAGAGCCCCCCCCCAACCCGGATCCAGAGCCCCCCCCAACCCGGATCCAGACCCCACCCCCCCCCAGCCCGGATCCAGACCCCAGACCCCCCCCAGCCCGGATCCAGACCCCAGACCACCCCCAACCCGGATCCAGACCCCCCCCCAGCCCGGATCCAGAGCCCCCCCCAACCTGGATCCAGAGCCCCCCCCAACCCGAACACAGACCCCCCCAACCCTGACCCAGACACCCCCCAACCCGGATCCAGACCCCAGACCACCCCCCAACCCAGACCCAGACATGGACCCCAGACCCGGATCCAGACTCCAGACCATCCAACCCGGACCCTGACCCCTCCCCCACAACCCGGTCCCCAGACCCCCCTTCCCAACCCGGATCCCCCCCTCAATACTGGACTCCAGACCCGGACCCCAGACCCCCCTCCCCAACCCGAATCCCACCACCCCCCATCAATGCTGGACCTCAGACACCAGAAGTATATTTCAATAAGTTCACCTCTCAATCTTCTAAAGTCCAATGAGTATAGGACTAACCTGCTCAACCTGTCCTCAAACCTCAACTCCTTTACCCCAGGAATCAGCCAAGTGAACCTTTATTGAACTGCTTCCAATGCAAGTATATACTTCATTAAGCAAGGAGACCCCTAAATTTGTTGACGACACAAAGATAGGTCGGAAAGTAAGTTGTGAAACGGACATAAGGAGACTGCAAAGGGATATAGGTAGGGTAAGTGAGTGGGCAAAAACCTGGCAAATGGAGTGTAATGTGGAAAATATGAGGTTGTCCATTTTGGCAGGAAGAATAAAAAATATGCATATTATCTAAATGGTGAGAGATTGCAGAGCTCTGCAATGCAGAGGGATCTGGGTATCTTAGTGCATGAATCGCAAAAGGTTAGTATGCAGGTGCAGCAAGTAATTAGGAAATGCAATAGAATGTAATTGTGAGGGAAATTGAATACAAGAGTAGGGAGGCTACGCTTCAGTTGTACAGGGCAATGATGAGACCACATCTGTAATACTGTGTACAGTATTGGTCTCCTTATTTAAGGAAAGATGTAAATGTGTTGGAGGAAGCAGTTCAGGGAAGGTTTACTAGATTAATACCAGGAATGGGTGGATTGTCTAATGAGGAAAGGTTGGACAGACTGGAGTTTAGAAGAGTAAGAGCCGACTTGATTGAAACATATAAAATCCTGAGGGGTCTTGACAGGGTGGATGTGGAAAGGATGTTTCCTCTTGTGGGAGAATCTAGAATGAGGTGTCACTGTTTAAAAATAGGGGTTGCCCATTTAATACAGAGATGAGGAAAAAAAATTTCTTTCAGAGGGTCATGAGACTTTGCAATTCTCTTCGTCAAAAGGTGGTTGAGGCAGAGTCTTTGAATATCTTTAAGGCAGAGGTAGATAAATTCTTGATAAGTAAGGGAGTGAAAGGTTATTGGGGGTAGGCAGGAATGAGAAGTTGAGGTTAAAATTACATCAGCCATGATCTTATTGAATGGCGGAGCCAGCGTGGGGGGCTAAGTAGCCACCTCCTGCTCCTAATTCAATGATGTCAAGCTTCTTCAGTGTTGTGGGAGCTGCACTCATCCAGGCAAGTGGAGAGTATTCCATCACACTCCTGACTTGTGCCTTGTAGATGGTGGACAGGCTTTGGCGAGTCAGGAGGTGAGTTACTCATCACAGGATTCTTAGCCTCTGACCTGCTCTTGTAGCCACAGTATTTATATGGCTAGTCCAGTTCAGTTTCTGGTCAATGGTAACCCCCCAGGATGCTGATAGTGGGGGATTCAGTGATGGTAATTCTATTGAACATCAAGGGGCAATGGTTAGATTCTCTCTTGTTGGAGATGGTCATTGCCTGACACTTGTATGGCGTGAATGTTACTTGCCACTTGTCAGCCCAAGCCTGGATATTGTTCAGGTCTTGCTGCATTTGGACATGGACTGATTCAGTATCTAAGGGGTCACGAATGGTGCTGAACATTGTGCAATCATCAGCGAACGTCCCCACTTCTGACCTTACGGTGGAAGGAAGGTCAATTGATGAAGCAGCTGAAGATGGTTGGGCCGAGGACACTACCATGAGGAACTCCTGCAGGGATGTCCTGGAGCTGAGATTTTTTGGGTTTGTTTATATGTTTTTATGCATTTTTAATGAGGCTTTACAACTTCTGAAATAAAAGAGATGGGTAAAAAAGAGGTTAGAAGTTTAATGAATTTAGAAGAAAAACACAAAGTAGATAAAACTGGACTGTTGCCTGGCGACAATGGTCAAGTGACCCAAAGACACAGAGAGACATAGGAGAGAATTCAGTGTGTGTCAGAGAGTGCAACCATGGATTTTTCAACTCTCTGAGAAAAGTACAAGGCTAGTGGGACAGTAGTTAACTGAATAGTCAGTTATAGGACTCAGTAATGTGATCAGTTTAGCAGTGTTGCTGCTGGAACAGTGGGGCTGAATTCTCTGGTTGGCAAGCGGAGGTGGGGCCCGCTTGCCGACACATAAAATGACGTGGTGACATCGGGCAGGCGTCCCGACGTCACCACGTGTCATTTAGATTTCCAGTTCGGCGGGCGTGCAGCCAAGCCAGCTACGCACCCACCGAACTGTCAAAGGTATATTAAGGCCTGTTAAAAACTAATTTAAGCAATTAAATGAGCACCTGCCCCCAACCCACCCCTCCCGACGGGGTGAAAATTTTTACCAGTGAGTTTAAAATGTGGTTATGTTTGGGTGTCTCGGGGAGAGATACAAGTTGGGTGCGAAGCATCAAGTGAATGCTCAAGAATTCACAGGAAGAAAATCATTTGTATGTGTGCCAGGCCCAAGCAAGAAGCTTTTGTTCGAGTTAGTGGTAACTCTTCACTGGTTTATGTGTCTGCAAAGATATTGCTGAGTAAAGAAATATTGGGAAATTGAACCATCACCTTGTGTTTGCATTGAGATCTTTCCAACCTTTTCGTCTGGTATAATATAGTTTATTTTTCTTGTTTGAATAAATCTTTATTCTTTGTGTTAAAAGTTCATCAGCGGACTGCTGTGAATTTGTTCAGTAACTTCCCTCCATGGTTTAAAAAAAACAAAAAAGTTAGGGTCTAACAAGCCAAGTTTCACTCTGGAATCTGACTTGCCCAGTATTAACATCAGCTGGGATCGTGACACAGTGAGGAAGATGGAGAAGACAATGACACAGCCTTGTTTGACCCACTTGCTTGTACTATGACTAAGGCTACGGTTAACCATGTAGTAGCAATCCCTGTGCTCCTGTATGCCTCGTAGAAATGGACAACCTAGGGCAGGCACCTCAAAGCACTGGCAAGAAAGGCAGTCCAACAGCAGCATCATCTCCCAAGCCAACTTGCACAGCATCAAGGCACTAATCACTTAAAACTAGCTCTGCTGGGTGGGACATGACATTTGTATGCCTGATGCCAGATTTTTGAAGCAGCTTTTCTACTAGGAATTTGGTAGTAGCAGGAGACTCCCGGGAAGACGGCAGGAATGCTTTAGGGATATCCTTAAAGCATCCCTGTAGAGATCAAACATTCCTGTCGACTCATGGCAATCCCCGGCTTGTGACTGACCAAAATGGAGAAGGTTCATTTGGGAAGGCACCAAGCACATCGAGGAGCTTCCTTGGGAACATGGAGAGGTGAAGTCGAGGAGTCGTAGAGAGCGCAGAAACCTCCAAACGATGCATCTACCTGACCCTTCAAGCACTACCTGCCCTGCATGTGACAAAGTTTGCAGATCATACATTGGACTTATCAGCCATCGGAGGGCCATTGAACCAGAGTGGAAGCAAATCACCCTTGATTGTGAAGGACTGGCTAAGAAAGAGATTGAGCTAAGATACAGATCCATAATGATCTAATTAAATGGCAGAACAAGCTCGAGCAGCTGACTGACCTTTCCCTGTTCTTTATGCTTTGAGATGTCGGCACTCCTCTAATTCTGGCCTCTTGACTTTAACCCCTCTCTGCTTTAAGATCCTCCTTAAAATGTCTTGTGTTTCTCATCTGGCTCAGTCTTTTTGTTTTATTCATTCATGGGATGTGAGCGTTGCTGGCAAGGCCAGCATTTATTGACCATCCCTAGTTGCCCTTGAGAAGGTGGCGGTGAGCTGCCTTCTTGAACCGCTGCAGTCCATGTGGTGTAGGTACACCCACAGTGCTGTTAGGGAGGGAGTTCCAGGATTTTGACCCAGTGACAGTGAAGGAACGGCGATATATTTCCAAGTCAGGATGGTGAGTGACTTAGAGAGGAACTTCCAGGTGGTGGTGTTCCCATCTAGCTGCTGCCCTTGTCTTTCTAGGTGGTAGTGGTCGTGGATTTGGAAGGTGCTGTCTAAGGAGCCTTGGTGAGTTTCTCAGTGCATCTAGTAGATGGTACACTGTGCGTTGGTGATGGAGGGAGTGAATGCTTGTGGATGTGGTGCCAATCAAATGGGCTGCTTTGTCCTGGATGGTGTCCAGCTTCTTGAGTGTTGTGAGAGCTGCACTCATCCAGGCAAGTGGGGAGTATTCCATGACACTCCTGACTTGTGCCTTGTGGATGGTGGACAGGCTTTGGGGGGGTCAGGAAACGAGTTACTCACTGTAGGATTCCTAGTTCTGACTTGCTCTTGTAGCCACAGTATTTAATGGCTGGCCCATTTCAGTTTCTGGTCAATGGTAACCCCCAGGATGTTGATAGTGGGTGATTCAGTGATGGTAATGCCATTGAACATCAAGGGGTGATGGTTGAATTCTCTCTTGTTGGAGATGGTCAATGCCTGGCACTTGTGTGGTGCAATTGTTACTTGCCACTTGTCACCCTAAGCCTGGATATTGTCCAGGTCTTACTGCATTTGGGCATGGACTGCTTCAATATCTGAGGAGTCTTGAATGGTGCTGAACATTGTGCAATCATCAGCGAACATCCTCAATTCTGACCTTATGATGGAAGGAAGGTCATTGATGAAGCAGCTGAAGATGATTGGGCCGAGGACACTACCCTGAGGAACTCCTGCAGTGATGTCCTGGGACTCAGATGATTGACCTCCAACAACCACAACCATCTTCCTTTGTGCTAGGTATGGCTCCTACCAGTGGAGATTTTCCCCGATTCCCATTGGCTCCAGTTTTGCTGGGGCTGCTTGATGCCACACTCGGTCAAATGCGGCCTTGATGTCAAGGACACTCACTCTCACCTCATCTTTGGAGTTCAGCTCTTTTGTCCATATTTGAACTAAGGCTGTAATGAGGTCAGGAGCTGAGTGGCCCTGGCAGAACCCAAACTGGGTGTCAGTGAGCAGGTTATTAGGAATATAGGAACAGGAGTAGGCCACTCAGCCCATCGAGCCTGCTCCGCCATTCAATACGATCATGGCTGATCGAACACTTCAATGCCTTTTACACACACTATCCCCAGAACACTTTACGTTATTGTTAATCAGAAATCTATCGATCTCTACCTTATATAATCAATGATTGAGCTTCCACAACCCTCTGGGGTAGAGAATTCCAAAGATTCACAACCCTCTGAGTAAAGAAATTTCTCCTCATCTCAGTCCTCAGTGGCTTCCCCCTCATTTTGAAATTGTGTCCCCTGGTTCTAGACTCCCCGACCGGGGGAAACATCTTACCTGCATCTATCCTGTCTATTTCTTTAAGCATTTTGTACGTTTCAACGAGACCACCTCTCATTCTTCGAAACTCTAGAGAATATAGGCCCAGTTTCCCCAATCTCTCTTCATAAGACAGTCCCACCATCCCCGGAACAAGTGCTATCAAGCAAGTGCCAAGATGGATCATCCACTTGGCACTTCAGGCTGAAGATTCTCGCAAATGCTTCAGCCTTATCTTTTGCACTGATGTGCTGGGCTCCTCCATCATTGAGGATGGGAATGTTTGTGGAGCCTCCTCCAGTGAGTTGTTTAATTGTCCACCACCATTCACAACTGGATATGGCAGGACTGCAGAGTTTAGATCTGATCCGTTGGTTGTGGGATCGCTTAGCTCTGTCTATCACTTGCTGCTTATGCTGTTTGGCACGAAAGTAGTCTTGTGTTATAGCTTCACCAGGTTGACACCTCATTTTTAGTTATGCCTGATACTAGCCTGGTCCTATCGATACTCCCATGGACAGATGCATATGCAGCAGTCAGGTTGGTGTCTGATAACTGTCCTGTGAAGTGCCTCGAAATATTTTACTATATCAAGCACACTGTATCAAGGGTGTTATGTAAATGCTGCTGTTGTGCCAGAGGTTGAAAGATGCTGAATGGATATGGTTTACACATTGTGAGGATTTCTAACTGGCAACTCAAAAAATAAATACGTGTTAGATGAGCCGCACTCTATATTTGGGCTTATAATGATATGCAGATGTATTGCAATGAGGTTTCCAATGTCCGATGCTGGGAAACGTGGCCGCCATTGATAGGCAGACTGGATGATTGCAAACTGATTTCATGATGGCATGAAGCCGATTTTTGGCTTTCTCGCCATATTGTCTGCTCATGCCACCAAACACGCCCAATGCCAGTGGGCACAGAAAGTTCCACCTACTGTGGATCCATGATTGATAATTTTAATCCACAGGAAGGTATCATGTGACTGCTTGAGTTTGCATTTTGTATTCAAGTCCGACATAATGTAATAGAGATTTTTCTCGAAATTACAACAAGCGAGTGAGAGATACAAGGAAATTTACCACGATAGTGTTGTCACTAAAACAGATCACCTGATCATTACCACATTGCTGTTTGTGGGACCTTACTGTGCACAGAATGGCTGTTACCTTTACAGACTTCAACACTTGACTATGCTTCAAAAATACTTACTCGACTGTGAGGTGCTTTGTGACATTCTCGGGTTATAAAGGGTGCTATATGAATGCATGTCTTTTTTTCTTTTTATGTTTTTCTTTTCTCCAAACATATTGAGCCATAATTTGCTAGAGCAGAATATCTAATGCCATTAGACATTTTCTTGATTATTTCATTTCTTTTTTTTTGTGTGGTAAACTGCTGAAAGATGGGTGGAGTGAGGGATACAGGGCAGTGAGCAGGGTATGCAACAGGATATCTCCTTAACCAATCAGATTAGAGGATTGAAAAACAAACAGTGAGAAGTAAGTGTTAATCTGAGTGGGTGAATTCAATATCAAATCAGGAAAGAAAGAGAAATGAAGAGAGGATGAGAAAGTTTGGATTAAGAGAGGAGCAAAGGCAGTAAGGAAAAATTAATAAAACAAATTTATAACCAACAACAATTAACCCCTGAAGGAATGTGACTCCACACTTCTTAGATTTCCATGCCAGTGAGGTTGATTGGCAGTAATTAACACAACACATCAAACAGTCGCTTGGTAGTACAGAACTTGAATATTGCTGAAGGGAGAGGCATGGTGCTGAGGCTTTTCATCTTGTACTCATCAACTTGCCAACCAATCGACACCCTTTTCTCCTATAGTATAAATTGTTATGATAGTTTGAAACTTGGTATTCTTGCATTTGTCCTGATGGGTTCAAGGTGAAAAGCATCAGCGACTGGTCTTTCTTTTTAGTAATGTTTAACATATCATTAAGATGATACTTAGAATGGACTGGACAAAACTTAGCTTTCTGACAATGGTTTAGTTCATGTGTTCTGTGCGAATACAGCAACTTCACTTTATTCATGTCAATGTGGAGCCAGGCAGTGAGATGCCGCTGATGGCAGAATGGCATATCACAACCAGAAACATGTGGATATTTGAGTTTAACCCCACAGCTGCCCCTGTCTTGAAGTTTCTGTATCTTTCACTCTTAACTAATGGTGTGCACCATCAACTTCACCTTTACTCTGGCAGGGAATTCTGGGCCATCATGCTGAGTATTGTCTGAGGGCGGAGCTGGGAATTTAACAAAATTAATAAGATTAGAGATGAATGCGTGGCTCGAAGACTGGTATGGGAGAGATGGGTTTCAATTCATGGCACCATTACTGGGGAAAGTGGGAGCTGTACGAATGGGACAATCTTCATCTGAATTATGCTGGTACCAGCATTCTAGTGAGTTGTATAACTAAGGTGGTAGAGAGGGCTTTAAACTAAATAGTGGGTAGTGCGAAAGGGGGTCATGCGAGAGGAGATGTAGTAAATCAAAGGATAACAATGAGGTAATAGAACAGAGTCACAATTTGGGTAATGACAACCAGAGAGTGGCAAGAACGGACAGAATACAAACTTAAGAGTGCACCAGCAGGTAAGGCCAGAGAGTGCAAAAATGGTAAAAAGAGAGAGTTAAAGGCTCTATATCTGAATGTTCGCAGCATTCTTAACAAAATGGACGAATTGTTACCAGATAGAAATAAATATATACAACTGGATAGCCATTACAGAGACATTGTTGCAAGGGGACCTGAATATTGAAGGGTATTTGACATTTCAAAAGACAGGAAGCTTGGAAAAGGTGGTGAGGTAGCTCTGTTAATTAAGTATGTCATTAGTACAGTAGTGAGAGATGACCTTGGCTCAAAGATGCTAGATGTAGCATCAGTTTGGGTAGAGATAAGAAATAGTAAAAGTAAGAGGTCTGAAACAAAAATAAAAATAGCTGGAAAAACTCAGCAGGTCTGACAGCATCTGCGGAGAGGAATACAGTTAACGTTTCGAGTCCGTATGACTCTTCATCAGAACTGAGGAAATATAGAAATGAGGTGAAATATAAGCTGGTTGAGGGGCAGATAGAGCTGGATAGAGGGCCAGTGATAGGTGGAGGAAAAGAAGAGATTGCCAAAGATGTCATAGACAAAAGGACAAAGGGGTGTTGACGGTGGTGATATTAGCTAAAGAATGTGCTAATGGTGACATTAAAGATAGAAAACAGGACGAGCAAGGTACAAATAGCCCTAGTGGGGGTGGGGGTGGGGGTGGGGAGAAGGGATCAAAATAGGCTAAAAGGTGGAGATGAAACAATGGATGGAAATACGTGGGAAAAGAAAAATATATTTAAAAAATTATAAATTATTGCAATAAGGGGGATTGGAAAGGGGCTGGGGATGGAGGAGAGAGTTCATGATCTGAAGTTGTTGAACTCAATGTTAAGTCCGGAAGGACTTCCACTAGTTGGAAGATGAGGTGCTGTTCCTCCAGTTTGCGTTGAGCTTCACCGGAACATTGCAGCAGGCCAAGGTCGGACATGTGGGCATGAGAACAGGGTGGAGTGTTGAAATGGCAAGCGACAGGGAGGCCTGGGTCATGCTTGCGGACAGACCAAAGGTGTTCTTTAAAGCAGTCACCCAGTCTGCGTTTGGTCTCTCCAATGTAGAGGAGACCGCACTGGGAGCAGCGAATGCAAGATAAGAGTGAATGAAAGGTAAGAGGTCATTGTGGGAGTAGTTTATAGGCTCCCTAACAGTAGTTACATGGTACGACAAGGTATACAGGAAGTAATAAATGGGTGTGTAAGAAAGGTACCGCAATAATCATGGGTGATTGGGTGAATCAGATTGGCAAAGCTATCCTGGAACATGAGTTCGTAGACTGTATTGGGGACCATTTCTTAGAGCAATATGTTCTATCTAGCGCCAACCAGGGAACAGGTTATTCTAGACCTGGTAATAAGCAATGAGACAGGATTGACCAATAACCTTATGATAAAGGGGCCTCTAGGCGACAACGATCGTAATATGATAGAATTTCATGTTCAGTTTGAAGGGATCAGTGTGAGTCTAAGGCTAGTATTTTAAGCCTGAATGAAGGTAATTATAAGGCTATGAAAGCAGAGCTAGTTAATGTGGGAAACCGGGTTAAAAGGTAGGACAGTAGAGATGTAGAGGCAGACTTTTAAGGAGATATTTAATAACTCTCAGCAAAGATTTATCCCAGTGAGAAAAAAAGACTCTTAGAAGGTTGCAACATCCATGGCTAAGTAAGAAAGTTAAAGATAGTGTCAAATTGAAAGAAACACTGTACAAATCTGCAAAGATTAGTGGTAGGCCAAAGGATTGGACAGATTTTATGAACCAGCAAAGAATGACTAAAAAGATAATAAAGAGGGAGAAAGAAGAGTGTGAGAGAAAGCTAGCTAGAAATATAAAAACAAATAGTAAGAGTTTCTACAAATATTTATATAAGAAAAGAGTAACCAAAGCTAGTGTTGGTTCTTTAGAGAGTGAGTCTGGGGAACTGAGAATGGAAAACAAGGAAATGGCGGAGGTGTTGAACAGGTATTTTGTGTCTGTCTTCACTGTAGAAAACTTAGAAAACTTCCCAAAGATACTTGAAAATCAGGAGGTGAGCAGGAGGGAGGAACTTAAACCATCACCAGGGAAAAGGTGCTGGGAAAACTTTTAGACCTAAAGGCTGACAAGTCCCCAGGACCTGATGACCTGCATCCTAGGGTCTCAAAAGAAGTGGCTGGAGAGATAGTAGACGCATTGGTTATAATCTTCCAAAATTCCTAAGATTCTGGAAGGGTCCCATCTGATTGGAAAATAGTTAATATAACATCTTTATTCTACAAAGGAGGGAGACAGAAAGCAGGAAACTACAGGCCAGTTAGGCTAACATCTGTCATAGAGAAATTGCCAGAAACCATTAATAAGGAGGTTATAGCAGGATGCTTAGAAAAACAAAATGGAATCAGGCAGAGTCAACGTGGGTTTGTGAAAGGGAAATCATGTTTAACTAACCTTTTTAGAATTTTTGAGGAAGTAACAAGCAAGGTGGATAGAGGTAGATATTTTTTGTTCATTTATGGCGTGTAGGTGTCACTGACTAGGCCAGCATTTATTGCACACCCCTAATTGCCCTTTAGAAACAGCACTGTGGGTGTACCTACACCACAGGGACTGTGGCAGTTCAAGAAGGCAGCTCACCACCACTGGGAAGGGGTTCCTGGATTTTGACCCAGCGACTTCTAGGTGGTGGTGTTCCCATGTATCTGTTGCCTTCTAGATGGTAGAGGTCGTGGGTTTGGAAGGTGATGTCTAAGGACCCTTGGTGAATTCCTGCAGTGCATCTTTAGATGGTACACACTGCTGCCACTGCATCGGTGGTGGAGGGGGTGAACGCTTGTGGAAGGAGTGCCAGTCAAGTGGGCTGCTTTGTCCTGGTTTCAAGCTTTGTGTTGTTGGAGCTGCACTCATCCAGGGAAGTGACAGGGAACAAAGGGTAATGGTCGATGGATGTTTTTGCAAATTGAAAACAGATTCCAGGGCTCAGTGTTGGGGCCTTTGCTGTTTGTTGTATATATTAATGATTTAGACTTAAATATGGGAGGCATGATTGAGAAATTTGCAGATGATACAAAAATTGGCCCTGTAGTTGATAGTGAAAAAGATAGCTGTCGACTCCAGAATGATATCAATGGTTTGGATGAGTGAGCGGAGAAGTGGCAAATGGAATTCAATACAGGTTTCAGTGCTTGAGCAGCAGCTGGCGTCACTGTGGCGCATCTAATAAAACAAATTTATTAGAATTCTTTGAGATAAAGGGGAACCAGTCAACATAATATATTTGGAATTCCAAAAGGCGTTTGATAAGGTACCGCACATAAGGCTACTTAATAAAATAAAAGCCCGTGGTGTTGGGGATAGTATATTAGCATGGATAGAGGATTAGCTAACTGATAGAAGACAGAGAGCTGGGATAAGGGGGCCATTTTCAGGATGGCAACCTGTAGCTAGTGGAGTGCCACAGGGATCAGTGCTGGGGTCTCAATTATTTACAATATATATTAATGACTTAGATGAGGGAAGTGAATGTACTATCACCAAGTTTGCAGATGCTACAAAAATAGGCGGGAAGGCAAGTGGTGAGGATGACACAAAAGAGTCTACAGCAGGATATAGACAGGTTAAGTGAGTGGGCAAAAACTTGGCAGATGCAATATAATGTGTGAAAATGTGAGGTTCGACACTTTGGCAGGAAGAATAGAGGAGCTGAATATTATTTAAATGGAGAAAGACTGCAGAAAGCTGCAGCACAGAGTGCTTTGGGGGTCCTTGTGCACGAATCCCAAAAAGCTAACACACAAGTTCAGCAGGTAATAGGTAAGGCAAATGGATTGTTGGCCTTTATTTCAAAGGGAATGGAGTATAAAAATAGGGAAGTCTTGCTAAAACTATACAAGGCACTAGTTAGACCACACCTAGAATACTGTGAACAGTTTTGGTCCCCTTATCTAAGGAAAGATATACTGGCATTGGAGGCAGTCCAGAGAAGGTTCACTAGGTTGATCCCAGGTATGGGTGGGATTTTCTTATGAGGAGAGGTTGAGTAGGTTGGGTCCGTATGCATTGGAATTTAGAAAATGAGAGGTGATCTTATTGAAACATATAAGATTCTTAGGGGGCTTGACAGGGTAGATGCTGAGAGGTTGTTTCGCCTTGTGGGAGAGTCTAGGACCAGAGGGCATAATCTCAGAGTAAGGAGGTGCCTACTTAAAACAGAGATGAGGAGGAATTTTTTCTCTCAGAGGGTAGTCAATCTGTGGAATTCTTTACCACAGAGTACTGTAGAGGCTGGGTCATTAAGTATATTCAAAGCTGAGATAGACAGATTTTTAATCTGTAAGGGAATCAAGGGTTATGGGGAAAAGGCAGGAACGTGGAGCTGATCAGCCATGATCTCATTGAATGGTGGAACAGGCCCGATGGGCTTAATGGCCTACTTCTGCTCCTACATCTGATGGTCTTATCTTATAATTGAAAACAATGCCAGCCTTCACTAGGTGTGGTTTGGAATTTCTATGCTGGGTGAGATCCCACTGTATACCAATTTTTACTTTTTTTTGGTAATTCAAATTGTTTCTGACAGGCACAAATTTAGAATCTTTTGTGATTTTGGATTCAAGCTGTTCACCACTAATAGATTATTTTGCAATACATAAGGAGTGAATTTGGTTAACATTTTTTTGGGTTTTTTTGATACCAAGTAAACAGATGTAACGCTTGCAAAAGGTGAAGTTATTGCCCATTTCTGACTTGAACTGCTCCATCCCTTGTGGTGACACTGCACCCGCAATGACAATAGGTGTTGATGCAGTGAATATGAAGGAATGACAAATGGCAGGAGACTTGAAAATAGAGAAATTACAACATGGAATTCAGTTCTTCAACCTCACCAGCCAGTGTTGGAGTTTATCCAGCACATTAGTACCCTAAATCACATATGCCTGAACTGTTTATATCACTTTATCTTCCTTATCTAATCTATCCTTAAATGTTAACAGTTTCCGCTTGAATAACTGGTCTCATCTGCAACTGCTTTTCTTCCCACTGTTACCCCTGATGTCTGCCCCAAAGATTCAGCTTTGGCCCCCTCCTATTTCTCATATCATTGGTGGTCTAATGGTTAAAATTCAGTGCTCTTACTGTTGTGGCCTGGTTCTATTCCTTGGTCACTTTCTATTGAGTAGACTAGGCCTATGCTCTTGACAGATCAGATACAGAGGTTGTTCCCCCAACTGGGGAATCTGGAACACGGCAGGGTGTGAGCAGTCTCAGGAGAAGGGGTAAATCATTTAGAATTGAAAAGAGGAGACATTTCTTCACTTACAGGGTGTAGATGCTCAACTGTTGAGTGTATTCAAGACAAGATCGATAGACTTTTGGACTCTTAAGGGATATGGGGATCAGGCAGGAAAATGGAGTGGAAGTTAAAGGGCCATGATCTTACTGCATTGTGCAGGATGCTCAAATGACTGAATGGCCCAATCCTATTTATGTTCTCATCTACATGTTGCCACACCTCACAGAAACAGACCCTTCGGCCCATTGTGTCCGTGCCAGCCATCAAGCCCCTACCTATTCTAATCCCATTTTCCAGCACTTGGCCCATAGCCCTGTATACTATGGCCTTTCAAGTGCTCATCTAAATATTTCTTAAATGTTGTGAGGGTTCCTGCCTCTACCACCCTCTCAGGCAGTGTGTTCCAGATTACAACCACCCTCTAGGTGAAAATGTGTTTCCTCAAATCCCCTCTAAACCTCTTGCCCCTTATCTTAAATCTATGCCCCCTGATTATTGACACCTCCACTAAGAGGAAAAGTTTCTTCCTATCTCTGCCCCTCATAATTTTGTATACCTCTATCAGGTCCTCCCTCAGCCTTCTCTGTTCTAAGGAAAACAACCTAGCCAATCCAGTCACTCATCATAGCTGAAACACTCCAGCCCAGGCAACATCCTGGTGAATCTCCTCTGCACCCTCTCCAGTGCAATCACATCCTTCCTAAAGTGTGGCAACCAGAACTGCACACAGTACTCCAGCTGTGGCCTAACTAGCATTTTATACAGCTCCAACATAACCTCCCTGCTCGTATATTCTATGCCTTAGCTAATAAAGGCAAGTATCCCATATGCCTTCTTAACCACCTTATCTACCTGTGTTGTTGCCTTCAGGGATCTATGAACATGTACACCAAAGTCCCTCTGATCATCTGTACTTCCTAGGGTTCTACCATTCATTGTGTATTCCCTTGCCATATTAGTCCTCCCAAAATGCATTACTTCACACTTCTCAGGATTAAATTCCATTTGCCACTGCTCTGCCCATCTTACCAGCCCATCTATATCGTCCTGTAATCTAAGGCTTTCCTCCTCATTATTTACGATACCACAAATTTTTGTGTCATTGGCGAACTTACTGATCATACCTCCCATATTCACATCTAAATCATTAATGCACACTACAAACAGCAAGGGTCCCAGCACTAATCCCTGTGGTGCACCACTCGTCACAGGTTTCCAATCGCAAAAACAACCTTCGACCATCACCCTCTGCCTCCTGCCACTAAGCCAATTTTGGATCCGATTTGCCAAATTGTCCTGGATTCCATGGGCTCTTACCTTCTTGACCAATCTCCCATGCGGAACCTTGTCAAAAGCCTTACTGAAGTCTGTGGAGACTACATCAACTGTACTACCCTCATCGATACAACTGGTCAACTCCTCGAAAAATTCAGTCAAATTTGTTAGACATGATCTCCCCCTGACAAAGCTATGCTGATTATCCCTGATTAATCCCTGCATCTCCAAGTGGAGATTAATTCTATCCTTCAGAATTTTTTCCAATAGTTTCCCGACCACTGATGTTAGACTCACTGACCTGTAATTACCTGGTTTATCCCTATTACCCTTCTTGAATAATGGTACTACATTCGCTGTCCTCCAATTCTCTGGCACCTCTCCTGTAGCCAAAGAGGATATAAACATTAGTGTCAGGACTGAGAGGACTAACACATATGCTAACAACATCCAGCATTACCTTACTACCATCTTTCTCAATCTCTCCGCTCTCTCTAAATTGTCACATTGCTTGCTTGAGGTCCAGTACTGGATGAGCAGAAATTTTCCCCTCACAACTGAGAGGCTGAATTGGACTGTTCGCAAAATTGGGGTCAAACATAACTCCAAGATGAAGTTCAACCATATTATCTGCACCACTTCCATAACATTTGAACTCTGTCCTTGCCTCAGCTTACCTGATGCTGAAGTCCTCACTCACCATTTGTTACCTCTGGACTTGACTTTTCTAACACATGCCTGAAAGCTTCACACATTCAGAAATATGGGGCCAGCCAAAACTCTGCTGCCCATATTCTAACTCACACCAACTACTCACCCACCACTCCTCTGCTCATAAATCTACATTGGCTCCCAGTTAAGCAATGCCTCAATTTTAAAATTCTCATCCTTGTTTTCAAATCTCTCAATGGCCTTGCCCTCCCTATCTCTGTAAACTCCTCCTGCCCTACAACCCTCTGAGATATCTCCACTTCTCCAATTCTGGCCTCTTGAGTATCTCTTATTTTAATGGTTCCACCATTGCCGACCATAATTTAAGTTGCCTTGGTTCTAAGCTCTGGCATTCCCTCCCTAAACCACTCTGCTTCTCTCTCCTCTAAGACACTTCTTAAAACCTCTGACCAAGCTTTTGATCACCTATCATCTCGTGACTGAGTGTCAAATCTTGCTTGATAATGATCATGTGAATTGCCTTGGGACATTTTACTAAATTAAAGGTGCTATATAAATGTAAGTTGTTGCAGAATGTGAAGATGGGCAGCTGGTATGCCGCTAGGTAATCAAACTCACCACTGCTCATGTTGCAGTGACATAACTGGTCCAGTTAATGGTCTGATCACTGGTGAGCACCATAATGTTAATAAGTTAGACATTCAGTAATGATACTATTCAAGGTTATAGGATGAATTTCCTCTGATCCCACTGACAAATTTTATTTATTAGGGCTCTCTGGTGCCCCATTTGGTCAAATGTCACAATTGAGAACAGCTAATTTTCCATCTCCTCTGACATTCAATTGTGTCCCTGTCTGGTTCAAGGCTATAATGAGGTCTAGAACCCAGTTCTGGTAGAACCAAAATTTAACAGTTAGCAGATTATAAATCTGCTCTGTCCATGACATTATTGACTGGGAAAGCTGATTACCATCCTAATTGGATCATAGAGTTTTTGCCTAGGTATATACCTGGACAATCTTCCACATTGTTGGGTAGATACTATAGTGTATAGTACCTGCATACACACACAAATATACAATAAAACATACAATAAATCTACGTTATTAGTCAATTACCCTTCAGCAGATCATCCTTGAATACTAGTGTCATATTTGTTAAACAAAGTTCTGGTACCAAATGCAGTTAATTTTTTAAAAATTCATTCTTGGGATGTGGGCATCACTGGCTGAGCCAGCATTTATCACCCATCCCGAACTGCCTTTGTTTGCAGGGCATTTAAGAGTCAACTGAGTCACAAGGTAAGGACAGCAGATTTCCTTAGTGAACCAGATGGGTTTGTACAATAATGGACAATGGTTTCACGGTCATTAGACTTTTAATTCCAGATTTTTATTGAATTCAAATTCCACCATCTGCCGTGGTGGGATTCGAACCCAGGTGCCCAGAGCATTACCCTGGGTCTCTGGATTACTAGTCTAGCAACACCATCACCTCCCCTTGACCTCCCTTAGCAATCATATCCCCCAAGCAGGATAACCAAAAGTCTTACATCAAGGAATGTTGTCTTGATGCAAACCCTTTTTGTTACCCATGTCAAAATTCTGTGGACTTCCAATGCAGAGATTTTCAGACAAATTAGATATTTCATACATCCATCCAATTCAAAAAGGGCAGATGTCACAGATACAAAGTCAAATATCCCTGAAAATAGGAACACTTTGCAAGCCTCAGTGGAACAAAGTAACTTTTTACCTTCATAGGAAAATGTGTTGCTGGAATCTTGGAAACAATTAGATGCTTTGGACATTTAAATGAAGGCACATTCATGTGCATCTCTCACCCAGAACTGCTTCATCCAATTCAGGGTCGCAGGGAGTCACTGTCTCCTGACAGGTAAGGGACACTAGGCAGGGTACACCCTGAACAGGGCACCAGTCCAACTCAGGGTGCACATTCACAATTTACCGATGCCAATCCACCTAACCAGCATGTCTTTGGAGGGCGGGAGGAAACCTAAGCAGCCGACAGAAACCCACACAGACCCAGGGAGAACATGCAAACTCCAGACACCTGAGGTCAGGATCAAGCCTGGGTCTGTGAGGCAGCAGCCCTAGTATTCCACGACTGAATATATTTTATGTAGTGGCTAACTATTTGTTGACTATGTAGTATTGGAGTGTTTATTTGAGGCTGAAGACGATCTGATTTATTGTTGAATTGTGCATATATAATTCAGAACTTTTACTTGCACAGAATGAGTAAACAAATACTCATTTTTAAGTAACATTAGTTTCAAAGGACAGCAAATATATAATGTCCCATTTTATGTCACAAACTGGATTCACATTTAATAACAGTAGCAGCCGCAGGTTCCACGAGCATCCCTACCTTCAACCATATGGCAACTGCCAAGTGGATGATGGATGCTACACGACCTCCTTCCAGGGTCTCACCCTCAGATATCAGCATCCAGCCAAGTCAGTTCACTTCACTATGCAAATGCTATGAGCTGCAATTCTATTGGAGGGTTACACCCAAAACACAAATATATATTTTCTCTTCACAGCAATGTAGTCATGAGGCATTGGGGGCTGGGAACATATGTGCATCAGCAAGAATGAAAGGTGAGCATGACTTGGTATAGGACACAGGTGGCAGAATTTTGGATGAATTGAAGTTTATGCCGGGTAGAGTATGTCAGGCCAGTCAGGAGAGCTTTGGTGTAAATCAAGTTTGAGAATAGCAAATAAATGAATAGTTTTATAATCAGATTGTTAGCCAAGTACCTGTTTAAAATGAGCCTCAAGATTGTCTGCAATCTTGAAGATCAATTTTGCATTTGTTCACTTTAGATGCTCTGTTGACTCTGTGCTTAAGCAATGTTATAACCAAGGTCAACTTTGACAAGGACGTGATTACAAAAATGCAGTTAATCTGCAATTTCATTGACAAGCAAACAACTTTAAATCTAAGGCAGATATACTTTTATTAAAAACATTCAATGACTAAGTGTTTTAGACAAAAAGTAACACCATGATACTTAGAAACTAAAAATGTTAAATACATTTTAAAAAAACATGGGAATGTGGCAACTTTCTCCTGGTGTTTTGTGTCAAATGTCATAAAGGCAATTTTATCTCCACATGAATTCAAAGCTGCAATACCCAACATCAGTGAACATTTTACATTTTCAGTCCTAACTTTGAATAAGCATTCTTCACTGCATGCAAACAGAATCACCATTAAACAGCTAATACAGATGCTATACAACAAACTCTCAGGAACAGAGGTGAACATTTCCAAACACTCCAAACAATTTGACAAACATAATGAGACCAGTAGATACAGATGTAAAAAGGTTCCAGAGTGACCAGGCCATATACATCACCATAAACTGCAGTGCAGGGCTTATGCCAAAACTTAAATATCGTTCCTTATTTAATAGTGCAGCTTTAAAGCGATTCATGAACACTGTTGTGGTAATACAGCTCTTATAAGGGCCACTTTAAACACACAGAAATGCTGATTCACCATTTGACATTAAAACCCAATCAAAAATGTATCTTGGCCCAAAAGTTGATGCAAATAGTTGGTTATTTATTCTCAAGTTCAGTAGCAATATTTTGTGAATGTTTAAAATTTCATTCTGGGGACTTGGGCATTGTTGACAAGGCCAGCATTTATTGCCCATTCCAAATGTTCTGAGGTGGCAATACGCCCGATTATTGAACCACTGCAATTGCATTTGTAGC
Source organism: Cetorhinus maximus (assembly GCF_964194155.1). NCBI lineage: Eukaryota > Metazoa > Chordata > Chondrichthyes > Lamniformes > Cetorhinidae > Cetorhinus > Cetorhinus maximus. Next base: position 146,387,585 of record NC_135886.1, read on the forward strand.
AGTTTGATATTAAGTCAACTCAGCAACTTGCTTGGCTATTTCAGAGGACAATTAAGAATTAACCACATTTGCGTGGACTGGAGTCACATACAGTCCAGACCAGGTAATGATGGCAGGTTTCCTTCTCTAAAGGACATCAGTGTAAAGTTGGATTTTTAGGACTGACAACTTCATGGTCACTTTTATGAATTTTAAAACTGAATTCAAATTCTGCAGATGGGATTTCAATTCATGTTCCCTGAATTATTAGTTCAGGCCTGTGGGTTACCAGTCCAGTAACAGCTACCAACCTATCACTCCCATTTTAGAAAGCAAGGCAACCAACACCTGGTCAACTTAATCTTCTCTAGTCAGGTTTTTGAGAAACCAGTGATCCAGGCTAAATTCACATTCAGAGAGTTTGGAAATCTCTGACATTTGCATCTAACGAAATGGTTTCAATTACAAGACTATTAAAACCAACAAGTGCCAGGAAGTACTTTTCCCTATCTGGGTTGGAAAGATTAATAGAGACACCCTGCTACAGATAAGCCGCTAGAGACAATCAGAAAATTTGCCTCACTCAAATGAAACGACAATTACAGCACAGACTTCACCAGAGGATTTGACCACAACAATATTTTCCTGTTTCATATTTAAGGCACTTATATGTCCATTAAATATAAACCTTGGATTTGCACAAAAAAATGTTTAATCAGTCAGTGTAAAATTTGACTCTTTTAACAGGACAAGAATGCAGTAAAAATGTTATAGTAAGCTCATACTGTGGGTTGCTAACTTCCATTGGTATTTGTCATTTTGCTCGTAACTGGCTTACACTATACACTATCAGCTGAAATCAGTCCTCAGCTTCATATCAATAAGTAAAAATAAGGAAATCAGAGGGGTGACACACATGGAGGGAAACATTGCAACAACCATTGCTTCACTGGTAAATGTTAATCTTATAGGAAGAGCAAAGTACACGGCCTCCACAAATCTATAACATGCTACAGCCCAAAACTAATTTGAAGATGCATTTCATATTTTGGTTGAATTGTTAGCTACAGGTTCAGTCACTTAAGCAATTTCATTTAATGCTAATTTTCCTTTTGTATATTTTTTATTTCCCTTCAATCATTTCAAATTACAAATCCTACAGTTAAAATGTAGCAAAATTACCAGGTGACAGCCCAAACATCAGGGTTCATTTAATGAGTTCAGCTCTGTGTAGATTACAATCCATAGTATTCAGCTCAATAGCCCCCATTAGTATTACATGGTAAAATAATGGGAAGGCTAATCTCTTGCCAGCGACTCCTCAATATCATTGTCAGCACAATGAGTGGATACTTGGCACTGCTCCATCGGAGAAAGGAGGAAACTAGTATTACTGCTAGAGGACTGGAGAATGACAAATACATTCCCTTTTCTTCACACAGAAAGATGTAGATAAAGCAGCAAAATATAAGCCAGTTAATCTTCAGTTTTTTGTAACATTGTGTCTAAAACACAATGAAAATAGTAAATACTTGAAAAGGCAAAAGCGAATTAGGGTAGAAGAAGAAATTAAATGGAAGCGGTTTATATAGATTTTCAAAAAGCTTTTGTTAAGGTCCCATATTAAAAGATGAATTGCAATAATGGCACATGGAACTAAGGAGAACGTGGCCACATGGAGGGAGATGGTTGCATGTCAATAGAAAGCAAGTTTAAGGGTAGGTTTCCCATACAGAGGTGTTTCATGACTGTGTTGGGGCTAGTGTGGGTGGGAAATTACCAGGACTTGAGACTGAGAGAATTCCATCAAAAGTTGCAGATAACACCAAAACTCAGGAGGGGAGGAGAGGACATGGGAGGGGGGGGGTTATGGCGTATTTTGACAACGGCTTTGAAAGAATGCAAGAGGACATAGATAGGATAATAACATGAGTTCAATACTGAGAAATGTGAAGTAATTCATTTTGGAATTAATATTAAAAGGTATTGCACCTCAGGATCACAAGGTTGATCCCCAGGGATGGAAGGATTTTCTTATGAGGAGAGGTTGAGTAGGTTGGGGCTGTACTCATTGGAGTTTAGAAGAATGAAAGGCGACCTTATTGAAACATATACATCCTTAGGGGGCTTGACAGGGTAGATGCTGAGGGGTTGTTTCCCCTTGTGGGACAGTCTAGGACCAGAGGTCATAATCTCAGAGTAAGGGGTCGCCCATTTAAAACAGAGATGAAGAGGAATTTCTTCTCTCAGAGGGCAGTGAATCTGTGGAATTCTTTACTGCAGAGGGCTGTAGAAGCTGGGTCGTTAAGTATATTCAAGGCTGAGATAGACAGATTTTTAATCAGTAAGGGGATTGAGGGTTATGGGGAAAAGACAGGAAAGTGGAGTTGAGGATGATCAGATCAGCCATGATCTCATTGAATGTCAGTGCAGACTCGATGGGCTAAATGGCCTACTTCTGCTCCCACGTCTTATAGTTTTATGGTCAAATGGTAGGCCTTTGAATTGGAACAGAGATCCTTTTGTGACCAGATATGCAGGTCAATAAAAACGGCAGCACAAGTAGATAAGTGACGTAAAAGACAAACAGAATGTTTGGCTTCTATTGAACACAAAAGAAAGAAGGCACTGTCGAACAAGACCGTAGGCTGCAGCTGGCATAGTGCCTGGCTTGGGCCATTATATGATCGATATATACAAGCAACATAACAGATTCACTGGGATGTTGCCAAGAATGAGGAGAAATTAGGCATTTTTTGTCCAGAGTGGAGACAGTTAAGGAGTGGCCTGACAAAGGTTTTCAGGGTCACAAAAGATTATAAGGCAAACAGCAATAAACTATTTTCACTTTGTCATCAAGACCATAACAGGCCACAGATTTAAAATAAAGTTAAAGGTTTGAAAAGAACATTCTTGACATTGGTAGGCTGGACTGTGGAACTAGCTCACCGGAACAGTCTAATTTGAGTTTTTTTCAAAGGGACCAAGATTGTTGCTTTAAAGAGTGAAATATTAAAGGACACTAAGGATGAGCACGAGAGTGGGATTAGGTTCAAGGCTGGCATGGAGAAAATCACCAATGCAGACTGTGCACTACAATGCTAACAATTTGATGATAGAGGCCAATGGCCTGCTGCTACGATGGAACATTGTTACTCAGTTTTATAGAACCATACAATGAAAATATTTGATCCTATAATTTCAACATTCTTTTCATATGCTGTACAGATACAGGGATATTCAGCCTTCACTTGCCTCCTTTTTCAAGAGAATAAGAGGTAGAAGTCCCAAGTCTGGGACATCATACAGCCAGACAGGCCAAGAATGGTAAACCAGACACATTTTAAACTGCACACTTGCCAGGATGAATAGGAGGGAGGTCTGAAGCTGCCCTGATTGGTTAGTACTATCACTGACTTAGTGCATTCTTTTGAAGCACTTTTACACAAGAGTGAATATGTTCAAGCCGTTTTATATTTGGTTACTGTGCACCAAGTCATCAAGGTCAGTCAGGGATGTACAGCTAAGTCATTTTCACAGTATTGGATATTAACTAACAACTCTGATTCTATAGGCCGTATAGTCAACAGCAGGATAGATTAACTCACAAAACAGGGCTGCTGTAGCCTGCTTTTGTGTGGGATAAACTTCACTGAACTCATCAGCAACAATTACTAGTTGTATGAAGTATGAACAGAATGTGATAACATTTGCTATTCGAATTTTGATCTGGTCACTGAGCTCACAGGAAGTTGTGATATTCCCAGTGCTGGGGTGAAGCTCCCCTCAGGCCATATTGTCCACTGAAGAAACCAATACGTAGAAACTGTAGTTATAGCTTCATCTTCTCTTCTTTCCCAACACAACTATAACTTGCAATGTTGTTGTTCAAAGTCAGTGTACGTATTACAAAAGTATAAATTGATAATTCCACAGTCTTACTTTGACTCAGTGACATGTATGCATATCACTTTCAACAGTTTAGACAAAGTTTTAGAATGCAAAACTAAAAATTAATACAAATAGCTCCTAATTCTACAGAGAATAAAGTCAAACCCAGAAGTGAATACACACAAATAATCTCACTGGTGCCGATGATAAGAAAAATCAGACATTGAGTTTAATGATCATGATTCAAGGCATCATTTGAAGCTTGTTGCTAGAGTATGAAAATTGCAGCTATGAGGAGAGATTGGATAGACTAGGGTTGTTTTCCTTAGAACAGAGGAGGCTGAGGGGTGACCTAATTGAGGTGTACAAAATTATGAGGGGCCGAGATAGAGTAAACAGGAAAGACTTGTTTCCCCGGCTGAGGGGTCAATTACCAGGGGGCATAGATTTAAGGTGATTGGTAGAAGGATTATGGGGGACGAGGAAAAACCTTTTCACCCAGAGGGCGGTGGGTGTCTGGAATTCACTGCCCAAGTTGGTGGTCGAGGCTGAAATACTCAACTCATTTAAAAAGGTACCTGGATCTGCATCTGAAGTGCTGGAACCTGCAAGGCTACGGACCAGGTGCTGGAAAGTGGGATTAAAATGAGCGGCTAGTTTCAGTTTTTGGCCGGCGCAGGTGTGATGGGCTGAGTGGCCTCTTTTCTATGGTTCTAAGATCACTGATCAGTTAATTGCTCCTGGGTATTAGTTTTTTTTTCTGATCTCATTAATATCCTGCATTTTTCCCTCCTAGAGGTGTTGACTCCTCCTTTGGTGCTGGTCACATTGCACTATCTTGTCAAAGGTTATTTGGCTGCAACTGCAGGTGACATTATTGTTACACTCAAACCTGTTGACTCTCAATGCCCACATGTGCAAGCCCAGTAAGAGGTCACTGCATAGTGATCTTCCCTAACCTGGTGACCACAGCCAACTATTGTACTCCTACAATGTGTCCCACTTCTGTGCTATCCTTTGATCCTGTTAACTTTCAAACCAAGAACGTAACCTAGGATGTTGTGTGGCTCAGCTATTCACTGGAACAACTTACGAACATGCATATGCACATATGAATTAGGAGGAGTAGTAGGCCATTCAGCCCCTCACGCCTGATCTGCCATTTGATAAAATCATGGCTGATTTGATTGTGGCCCCCAACACTACTTTCCCGTCTAGCCCCAGCAGCCTATACCGATTGACTCCCTTGTCAATCAAGAATCTAACTTACTGAATGATTGGAGAGCATCAGTTTCCCACTATTCCCACCAATCTGCGCTTTCTTTTTAAGTCAGATACCACAATGCTCATTAACAGACAGTACAACTCACTATCATTGACACAAAAATATCCAATAAACAACTGCTGTAATGGAAGTTTGATTTTCACATGTGCAATAGGAGTAAATAGCAATGCGTATATAGATTCAGAACATTTCTAGTGCTGCTGAGTTCTGGGGTTAGAAATTTAAATATCTCAGCAACATGCTATAACTGGAACTCTTGGGAGTGAGAAAAGTTAAGGAATTCAGTTCCTGTCCCTAACATAGCAATATTATTTCCATTTGGTTCCCCCATTTTATTAGTAAATCGATATAAATACCCCTCTGAAACATAGGAACAGGAGGCCACTTAGCCCCTCGATCCCGTTATACAGGAACAGGAGGCAGCCTTTCAGCCCTTGTGCCTGTGTGCCCCTGGTGCAGACAAGGAAGGAGGTTGTTATAAGGAGCAGCTTCAATTGGCTGCTAGATGATCAGATATGACAGAAAAAGACACGATAATTGATTTGAGATGGAAGGATAAACAGTTCTTCTTGCAAAACAAAAGTTTTGTTCTTCAGCTGGTCCAAAGGAAAAAGCCTGAGGCTTGCTGGGGCATGAAAATCTGTGGAGCTAATGGTACAAACAGGGCCAATGAATAAGCTGGCCTGCATTGCCCTCGGGAGTGTGGTAGAAATAAGGAAAGCAAAGAAATGGCTAAGAACTAATTTAGAAAGTTATTAGTGACTGAATAGTTTCAAAGGCCTTTCATTATGATCTATTGTATAGACTTGCACATAACTTGGAGTCCACTGTAAAGTCACACCAACACCTATTCTAACAAGCAGCAGATTCTTTACAATTTAGAGGCTTTTTCTTTTAAACACAGAATGCTTACAATCAGATACTTTTTGACCCCCAGGCGCCATGTTAATACACAGACATGAGCAACAAGAGGTACTCAAACTCCACTATCTTCACTCTGGCCATGACAGCCCAGCCCTACATTTCCTGCATGGGCAATCGAATAGTGATCAAAACCAGTCTGTGGTTTTCATATTCTATTTGTGCTATTGCTGCATTTTACATACACTGAGCTTATATCTTCTGAGGTCTGCACTTGCCAGAAAAGGCAATCATGATTTTTGAACAGTGTACAACTGTTTTGAAAAGGAGCAAAACACAATGTTTTCTGAGCTATTTTAGTTAAAGTCAAGACCACAAAACAGGGCAAAATAAACCATGGGTGAAGTGTTGCCTAATATTAACACAAGCAACTCATGGAAAATTAAAGCATTTTACAGGAAATACAGTTAATTTAGACCAAAAATTTGTGGTCTAAAATATTGATGCTGGTAAAACCAACATGCAAAAACATTCAGCTGGGCAAGTTATACAGCACACGTAAAAATCGGGGGCATTCAATAATCAGATACATTTAGGCATCAAAACAACACAACAGAATATATATATATCTTTATAAAATGAATATTTTGTTTAGCCATTCAAACCAAAAACTGGATTTAAAGAAAGAGCTAGAGGACAGTGCATCCACTGCTGAGAGTAACATCTTGCCTAAATTTAGTTTTTTGTCCTGGCAGTTACTTTTAACATCAAGATAAGTAACATATGAATAAGGAACCAGACTATAAACAGCATTGTTTACTAATCAGAAACAACCTAATCCTAAAACATTTTTTATTCTGAAGCCCTAACTTTGATAAGGAAAATCACAATCACAGGAAGAAAATTAAGATGGAAATAATATACTTTATATACTGATGTAAATCTAGCAATAGTCAAAACCATTCATTTCCATTAAAACATTTAATAGACTTCAACATCTAAACTAAACCATGATTTCACTGGCAATGCCATTTGCACCAGTATGTTCGACTAGGCCGTGATTAGCTGACCAAGTTAGACTTTGGAGTTTTCACAGATTGCAGCTTTAGTCATACATTTCTGAAAAAGTTTCATTACGCCTTAAATAAAAACATGGGTCAGTCTCATGCTGTTCAAGATGGGACACTACCACCTGGAAACTGACTCATCTCATCTCTCTGCATCCTAGATTTTCATCAGTTGTTCCCAGATGGGGTGCAGTGGAACTGGCAGACATTTCCATTCCCAGTCAGACAACTGGCTTTACTGCGCATAATCCCCCATTAGTATGGAGATGTGGACCATCCCATTATGTGGACTCATCTATCAAGAACTGGGTTGAAACTGTAAATGCATTTTGCTTAGGGCTACCTACTGTCTGCTAATCAAGATCGTTGTGGCGAAAATACCTTATTTTAGTCATTCAATTGGAGATTTTAATTTGAGCTTTTATTTTCAAACTCCTCTTGTTTGATATTGAACTCCAGGAGCACCCAAAGGCACGCACCCTTGTGTTTAAGTGTTGTTCCCTCTCGTGGCCCTCATTATGCAAAGGAGTATCAGCAGGTCAGCTTGCGACATCTAACCATGAATTCAGCAAATCAAATTATTTCCATTTTAATTCAAAAGGTTGTAATAAAAGATATTCTAAATAATCCATTTTATGGAATCTCTCGATCAGAAAAAGCAGGTATATTAGCCGTGCTATTTCACTACATTGTCTCCCTGCCTTAGGAGGAGGAACATTGACAGAACAAAAAGATTTCTTGAAAGATCTTTGGATATTTTCTATGCTTCTCACGAGCTCATTAGCGTTTTGAGCACAATATACCAGCCTCATCCACTCAGTCCACAGGCATTTTCTTGGCACTTTTCTGTATCCAAGGCTCCGTTAGTTTTTCTGTTCAACATAAAGGGGAAAAAAAAACAGTTGGCCAAAGTTATTTGCATTGCAATCTGTCTGACAACCCATACAACATGCAATATTACCTCTAGAGATTCAGGCATCCATTAAACCAGAAGGAATTTGAATGCATTTTTCTATACCTCTTCTAAGACCTAATGAACAAACAAAAAATGACTATTACTTATAATGGTCTTAAACTTGCCTAATCTGCTTTCAGCACTAATAAATATGAATGCCCGTATCTTCGCTCCTCTCTCGAAGCGATAACTCATTAACGTACACCTCCATCGAGTACAAACAGGGTTTTCTGCCCAGTATTTCACCCAAACCCCCAGGCGCCATGTTAATACACAGACATGAGCAACAAGAGGTACTCAAACTCCACCTTCTTCACTCTGGCCATGACAGCCCAGCCCTCCACTCATCAGCCCTACATTTCCTGCATGGGCAATCGAATAGTGATCAAAAACAAGGATAATTTTTAAAAACATATTAACACTCCCTGGTCCAAAGGTTAGAGGTAAACTGCAGCACTTGCAGTGGAGATTAGTCAGCAAAGCACAGACCAAGAATCATGCTGCTTTGTGTGGCTTACTGCCACATCAATCACCAGAAACAGCCTATAAATGCAGGCTTTAAATTACAGTTCAATTGATAGAGGTGTACAAGATAATGACAGGTTCAGATAAGGTAGGCAAAGAAAAGTTGTTTCTATTAGCTAATGGTTCAAGGACGAGGGAGCACAGTTACAGGGGGATGAGGGGAAGAACTTTAACTCTGAGTGGTAACAATCTGAAACTCTATGATGGTGGTGAAAGTGGAGATACTGAATGATTTAAAATGGAAATTGGATAGGCACTTGAAGGAAAAAAACTGGAAGGGCATGGGATAGAGCAGGGAAATGGGCCTGACTGAACTGCTCTACAGAGAACTGGCATGAAGTCGATGGATTGAATGGCCTTCTTTTATGCCGTAATGACTGATTTCAAACTTTGTCATTTAGCTCTTCTCCACCGTTAGATCAAGGGTAAAATTCAACCAAGACTAAGTGATGCCAGTAATACTGTGTCTGTACGAAAATCCCAGGAAAGTGCAAAAGTGTCAATGAGAAGCATGACCAACAGCATTGTGATCACAAGGTGAGGCATAGAATTCTTCATCAATGCAGTTTCATCACACCATCCAAATCTTTCCAAACACCAATAAATAGTAGCTTGTTTTGTTATGCAGGCAGGCTGCTTCCATCTGGAGAAAAATTGTAATTATTTCCCCAAGGTACCAGTATTTTAATATTTGTAAAACACAATGGCACCTCCCTCCACCAAGACAGTCACAATGACCCTCATGTACCTCTCGATCACGATTAGCTTCTTGCTCCTTGCCACAGCGTGAGACGCTTTCTCTTTCTTCATCCTCCTCATCCCGGTCATCATTCCCACTGTGGTTTTTACAGTATAACCTGTCAAACAAAGTCTACTTTAACATTCAGAACTCTCATACTTGGATTTCAATTTTCTAAATGTAAGTTCTTCTAAAAATAGCACTATGTATAAAACAAAATCTCTCAGCCAGGGATTCTCAGGTTTTGCTGAGAAAAGCATGTCATCACTCAGTTACAACAAATGAAAATTTCAAAATACAAAACCACTGCATTTCCTGAGAAGATTAGATAGCATCAAACAACCTGCTGCAGCAATATCATTTCTTGTCCCCTGCCTTTATCCTCCTTCCCCTCTGCCCTTTTACTGTCTTCTTCTTTCTTCTTATATTCACTTTGTTCTTCACTCATTTTAAAATCTTTTCCTTGGTGGTCTACAGCAGTTTTCCACAGTCCAGGAGCCTGAGTTACTCTCTGGGGACTGGGTAGGAAGTCTGCTGCTGACTGCAAAGCAGGCTGCCGATGTGGCAGAAATCAGCTGACAGGCAGAGCATAGGTACGGGCATAGACCATTCAGCCCTTTAAACTTATTTCACCTTTCACATAGACTGCTGTAATCCAATTAGTGGGCATCCATTTTGTATAAATTGTTCATCACATGATACACAGCAACCAAAGGGAAGGCACAGTGACATATAGCATCGACCAATGGGAGTGCAGTGACGTGCACAGATATCATTGACTAATGGGAATGCACAGTGAAGCGCGCATACATGCACGACACACACACACATACACACAGTATCAGCCAATGGGATTGCACAGCGACTGACACACGCGGACATGCGCACACGCACACCCAAGCATGCACATGCACAGCTTGACCAATAGGAGTGAAATGTCCAGGTGCCTGGATCCTTATATATTGGTTCATGGAAAGTGAGCATCACTGGCAAGACAAACATTTATTACCCATCCCTAATTGGCCTTGAGGTGGTGGTGGTGGTGAACTGCCTCTTGAACTGCTGCAGTCCATGTAGGGTTGAAAGAGACTTGGCAAGTTGACACAGGGCATCTATGGTATATGGTATAAACTGTTACCTCTGGTGGAGGATGGGTGCTGATCAAGTGGGCTGCTTTCTCCTGGATGTTGTCAAGCTTAAATGTTGTTGGAACTGCACTCTTCCCCGCAAGTAGAGAATATTCCATCACACTCCTGACTGGTGGTGCAGGTGGTGGATAGGCTTTGGGGAGTCAGGAGGTGAGTTACTCACCGCATAATTCCCAGCTTCTGACCTGCTATTGTGGCTACAATATTTATATGGCTCGTCCAGTTAAGTCTCTGGTCAACAGGAACCCTAAGGTTCTGGAATTTAGCTCTTTTGTCCATGTTTGGCCCAAGGCTGTAATGAGGACAGCAACTGTTCACCTACCATCGCTGAATCCCCCACTATCAACATCCTGTGGGTTACCATTGACTTTGGGATTGAGCATAAAAAAAATGACACTCATTCCAGTGCAGTACCGAGGGAATGCTGCACTGACAGAGGTGCTGTCTTTCAGAGAATATAGGTCCAATTTACTCAGCCTCTCTTCATAGGACAACACCCCTCATCCCATGGACCAATTTAGTGAACCTTCGCTGTACCACCTCCAGTACAAGGATATCCTTACTTAAATATGTGGACCAAAACTACACCCAGATTCCAGGTGTGGTCTCACCAAAGCCCTGTACAATTGTAGCAAGACTTATATATTCTTGTACTCCAAACCCTTTGGAATAAAGGCTAACATGCCATTTGCCTTACTAATTGCTTGCTATACCTGCATGCTAACTTTGTGTTCCTTGTGTAAGTACACCAAATTTAAAAAAAAAGCTTTTTCACAGGATGTGGGCGTCACTGACTAGGCCAGCATTTATTGCCCATCCCTAATTGCTCTGAGGTGGTGGTGGTGAGCTACCTTCTTGAACCACTGCAGTCCATGTGGCGCAGGTACACCCACAGTGCTGTTACAAAGGGAGTTCCAGGATCTTGACCCAGCGACAGTGAAGGAACGGCGCTATATTTCCAGACAAAGACCATCTCCAACAAGAGAGAATCTAACCATCGCCCCTTAATATTCAATGGCATTATCATCACTGAATCCTCCACTATCAACATCTTGGGGCTTACCATTGACCAGAAACTGAACTGGACGAGCCTTTTAAATACTACTACAAGAAGAGGTCAGAGGCTAGGAATCCTGCGACAAGTAACTCACCTCCTGACTCCCCAAAATCTGTCCACCATCTACAAGGCACAAGTCAGGAGTGTGATTGAATACTCCCCACTTGCCTGGATGAGTGCAGCTCCCACAATATTCAAGAAGCTTGACACCATCCAGGACAAAGCAGCCCACTTGATTGGCACCACATCACAAACATTCACTGCCTCCACCACCGATGCACAGTGGCAACAGTGTGTACCATCTACAAGATGCACTGCTTTCCTTTTCTGCCTTATCTTACCCCTGTAAGCTCCGGACATCCAGGGGGCTTCTAGGTTGGCCGTCCCACCTTTTTTCTTTGTGGGAACACATTTACTCTGAATCCCATGAATCTCACCTTTGAAAGCCTCCCACTGCTCCGACACTGATTTACCTTCAAGAAGCAGTTTCCAGTCCACTTTTACTCAATCACTCCTCAGCTTAGTAAAATTGGCCTGACCCCAATTTAGAACTTTAGCTCTTGTTCTATCTTTGTCCTTTTCCATAATTATGTTAAAAATAACTGAATTATGGTCACAGCCACCAGAATGTTCTCCCACTGCCATTCCTTCCACCAGCCCAGTTGCATTTTCTGAGTCTATGTCCAGAACTGCACCCTCTCGTGTTGGATTTGCTACATAGTGAGAGTGCAGGGGAGATTTACCAGAATGTTGCCTGGGCTGGAGAGTTTTAATTATGAGGAGACATTGGATAGACTAGTGTTATTTTCCCTGGAGCAGAGGAGGTTAAGGGGGTACGTGATTGAGATGTATAAAATCATGAGGGGCATAGATAGGGTAGACAGGAAGGAATTTCCCCTTGGTGGAGGGATCAATAACCAGAGTGCATAGATTTAAGGTAAGGGGCAGGAGGTTTAGAGGGGATGTGAGGAAGAATTTTTTCACCCAGAGGGTGGTGGGAATCTGGAACTCTGCCTGAAAAAGGGTGGTAGAGGCAGAAATCCTCCTAACATTTAAGAAGTATTTGGATGTGCACTTGTGATACCATGGCACACAAGGCTATGGGCCCAGTGCTGGAAAATGGGATTAGAATAGTTAGTTACTTGTTTGACTGGCACAGACTCGTTGGGCCGTAGGACCTTTTTCTGTGCTGTAGCCCTCTATGACTCTTTGAAGATCTAGAGTCTAGAGTTACTGCCTCTTTTTTGTTCCTTAATCCAGTCCATACGTCCTCATTAGACGACTGTTGTAACATATCTTCCCTCCTCACAGCTGTAATTGTTTCTTCGACCAAAATTACAAACATATGAATTAAGTGCAGGAGTAGGCCACTTGGCACCCTGGGCCGGCTCCACATTCAGTAGGATCATGGCTGTTCTAACTGTAACCTCAACGGCATATTCCTACCTACCTTTCAACACCTTGCTTATCAAGAACCTTTGTCCTAAAAATATTACAAAGATTCTGCCTCCACCGCTTTTTGAGGAAGAAAGTTCCAAAGACTCACGACCCTCAGAGAAAAACTTTCTCCTCAATTGTGTCTTAAATGAGCGACTTCTTATTTTTAAACTATGACCCCTAGTTCTTGATTCTCCCACAACAGGAAACATCCTTTCCCCAACCACCCTGTCAAGGCTTGTACAGGTCATCACCTCCCCCAGAACCAGTTCCAATGACCCAGGAATCTAAAGCCCTCCCCCTCCTGGCACCATCTCTTCAGCCTCGCATTCATCTGTTCTAACCTCCTATTTCTATGCTTACTAGTGTGTGGCACTGGGAGTAATCTGGAGATTAGTACCTTAAGGTCCTGCTTTTTAATGTCTTTCCTAACTTCTTAAACCTCTGCCCGTAGGACCTCATCCCCTTTCCTATCTATGTTGTTGGTCCCGATATGGACCACAGCCTCTGGCTGTTCACCCTCAACCTCTAAAATGTTGTTCAGCCGCTTAGTGACATCCATGACCCTGGCACCAGGGAGGCAACATGCCATCCTGGATTCACATCTACAGCCACAAAAACACCTGTCTACTCCCCTAACGACAGAATCCCCTATCGCTATTGCTCTTCCAGTCTTCCTTGTACCCCCCACCAATACAGCTGAGGAACCATGGGCTCTGGCTGCACCCCCCAGTTGAATCATCACTCTCATCAGCATTCAGAACCGAATACAGGTTGGAGAGCGGGATGCACTCAGGGGACTCTTGCACTACCTGCTTGTTTCTTTTTGACTGTCTGGTGGTCACCCATTCCCTGTCTCCCTATACACGCTTAAGCTGCGGGGTGACCATCTATAAACATGTTGTCCATGTAACTTTCAACCTCACAGGTGCATCACAGTACACCAGCTGCTGCCCAAGTTCTGAAACACTGAGCTCAAGCTTCTGCAGCTGATGACATTTCCTACACAAATAGTTATCCAGGACATGGGAAGTTTCCTGGGGTTCCCACATTGCACAGGATGCAGGAGGTTGGAGAAGTCCTGTCATTACTTTATTTATGAACTAATAACCTTGTTATTGCTAATAAACCTTAGTACTGGTAATAAACCTTACTACTGGTAATAAGCCTTACCAATACTAATAAAGCGTTGCCAATACTAATGAAGTTTACTACTGTTAATAATCCATACTAATAATCCCTACTGAAACTCTCTCTTGCACTGTTTATGAAGCTATTGTCCCCGGCTCTCGCTCACGCTACGTGTACACACACACGTACACAGTTTCTGAAGTTGCTGCCCCTGCTCTCTCCATTTCTGAAGCTGCTATCCTCATGCTCACTCTTGTGCCCTTTCTGAAGCTGCTCTAAGGTAGTAGAGGTCGCAGGTTTGAAAATTGCTATTGAAAGAGCCTTGGTGAGTTGCTGCAGTGCATCCTGTAGATTACCGCTGTGCATCGCTGGTGGAAGGAGTGAATGTTGAAGGTGGTGGATGCGGTGCCATTCAAGCGGGCTGCTTTGTCCTGGATGGTGTCAAGCTTCTCGAGTGTTGCTGGAGCTACACTCATCCAGGCAAATGGAGAGTATTCCATTATACTCCTGATAAGACCATAAGACATAGGAGCAGAAATTAGGCCATTCGGCCCATCGAGTCTGCTCTGCCATTCAATCATGGCTGATAAGTTTCCCAACCTCTCCCTCGTCCCTCCCCTCACTTTCCCTCACCCTCCCTCATCCATCCCCTTTCCACCCCACCCCCTCCTTCCTGTCATCCCCTTTCCACCCCATCACCCCTCTCCCCCCCCTCCTCTCCCCCTCCCCGTCCCTCCCCCTCTCTCTCCCCCTCCCCCGTCCCTCCCCCTCACTCTCCCCCTCCCCGTCCCTCCCCCTCACTCTCCCCCTCCCCCGCCCCTCCCCCTCACTCCTCGCCCCTCCCCCTCACTCTCCCCCTCCCCCTCACTCTCCCCCTCCCCCGTCCCCTCCCCGTCCCTCCTCCCCCCTCCCCCGTCCCTCCCCCTCACTCTCCCCCTCCCCGTCCCTCCCCCTCACTCTCCCCCTCCCCCGTCCCTCCCCCTCACTCTCCCCCTCCCCCGTCCCTCCCCCTCACTCTCCCCCTCCCCCGTCCCTCCCCCTCACTCTCCCCCTCCCCCGTCCCTCCCCCTCACTCTCCCCCTCCCCCGTCCCTCCCCCTCACTCTCCCCCTCCCCCGTCCCTCCCCCTCACTCTCCCCGTCCCTCCCCCTCACTCTCCCCCTCCCCTCCCCCTCCCCTCCCCCGTCCCTCCCCCTCACTCTCCCCTCCCCCGTCCCTCCTCCTCACTCTCCCCTCCCCCGTCCCTCCTCCTCACTCTCCCCCTCCCCCGTCCCTCCCCTCACTCTCCCCCTCCCCCTCACTCTCCCCCGTCCCTCCCCCTCACTCTCCCCCTCCCCCGTCCCTCCCCCTCACTCTCCCCCGTCCCTCCCCCTCACTCTCCCCCACCCCGTCCCTCCCCCGTCCCTCCCCCTCCCCCGTCCCTCCCCCTCACTCTCCCCCCGTCCCTCCCCCTCACTCTCCCCGTCCCTCCCCCTCACTCTCCCCCGTCCCTCCCCCTCACTCTCCCCGTCCCTCCCCCTCACTCTCCCCGTCCCTCCCCCTCACTCTCCCCCTCCCCCGTCCCTCCTCCTCACTCTCCCCCTCCCCCGTCCCTCCTCCTCACTCTCCCCCTCCCCCGTCCCTCCCCCTCACTCTCCCCCTCACTCTCCCCTCCCCCGTCCCTCCCCCTCACTCTCCCCTCCCCCGTCCCTCCCCCTCACTCTCCCCCCTCCCCCGTCCCTCCCCCTCACTCTCCCCCTCCCCCGTCCCTCCCCCTCACTCTCCCCCTCCCCCGTCCCTCCCCCTCACTCTCCCCCGTCCCTCCCCCTCACTCTCCCCCTCCCCCGTCCCTCCCCCTCCCCCGTCCCTCCCCCTCACTCTCCCCCGTCCCTCCCCCTCACTCTCCCCGTCCCTCCCCCTCACTCTCCCCTCCCCCGTCCCTCCCCCTCACTCTCCCCCTCCCCGTCCCTCCCCCTCACTCTCCCCCGTCCCTCCCCTCCCCCGTCCCTCCCCCTCACTCTCCCCCGTCCCTCCCCCTCACTCTCCCCGTCCCTCCCCCTCACTCTCCCCGTCCCTCCCCCTCACTCTCCCCGTCCCTCCCCCTCACTCTCCCCGTCCCTCCCCCTCACTCTCCCCGTCCCTCCCCCTCACTCTCCCCGTCCCTCCCCCTCACTCTCCCCCTCCCCCGTCCCTCCCCCTCACTCTCCCCCTCCCCCGTCCCTCCCCCTCACTCTCCCCCTCCCCCGTCCCTCCCCCTCACTCTCCCCCGTCCCTCCCCCTCACTCTCCCCCTCCCCCGTCCCTCCCCCTCCCCCGTCCCTCCCCCTCACTCTCCCCCGTCCCTCCCCCTCACTCTCCCCGTCCCTCCCCCTCACTCTCCCCGTCCCTCCCCCTCACTCTCCCCGTCCCTCCCCCTCACTCTCCCCGTCCCTCCCCCTCACTCTCCCCGTCCCTCCCCCTCACTCTCCCCGTCCCTACCCCTCACTCTCCCCGTCCCTCCCCCTCACTCTCCCCGTCCCTCCCCCTCACTCTCCCCGTCCCTCCCCCTCACTCTCCCCGTCCCTCCCCCTCACTCTCCCCGTCCCTCCCCCTCACTCTCCCCGTCCCTCCCCCTCACTCTCCCCGTCCCTCCCCCTCACTCTCCCCGTCCCTACCCCTCACTCTCCCCGTCCCTACCCCTCACTCTCCCCGTCCCTACCCCTCACTCTCCCCGTCCCTACCCCTCACTCTCCCCGTCCCTACCCCTCACTCTCCCCGTCCCTACCCCTCACTCTCCCCGTCCCTACCCCTCACTCTCCCCGTCCCTACCCCTCACTCTCCCCGTCCCTACCCCTCACTCTCCCCGTCCCTACCCCTCACTCTCCCCGTCCCTACCCCTCACTCTCCCCGTCCCTACCCCTCACCCTCCACCGTCCCTCCCCCTCACCCTCCACCGTCCCTCCCCCTCACCCTCCACCGTCCATCCCCCTCACCCTCCCCTTCGTCTCCCTCACCCTCACTCTCCCTCGTTCCTCCCAGTTTCACATGCTTTGGTGTAGCAGTGGGATTTGATATTATTGATCCAGAAACCTTCCTCCTCTATGGTTCCTGTGCGATTCAGCAGCTCCTTAAGCTGCGCCAGCGTGAACGGCCTCACCAGGTTACAGATGTGTTGTGTGCCCTGTAGATGGTGGGCAGGCTTTGGGGAGTCAGCAGGTGAGTTACACGCCATAGAATTTCCAGCCTCTGACCTGCTCTTGTAGCCACAGTATTTATATGGCTAGTCCAGTTCAGTTTCTGGTGAATGGTAATCCCCAGGATGTTGATAGTAGGAGATTCAACGATGGTAATGCCATTGAATGTCAAGGGACAATAGTTAGATTCTCTCTTGTTGGAGATGGTCATTGCCTGGCACTTGTATGGCACAAACGTCTCACTGCATATGGGCACAGACTGCTTCAGTAGCTGCATTGTCGCAAATATTGCTGAACATCAGCGGCAATGGAGGGAAAGTCATTGATGCAACAGCTGAAGATGGTTGGGCCACGGACACTGCCCTGAAGAATTCCTGCAGTGATATCCTGGGACTGAGGCGATTGACCTCCAACAATCACAGCCATCTTCCTTTGTGCTACTAATGACTCCAACCAGTAGAGAGTTTTCCCCAATTCCCATCGACTCCAGTTTTGCTAGGGGTCCTTGATGTCACACTCGGTCAAATGCTGCCTTGATATCAAGGACGGTCACTCACATCTCACCTTTTGAGTTCAGCTCTTTTGTCCATATTTGGACCAAAGCTATAACGAGGTCAGGAGCTGAGTGGCCCGAATGGAACTCGGGCTGAGCATCAATGAGCAGGTTATTGCTAAGTGCCGCTTGATACCGCTATTGAAAAACTCTTCAATTACCTTGCTGATGATTGAGTAATCGCTCTGAACATCAACCCTTACTAGTTTCAAATCTTTTAAAATATATTCTACTTTTCTACACTTACGACCAAAGTGAATAACCTCATACTTACCACATTATACTCCGTCTGCCATCTTGTTGCCCACTCACTTAAGCTGTCTAAATCTCAGCAGCCTCTCTAAATCATCACAGCTTACATTCCCACCTAGCTTTGTACTGTCAGCAAACTTAAGATACATTACTGCCTGTCTCTTTGCTTGAGTCATTAATATAGATTCTAAATAGCTGAGGGCCCAGAAATGATCCTTGCTGCACTCCACTAGTCACATCCTGTCAACTTGAAAATTGCCCAATATTGCCACTTTTTGCTTCCTGTTCATTAACCAATCCTCTATCCATGCCAATAGATTACCTCAAATTCCACGAGCCCTTATCTTGTCTATTAACCTTTTGTATAACACCTTACCAAATTTTTTTTTCTTCGTTCACGGAATGTGGGCATCGCTGGCTAGGCCAGCATTTATTGCCCATCCCTAATTGGCCTTGAGAAGGTGGTAGTGAGCTGCCTTCTGGAACCACTGCAGTCCATGTGGTGTAGGTACATCCCAGTGCTGTTAGGGAGTTCCAGGATTTTGACCCAGCAGTGAAGCAACGGCGATATATTTCCAAGCCAGGTTAGTGAGTGGCTTGGAGGGAACTTGCAGGTGATGATGTTCCCATCTGTCTTCTGCCCTTGTCCTTCTAGATGGTAGCGTTCATGGGTTTAGAAGATGCTGTCTAAGGAGCCTTGGTGAGTTTCCGCAGTGCATCTTGTAGATGGGACACACTGCTGCCACCATGCGGTGGTGGTGGAGGGAGTGAGTAGATGTGGTGCCAATCATGTGGGCTGCTTTGTCCTGGACGGTCTCAAGCTTCTTGAGTGTTGTGGGAGCTGCACTCATCCAGGCAAGTAAAGAATATTCCATCACACTCCTGACTTGTGCCTTGTAAATGGTGGACAGGCTTTAGGGAGTCAGGAGATGAGTATGCACCACAGGATTCCTAGCATCTGACCTGCTCTTGTAGCCACAGTGTTTGTATGGCTAGTCCAATTCAGTTTCTGTCAATGGTAACCCCCAGGATGTTGATAGTGGGGGATTCAGTGATGGTAATGTCACTGAATGACAAGGGGCGATGGTTAGATTCTCTCTTGTTGGAAATGATCACTGCCTGGCACTTGTATGTTGGAATGCCTGTTGGGAATCCAGGTATCCTATGTCTACTGGTTTCCCATTATCTACCCTAATAGTTACATCTTCAAAAAGCTCAATAAATATGTCAAACACTAACTCCCTTTCATAAAACCTTTTTGACTATGTTTGATCGTACCATGATTTTCTAATTTCATTGTTATGGCTTCCTTAATAATGGATTCCAGCAATTTCCCAATGACTGATAAGTATAAGAACATAAGAAATAGAAACTGGAGTAGGCCATTCGGCCCCTCGAGCCTGCTCCACCAGTCAATAAGATTGTGGCTGATATAATGTGGCCATAACCCCCACTTTTTTGCCTGTCCCCCCCAAAACCCTCGACTCCCTTGTCAATCAAAAATTTGTCTAACAGCCATGAACATATTCAATGACACATCATCGAATGAAGCTTTGTGGGTAGAGTTTAGGATTAAAAAAGGGGCAGCCACATTGTTAGGTATTTATTATAGACCCCCCAGCGGGAAATTGAGGAGCAAATATGTGCACAGTTTGCGGAGGTGTGTAAAAACAATAATAGGGTAATTATATTAGGTGATTTCAACTTTCCCAACATTAATTGGGATAGACATAGCGTTAAGGGCTTGAATGGAGTGGAGTTCTTGAAATGTGTACAGGAGAACTTTTTAGGTCAATATGTAGAGGGTCCAACAAGGGACGGCGCAGTGCTGGACCTAATTCTGGGGAATGAAGCCAGACAGGTGGCTGAGGTGGGGGAGCATTTTAGTGATAGTGACCACATGATGGTACAATTTAAGCTCGTTACGGACAAAAAAATAGACAAGTTACAAAAAAATGTTTTGGATTGGGGGAGAGCAGATTTTAGTAAAATAAGGCAGGATCTGGTCAAGGTAGAATGGGAACAGCTGCTTGTGGGGAAATCTACAGAGGAACAGTGGGGGGCGTTCAAAAAGGAAATGGGGAGGGTACAGGCTCAACATGTTCCCTCTAGGGGGATAGGAAGGAGTAACAAGCCCAGAGAACCATGGAATGACCAGAGATAAAAACAGAATTACCTGGAAAAACTCAGCAAGCTTTTAGCTTTTTGTTTTTATCTCTGAATGACCAGAGATATTCAGGATACCATCAGAGGAAAAGAGAGGCTTTTAGCAGGTACAAGGGGAGCAAGTCATCGGATGCATTAGTGGAGTACAGAAAGTGCAGGGTGGAGCTTAAGAAAGCAATTAGGAGAGCAAAGAGGGGATATGAGAAAGCTCTTGCTGGTAAAAGTAGGGAAAATCCCAAGATATTCTATAAGTATATCAATGGGAAGAGGATAACCAGGGAAAGTGTAGGGCCCATTAGGGACCAAAGGGACAATCTGTGGGTGGAACCAGAGGACATCACTAGAGTGTTGAATGAATACTTCACATCCGTCTTCACCCAAGAGAATGAGGATGAAGGTATGGAACTTGGGGAGAGAGACTGCGAGGTTCTTAAGCAAATTGATATAGGGAGTGACAAGGTATTGGAGGTGCTGGCAGGCTTAAAAATGGACAAATCTCCAGGTCCAGATGATTTGTGTCTCAGGGCAAAGGAGGAGATCGCAGGGACTCTGACCCAAATTTTTAATTCTTCTCTGGCCACAGGGGAGGTGCCAGAGGACTGGAGAACAGCTAATGTGGTTCCACTATTTAAGAAGGGTTGTAGAGATAAGCCAGGGAACTACAGGTCAGTGAGTCTCACGTCAGTGGTAGGGAAACTATTGGAGAAATTCTGAAGGAGAGAATCTATCTCCACTTGGAGAGGCAAGGTTTGATCAGGGATAGTCAGCATGGCTTTGTCAGAGGGAGGTCATGCCTAACAAATTTGATTGAATTTTTTGAGGAGGTGACCAGGTGTGTAGATGAGGGTAGTGCAGCTGATGTAGTTTATATGGATTTCAGCAAAGCCTTTGACAAGTTCCCACATGGGAGACTTATAAAGAAGGCAAATGCACATGGGATACAGGGTAATTTAATAAGGTGGATTCAAAATCGGCTTAGTTGTCGGAGACGGAGGGTGATGACAGAAGGCTGCTTTGGTGACTGGAAGCCAGTGTCCAGTGGCGTACCACAGGGATCTGTGCTGGGTCCCCTATTATTTGTCATTTACATAAACGACATAGATGACTATGTGGGGGGTAGGATTAGTAAGTTTGCGGATGACACAAAGATTGGCCAGGTGGTTAACAGTGAGGTTGAGTGTCTTGGGCTACAGGAAGATATAAACGGGATGGTCAAATGGGCAGATAAGTGGCAGATGGAATTTAACCCTGAAAAGTGTGAGGTGTTACACTTTGGAAGGAGTAATTTGACAAGGAAGTATTCAATGAACGGCATGACACTAGGAAGTTCTGAGGAACAAAGGGACCTTGGCGTGTGTGTCCATAGATCTCTGAAGGCGGAGAGGCATGTTAGTGGGGTGGTGACAAAGGCACATGGGACAC
Source organism: Cetorhinus maximus (assembly GCF_964194155.1). Classification (NCBI taxonomy): domain Eukaryota; kingdom Metazoa; phylum Chordata; class Chondrichthyes; order Lamniformes; family Cetorhinidae; genus Cetorhinus; species Cetorhinus maximus. The sequence continues at coordinate 146,409,203 of NC_135886.1, forward strand.
TTGCCTTTATCAATCGAGGCATAGATTACAAAAATAGGGAGGTCATGTTGGAGTTGTATAGAACCTTGGTGAGGCCACAGCTGGAGTACTGTGTGCAGTTCTGGTTGCCACATTATAGGAAGGCTGTGATTGCACTGGAGGGGGTGCAGAGGAGATTCACCAGGATGTTGCCTGGGATGAAACATTTAAGTTATGAAGAGAGGTTGGATAGGCTTGGGTTGTTTTCGTTGGAGCAGAGAAGACTGAGGGGCGACCTGATCGAGGTGTACAAGATTATGAGGAGCATGGACAGGGTGGATAGGGAGCAGATGTTCCCCTTAGTTGAAGGATCAGTCACGAGGGGACACAAGTTCAAGGTGAGAGGCAGGAGGTTTAGGGGGCGATGTGATAAAAAATAACTTTTTTACCCAGAGGGTGGTGACGGTCTGGAATGCGCTGCCAGGGAGGGTGGTGGAGGCGGGTTGCCTCACATCCTTTAAAAAGTACCTGGATGAGCACTTGGCACATGATAACATTCAAGGCTGTGGGCCAAGTGCTGATAAATGGGATTAGGTAGGTAGGTCAGGTGTTTCTCATGTGTCGGTGCAGAGTCAATGGGCTGAAGGGCTTCTTCTCCACTGTATGATTCTGTGACACAGCCTCCACTGCTTGCTGGGGAGTGTGTTCCAAATATTAACGACCCTCAGAAGAAATTGCTCCTCAAACCATCTTAGATGGGAGACCCTTAATTTGAAACTGTGCTTCCTAGTTCTAGGTTCTTCCACGAGGGGGAACATCCTCTCAGCATCTACCCTGTCAAACCCCCCCACAATCTTATATGTTTCAATAAGTTCATTTCTCATTCTTCTAAACGCCAATGAGTATAGATCCAATCTGCTCAACCTTTCCTCATAAGACAACCCCTTCATCCCAGGAATCAGCCTAGTGAATTTTCTCTGAACTGCCTCCAATGCACTTAAGTAAGGAGACCAAAATTGCGCACACTACTGTAGGTGTGGTCTCATCAATACTCTGTACAGCTATAACAAGACTTCCCTACTTTTATACTACAACCCCCTTGCAATAAAAGCCAACATTCTGTTTGCCTTCCTAATTATTTACGGTACCTGTATGCTGACTTTGTTATTCGAACAGGCTAACTGGCCTGATTTTCTCATTTTTTCTCCCCCTCCTATCTTGAATAGCAGTGTTAATATTTGATAACTTCCAACCTGCTGGGGCTATTCCAGAACCTAGAAATTTGAAAAATCATAGCCAGCGCAATCACTATCCATGTAGCTATCTCTTTTAGAATCTTAGGATGTAGGCTAGCAGTCATGGGGATTTGTTGGATTTTAGTCCCTTATGTTTCTTCTATACTTTTTGTCTGGTGATATTAATTACCTTATTTTCCTCATGCACCTAGGTTACCCACTGTTTCTGGTATGCAACTTGTGTTTTCTACGGTGAAGATAGACACAAAATATTTGTTCAATGTTCCTGCCATTTCCTCATTCCCCATAATAATTTCTCCTGTCTCTCCTTCTAAGGGGTCAAAGTTTACTTTAGCTACTCTCTTCATTTTTATATATTTGTAAAAGTGCTTACAATTTGTTTTTATATTCCTAGCGAGAAGGCTAGTTCTAGAGCACAAGTCTTCAGTACTCCAGCCTGGTTTTAGTCAGGTCCACAATATTTGCTGTGTCCAGTGCCTTCAGCTGTTTCTTGATATCATGTAGAGTGAATTGAATTGGCTAAAGGCTGGAATTTATGCTGGGGCCCTCAGCAGGAGGCTAAGATGGATGCTTATACACAATCCAACAAAAGGAGGAAAACATAGACCTTGAAAAGATCAAAATAGGGAAAGAGAGAGGATAAATAGCGATTAATAGTAGAGTTCAGTACCTGTAGATCCCTCGGTCAAGATTCTCAATGAATTTGGCTCTATCTTCAACTGCACAGTGGTAATGATAAGTCTTGATGCATGCTTTAATTTCACATCCAATGGTTGCACCTATTTGACTGCATAATGTACATTTCTGAAAATTTACAAACAAGTTATTCATAGTTAGGAAAATCAAACACTGTTTACCCGAGCACTGATCACTACAAAAGGAACAGAATGATAGGCTTCTGCCCCATTTCTATCACAACTCCAAATAAAGCCCAATAATCACAAACTATGAAAGAGCCCACAGCGCAGAACACTAGCCCAGCACAGCTAGTGCGGACTGAATTGCTGGCATGAATGGTGTAGATAGGATTCTATAATCTAATAAACTGTGCGGAGCGAAGTACGTTAGAAGCAAAACATTTTCATTACATGTTTGAAGGGGAAGATTTTGCAGGGCTATGAAGAAACAACAGGGCAGTCAGATTAACAGCTATTTCCACAAGTCAGCACAGACATGATGAGCCTACTGAGCTGTAATGGTTCTATGCTCATTCCCAATATTACAATGCAAGTAGTAACAAGCTTAAGATCCACTCAGCATAGATAAACAGATCATATAATTTGGATCAAGTCAAAACTATTATTAATTTGGTCAATGAAGTACATCATAAACTGATTGATCGTAATTATATTTAAAATGTTGGCTGAACATAAACAAAGTTATCATTCAGAGTATTAATTCACATTACAAATTTTGCACAAATTGAATTAGGATACAAACCATTCTTTTTCCCCTTTTGATTTCTTGAATGACTGTTTTAATATCAAAATCACCAAAATCTTTTCTAGATGAATTTGTGAGTTGGACAGTACCAGAAGAAAACAGCTGAAATTAAAAACAAAGTTTATTAAAATATTGTACTGGATATAGCTATTTTTAACTAAAGATCTTGGTTAGAAGGGAACAGATCCAGATTTTATAGATTGCAAGTGTTTTTTAAAATCAGGGCTGAGAATGCCAAAAACAAAATGGTCTGAAAATTTTCTGTGACAAGGAATTATGTACATTTCAAATGCCAAGTGGCAAAGTCACTGCAACATGAGGGGTCGGAAAAATATAGCACTTTAATGATCTGTGGTGAAATGCAAATGCTTCTAGGCCATTTCAAAAGGGTGGAATTGTAAAGGTATTTGTGAAATGAATGCAGTCGGGCACATTTTTGGACTCTGAATCTAACAATCACCCGATCTAGCTGGGATGCTAACATTCCAGATACCTCATTGTAAAGGAATAGAATACAAGCCTACTGAAGCATCAGTGATAGCCTAAATTGAGGGGGTGGGGCAGAAAGAGAGGGGGAGAGAGAGAGAGAGAGAGAGAGAGAGAAGGAAAGTGGAGGTGAGAGGGGGAAGGGGCAACCAGTGGGCAGGGAGGGGAGAGCGGGGAGGGGGAGAGAGGAGAGCGGGGAGGGGGAGAGAGGAGAGCGGGGAGGGGGAGAGAGGAGAGCGGGGAGGGGGAGAGAGGAGAGCGGGGAGGGGGAGAGAGGAGAGCGGGGAGGGGGAGAGAGGAGAGCGGGGAGGGGGAGAGAGGAGAGCGGGGAGGGGGAGAGAGGAGAGCGGGGAGGGGGAGAGAGGAGAGCGGGGAGGGGGAGAGAGGAGAGCGGGGAGGGGGAGAGAGGAGAGCGGGGAGGGGGAGAGAGGAGAGCGGGGAGGGGGAGAGAGGAGAGCGGGGAGGGGGAGAGAGGAGAGCGGGGAGGGGGAGAGAGGAGAGCGGGAAGGGGGAGAAAGGAGAGCGGGAAGGGGGAGTGAGGAGAGCGGGAAGGGGCGGGAACGGGAAGGGGGAGTGAGGAGAGCGGGAAGGGGCGGGAAGAGGAGAGCGGGAAGGGGTGGGAAGAGGAGAGCGGGAAGGGGCGGGAAGAGGAGGGAAGAGGAGAGCGGGAAGGGGGGGAAGAGGAGAGCGGGAAGGGGGGGAAGCGGAGAGCAGGAAGGGGGGGAAGGGGAGAGCGGGAAGGGGGGGAAGAGGAGAGCGGGAAGAGGGGGGAAGAGGAGAGCGGGAAGGGGGGGAAGAGGAGAGTGGAATGGGGGGGGGAATGGGAGAGCGGGAAGGGGCGGGAAGAGGAGAGCGGGAAGGGGCGGGAAGAGGAGGGAAGAGGAGAGCGGGAAGGGGGGGAAGAGGAGAGCGGGAAGGGGGGAGGAAGGGGAGAGCAGGAAGGGGGGGGAAGGGGAGAGCGGGAAGGGGGGGAAGAGGAGAGCAGGAAGAGGGGGGAAGAGGAGAGCGGGAAGGGGGGGGAAGAGGAGAGTGGAAAGGGGGGGGGGGGAAATGGGAGAGCGGGAAGGGGAGAGCAGGAAGTGGGGCGGGGGGAGAGAGGAGAGCAGGAAGTGGGGGGAAGAGGAGAGCGGGAAGGGGGGGGGAGAGGAGAGCGGTAAGGGGGGGGGGAGGAGAGCGGGAAGGTGGGGGAGAGGAGAGCGGGAATGGGGGGGAAGAGAAGAAAGAGAGCGGGAAGTGGGGGGAGATGCGTGAGAAATGCTGGGCCAGCATTTGTTGCCCATCGATAGTTGCCCTTGAGAAGGTGGTGGTGAGCTGCCTTCTTGAACTGCTGCAGTCCATGTGGTGTAGGTACATCCCCAGTGCTGTTAGGAAGGGAGTTCCAGGATTTTGACCCAGCGACAGTGAGTTAACGGCAATTTGTTTCCAAGTCAGGATGGTGAGTGACTTGGTGGGGAACTTCCAGGTGGTGATGTTCCCATCTATCTGCTGCCCTTGTCCTTCTAGATGGTAGTGGTCATGGGTTTCAGGAAGGTGCTGTTTGAGGAGCCTTGGTGAATTCTAGTATTTAATTGGAGGAAATTTCCATTTGTCCAGTACTGGATGCTGGGTAAGCAGTCTGATAATCTAGGTGCAGTGGAGGAGTTGAGGGAGAGTGGTGAGGTAGAGCTGGCTGCCGTCAGCATACATTGAAAACTAATTGTGTTTTTGGATGATGTCATCGAGGGGCAGCGTGTAAATGAGAAATAAGAGGGAGTCAAGGATAGATCCCTGGGGAACACCAGTTGTAATTGTGAGAGAGTGGGATGAAAAGCTATTGCATGCGATTCTTTGGATCCAATTCAATAGATATGAAGAGAATCAGGAGAGGTGCAGTTCCACACTGTTGGACGACAGTGGAATGGTATTGGAGGAGGATGACGTGGTCAACTGTGTCAAAGGGTGAGAAGGGCAAGGAAGGATACTTTATTTTTGTCATTGTGACAGGGAGTCATTTGTTGACTTTGACAGCAGCCTTGGACTTTGTGTCAGTGAAGGGTATGAAAACATTAACTGTTGGCTCAAAAAATGTTTTGTTTTTGTGATATATTCAAATGATTCCTGCCACTAATAATGAAAGCTGCTGGGGAATTAAAGATCAGGGAAGGGAGGTTTTTGCTGCTCAGCAGGTTTCCGTCATTGGTGTCTCGGAAAATATGTTCCAACCTTTGAGGCTGGCCCAACGTACGGGGCTTTAAAAAGAAGCAATGGCTGTCAGACTCTCTCTCTGCCTTCTGCTTCCCCAGCCTCTCTGTCTCTCCTGGGAGTCATTTGAATATATCACAAAAACAAAACATTTTTTGAGTCAACAGTTAATGTTTTCATACCCTTCACTGACACAAAGTCCAAGGCTGTTGTCAAAGTCAACAAATGACTCCCTGTCACAATGACAAAAATAAAGTATCCTTCCTTGCCCTTCTCACCCTTTGACACAGTTGACCACGTCATCCTCCTCCAATACCATTCCACTGTCGTCCAACAGTGTGGAACTGCACCTCTCCTGGTTCTCTTCATATCTATTGAATTGGATCCAAAGAATCGCATGCAATAGCTTCTCGTCCCACTCTCTCACAATTACAACTGGTGTTCCCCAGGGATCTGTCCTTGGCTCCCTCTTATTTCTCATTTACACGCTGCCCCTCGATGACATCATCCAAAAACACAATTAGTTTTCAATGTATGCTGACGGCAGCCAGCTCTACCTCACCACTCTCCCTCAACTCCTCCACTGCACCTAGATTATCAGACTGCTTATCCAGCATCCAGTATTGGACAAATGGAAATTTCCTCCAATTAAATACTGGAATTCACCAAGGCTCCTCAAACAGCACCTTCCTGAAACCCATGACCACTACCATCTAGAAGGGCAAGGGCGACAGACACATGGGAACATCACCACCTGGAAGTTCCCCACCAAGTCACTTGCCATCCTGGCTTGGAAATACATCGTTGTTCCTTCACCGCTGCTGGGTCAAAATCCTGGAACTCCCTTCCTAACAGCACTGTGGATATACCTACACCACATGGACTGCAGTGGTTCAAGAAGGCACTCATCACCACCTTCTCAAAGGCAACTAGGGGTGGGCAATAAATGCTGGCCCAGCCAGAGAAGTCCATGTCCTGTGAATGAATAAAAAACATGACTGAAGGTATTGTCTTCAGTTCCCACCACAACTCACTTCCCTCACTGCCAACTCCACCTCTCTTGATGGCAAATGTCTGAGGCTGAACCACACTGTTCACAACATTGCTGTCACATCTGACCACAATATGAGCTTTCAACCACATGTCCACGGTAGCACTAAGACCACCTATTTCCATCTCTGCAACATAGTCCAACTTTGCCCCTGCCTCAGCTCATTTACTGCCAAAATCCTTGCCCATGCCTTTGTAAGCTCTAGGCACGACTAGTCCAACACACTCTTGGCCAGCTTCCCATGTTCTTCCCTCTGTAGACTTGACATCATCCAAAAGTCTGATGCCTTTGTTCACCTCACAAAGCCCAGTTCGCCCATTAACTCCTGTGCTTGCTGACCTTGGATCCTAGCTAATCAGTCCAATTTAAAATTCTCATCCTTGTTTTAAATCCCTTCACAGCCTTGTCCCTCGGTATCTCTAATCTCCTCCAGTTCCAAAGTATTCCATAATCTTCAATCCCCACCTCTTGAACATCCCTGCTTTTAATTGCTCCACCATTGACAGTGCCTTCAGATGCTTGGGCCCCAAGTTCTAGTCAAAGGTCATCAACCTGAAACGTTAACTCTGTTTCTCTCCACAGATACTGTCTCTACTGAGTTTTTCCTGTATTTTTGGTTCTTACCCCAAGATCTGGAATTCTCTCCCTAATCTCTCCTCCTGTTAACATTTCTTTCCTCCTTTAAAGATGCTCCTTACAGCCTAACCTTTACCAAGCCCTAATATCACTTTATGTGGTTTGGCGTCAAATTTTGTTTTATAATTCCTGTGTGAAGGGTCTTGGGACATTTTTGCTAATTAACGACGCTATACAAATACAAGTTGTTGTCTTGAGACAACAAGAAGGAATATTTTCACTAGATTACACAAAATGTTTATGGTAATACCAGAGATAGACGAGGTATTGTAAAAATAGGCAAACTATAAAGCTGTCAGCTTCAGAAATATATCTGCCAAATGTCAATGCAAACCAATGGAATGCAGGGTGTAACCAAATTTCTTTCCAAAAACTTCAATTATGTTGCCTTATCCTAATAGAAATTGGGCAGGGTTGTAAATGTGGCAAGATATTTGAATACTTGGGGATTTCCCACGCTCATTGTGCTGCTGCAGCTTGAATCCAACAATGATTCATCCATTACTGGAGCACAGCAAATGCATAGCAGCAATCCAGAACATGGCTTCTGAGGTACAAATATCACAAGTCAGTGAAAAGATACTGCAGCCGTATAGATATACTGTAACACTATTACTTTACAAAACATACAAGAAACTATAGTTCTTTTCCCCAAAAATCCAGTTGTTTTATATAGTAGATGTTTTGAATCTCTCAACCTCTGTAGAGTCACATTTGTTAGAGATGCAAACATAATCCTCAATTTGTAGTTGCTTCTTCCTTGAACAGAGGCCTGAACAATCCCCATCCACCACCTCCACTCTCCTCCGTCTGGCTTGTTCTCTCACTGAACAATTTCTTCTTTAACTTGTCTCACTTCCTCCAAATAAAAGGTGTAGCTATGGGTACCCACATGGGCCCCAGTTATGCCTGTCTTTTTGTGGGGTATGTGGAACATTCCTTGCTCCAGTCCTACTCAGACCCCTCCCACAACTCTTTTCTCAGTATATCAATGACTGCATTGGTGCTGCTTCATGCTCTCGTCTGAACCTGGAAAGGTTTATCATTTTGCTTCCAATTTCCACCTTTCTCTCTTTCACATGGTCCATCTCCGTCATTGCCCTTCCCTTTCTTGACCTCTCTCCATTTCTGGTGATAAGGAGAATGTCAATATTCATTACAAGCCCACCGACTCCCACAACTACCTCAACTACAGCCGCTCATACCCCACTTCCTGTAAAAACTCCATCCCATTCTCAGTTCCTCTGTCTCCGTCACATCTGTTCAGACGATGCTACCTTCCTTTTTTCCTTAACCGAGGGATCCCCATCACTGTGGTTGACAGGGCCCTCAACTGTGTCCAACCCATTCCTCACACTTCTGCCCTCACCCCTTCCCCTCCCTCTCAGAACCACGTAGGGTCCCCTTTGTCCTCACTCTTCAGCCCACCAGTCTCTGCATTCAAAGGATCGTCCTCCACCATTTCTGCCAACTCCAGCATGATGCCACCAGCAAACACATCTTCCCCTCACCCCCCGCCTCCCCACCCCTCCTGTCAGCATTCTGTAGAGGTCATTCCCTCCATGACATCCTGGTCCACTCCTCCAGCAGCCCAAATTCCTCGTCCCCTTCCCACAGTACCTTCCCATGCAATCACAGAAGGTGCAACACCTGCCCCTTTACTTCTCTCCCTCCCCACTGTCCAAGGTCCCAAACACTCCTTGCAGGTGAAGCAGCGCTTCACTTGCACCTCCTTCAATTTGGTCTATTTTATTCGCTGCTCCCTGTGCTCCTCTACATTGGGGAGACTAAATGCAGATTAGGTGACTGCTTTGCAGAACACCTTCGTTCAGTCCACAAGCATGACGCAGAACCTTCCTGTCACTTGCCATTTCAACACACCATCTGGCTCTCATGCCTATCCTTGGCCTGCTGCAATGTTCCAGTGAAGTCCAACGCAAACTGGAAGAACAGCACCTCATCTCCCGATTAGGCACTTTATAGCCATCTGGGCTTGACGTCGAGTTCAACAACTTCAGACCATGAACTCTCTCCTCCATCTTCACTCCTTTTTAAATCCAATTATGTTTTTTTAATTTTAATTTATTTATTCATTTTTTAAAATCCTTTTCCCCCAATTACCCCACCTCTACCACACCTTCCCCAGGGCCACCTGCCACTGGATTCTGTGCTGTGCTTTCACAGGTTGCTGACTCTTGTTCTGCCATTAACAAATTCTGCTCTTATCTTTATGCCACTATCAGCAGCTTTAGTCTTTACCACTACCGTTAACACTCCTTTCGTCTTGTGTCCATGACATCTTTCTCAATCTCTACTTAGCTCCTACCTATCCCTGACCTTCTATTTTGTTCCACCTGCTCCACCCCCTCTTAAATATAAAATCCATCACATTTCTACTTCTCTTTAGCTCTGAAGAGTCATATGGACTTGAAACTTTAACTCTGTTTTTCTTGCCACAGATGCTGCCAGACCTGCTGAATTTTTCCAACATTTTTTGTTTTTATTTCAAATCATTCACCATGATCGGGACTTCAGAGAATAAATCGCCACACAAGAGTTTCTAATATTAAGCAATTAATTTTGGGGCAATATTTAATAATTTTGGCTAGAGTGATTTAATTTGTTTGGAGATCTTACTTACACAGCTACTAAGCCAGAAATACCAGATGGTGCTGGAAACATTTTGAATGATTTGGATCCAATTGCAGCACTTTTCTGGGATCTGCTTTGACCTGCACTCTGCAATTCAGCATGGTGACATTTCTTTGAGTCAATCAAGAACACTTGAGTTTTCCACTATGGGCAGATGTATGTGCTCACTTGACATGCGGCAGGTTTTACACAAAACCTTAATGATATGAATCCCGTGATGCATGATAAACATGAGAAGCAGGACATATAGGAACTCTGATTTTAGATACAAAGACTGGTCCCAAAATACAACAGGCCTAATGCAATATCTCAGCAGTGCCTATCTCCAAAGTGTTTCCAACACTATTCAATCCCCTTACCATGCATTTATAATGTGCTGCAACCTTTTTAGCATTTGACGTGTGAAGTTTTCCTCTGGTCTCATTTTCTTCATCTCCAGCATGACAGAACCCACACTTTGGCCCTGTCATTGTAGGACTGCTGCAGTGAGGAGACCGCTCTCTCTGCAAAGGTAAATGTACATTCAAAATAAAAACAGCATCACAAAGAAAACATTAAATTACAGATTCATAGAATTATTGCAGCGTAGGAGGCCATTCGACCCATTGTGTTTGTACCAGCTCTCCAAATGAGCAATTCACTTAGTGCCATTCTCCCTTTTCAAATAACAGTCTAATTGCATTCTGAATGCTTCAATTGAACCTGCCTCCACCACACTCTCAGACAGTGCATTCCAGACCCCAACTACTCGCTGCGTGATAAAATCTTTGCTCATATCACTTATACTTATTTTGCCAGTTACTTTAAAACTATGCCCTCTCCTTCGCAATCCTTTCACGAGTGGGAACAGTTTCTCCCTATCTACTCTGTCCAGACATCTCATGATTTTGAATGCCTCTATCAAATCTTCTCTCAGCCTCCTTTTCTCCAAGGAAAACAGTCCCAACCTCTCCAATCTAACTTCATAACTGAAGTTTTTCAACCCTGGAACCTTTCACATGAATCTTTTCTGCACTGTCTCCAATGCCATCACATCCTTCCCAAAGTGCACCGCCCAGAACTGGACACAATACTCAAGCTGAGGCCGAACTTGTGTCTTATACAAGTTCAACATAACCTCCTCGCTCTTGTACTCTATGCCACTATTAATAAAGCCCAGGGTACTGTATGCTTTATTAACTGCGCTCTCAACCTGTCCTGCCATCTTCAATGACTTATGCACAAATACATCCAGGTCCCTCTGCTCCTTCATCACCTCTAGAATTATGCCCTTTATTTTGTATTCTCTCTCCATGTTCTTCCTACATTTCTCCGCATTGAACTTCATCTGTCCCATCATCCCATTCCATCTACTTGTCTATGCCCTTCTGAAGTTCTACACTATCCTCCACACAGTTCACAATACTTCCAAGTTTTGTATCATCCACAAATTTTGAAATTGTGCCCTGTATATCAAGGTCTAGGTCATTAGCATTTCAGGAAAAGCAAGGGTCCCAACACTGGCCCCTGGGGAACTCCACCACAAATCTTCCTCCCATCTGAAAAACATCCATTAACCACTAATGTTTCCTGTCACTCAGCCAATTTTGTATCCATGCTGCTACTGTCCCTTTTATTCCATGAGCTATAACTTTTCTCAAGTCTGTTGTGTGGCACTGTATCAAATGCCTTTTGGAAGTCCATGTACACCACATCAACCGCATTGACCCTGTTACCACTTCAAAAAGCTCCAGCAAGTTAAACACGATTTTCCCTTAAGAAAATGTCCGTGAGACTATTAATTTTGTCCCAAATTATTCATCAAATTATCAAAGTTAAACTGACTGGTCTGTAGTTGCTGGGCTTATCTTTACACACTTTTTGAACAAGGATGTAACATTTGCAATTCTCCAGTACTCTGGCACCACCCCATGTCTAAGGGAGACTGAAAAATTATGGTCCATAATTTCCACTCTCGCCTCCCTCAGGATCTTTTGAAGCATTTCATCTAGTCCTGGTGCCTCATCAACTTTAAGTACAGACAGCCTCCAATACCACCACCTTCACAATTTTAAACCCTTCTAGTGTTTGAATTACCTCCTCTTTCATCATGGCCTGGATAGCCTCTACTTCCTTGGTATTCATTTAATACCTCAGCTATGCCACCTGCCTCCACACGTAAATCCTCTTTGTGGTCCATAATCAGCCCACTCCTCCTTTTACCACCCATTTATTACTATTATGCCCATAGAAGACTTTGGGATTCCCTGTTATGTTGGTTGCCAGTCTCTTTTCATACTCCCTTGTTTCTCTAATTTGCTTTATCATCTCCCTTCTGAACTTTCTATATTCAGCCTGGTTCTCAATTGTATTTTCAACCTGACATCTGTCATAAGCACTGTTTTTCTTCTTTATCTTAATTTCTAATCTCTTTTGGCATCCAGAGAGCTCTGGATTTGTTTGGCCTACCTTTCCCTTCCGAGGAAATATATCTTGACTGTGCTTGACCTCTCCCTAAATTAATTGTTAGGAATGAGTTCTAGCTTTAAAGTTTAAGTTTGATTTGTATTTGTGTGTTAAGAAAAGGTCACGTTGAGTTTTAGTTTCACTTTAAAAGGTGCCTGCATTTTTAATGAGTTTACGACTCCTAAAGAGTCTGAAGATAGCTGCCAGGAGAGACTGGACACCGGGAGAGGGAACTACAGAGACAGTAGGTTTCCCAAATGAACCAAGAAGTCCCAAGGTCAAAGGAGTGAGACAGAAACAGGAGAAAGTCTCAAGCAGGCCTCTAGTCAAAGGAAAGACAGGAATCTGGAAAATGGTCCTGTTAAGTGAAGTTAAGAGCGAGGGGCAGAGAAAGGCTCCAAGCTTCAAGTTTAAAGAGACAAAAGTTGCAGGAAGCAGAGTCAAAGCGATAAATGTTTGTGGGAAGCCAGGAGGTCCAAAGAGACTGAAGGTCTGTAACATTTTGCTATGGGATTGTGAAGCAGCGATGTACTGTTGACAGCTGAGTCAGTGAGAGAGAGTGCGTGGAACAAAGCTTGAATACATGTGGTATCCCCTAACCCAGGGAAGAGGGACATTGGAAGGAGAGTTCGAAACCCTGGAGGTGAACCCTTGCGGAAGGCATCTGAGAGAAAGCGTAGGTTTGGGAGAAGATTCCAAAGTAAGTTCTTGGAGAGTGGAAACCCTCGTGTGAAAGACAGAGTTCAATGAGACTGGTTGGCTCACGGTGTAACAAACGTCTGGGGGAAGTTGATGAGAGATCCATAGCATCTGGTTGAGGTGGCATCTGTCACTTGGTTTCAGAGTGTGGTGTGCCACAGGTCGTCTATTGGTTTACATGGATCATGTATTTACTGTGAACATTAGAGTATAAGATAGCTTTTGTAACTTGTGTTATCCTTACAAATCTGTTTATATGTGTAAAGGTATAGTTGTGGGTGAAGGAACATTGTAATATAGTTCATCTTTTCTTGTTTTAATAAATGTTTTATTCTTTTGTTATCAGTTCATCAGCTGACTCCTGTGACTTTGTTCAGTAGCTACTCTCCACATTATCTAAACAAACAAACAGAAATTAGGATCTATCAAAATAAAAGCAAAATACTGTGGATGCTGGAAATTTGAAACCAAAACAGAAAATGCTGGAAAAACTCAGCAGGTCTGACAGCATCTTTGGAGAGAGAAACAGAGTTAACATTTCGAGTCCATCTTCTTCAGAACTCTGAAGAGTCATATGAGAGTATGAGAGAGTTTGCAAATGGACAGAATTCACCTGTCAATGTTGTGACAAAAGGTTGTTTTTCAGACAGGAGGACGGCAGGCAGTGGTGTTCCCGAAGGATCAGTGTTAGGACCACTGCTTTGAGATATAAAGTCTTGGGTATTGGAATACAGAGTAAAATTTCAAATTTCACCGAAGAAACAAAACTTGGAGATGTGGCGAAAAATGAGCAAGGATGATACTAATCGACTGCAACAGGACATAGAAAGGCTAGCAGAACAGGCAGACAAGTGGCAGATGGAATTTAATACAAAGAAGTATGAGGTGATGCATTCTGGTAGAAGGATAGGGAGAAGCAATATAGACTTAATGCCACAGTTCTAAAGAGTATGCAGGAACAGAAGGACCTCAGGCTTCATGTGTATCAATCTTTAAAGGTGGCAAAACATATTGAGAGAGTAGTTAGCAAAGCATATAGGATCTTGGGCTTCACAAATAGAGGTGTTGGGTACAAAAGTAGGGAAGTCATGTTTAACTTTTATAAAGTTTTGGTTAGGCCACAACTCAAGTATTGTATCCAGTTCTGATCACCACACTTAAGGAAGGATGTGAAGGTCCTTGAAAGGATGCAGAGGAGATTTACAAGAATGGTTCTGGAGATGATGGAGTTCAGCTATGTGGATAGATTGGCAAGCCTGGGTTCTTCTCCTTAGAGCATAGGAGGTTGAGGGAAGATTTGATAGAGGTGTACGACATTATGACAGCGTTGGATAAGGTACAAAAAGAAAAACTGTTCCCGTTAGCTGATCACACAGGGACCAGGGGGCACAGATTTAGGATTTGGGCAAGAGATGCAGAGGAATGAGAGGAAGAACCTTTTACAAACATATGAAGTAGGAGCAGGAATAGGCCACTCAGCCCCTTGAGCCTGCTCTGCTATTCAATAAGATCATGATTGATCAGATTGATCAGAACCTCAACTCCACATTCCCGCCTACCCTGATAACCTTTCACCCCTTTGCTTATCAAGAATCTATCTACCTTTGCCTTAATATTGTTCAAAAACTCTGCTTCCACCGCCTTTTGAGGAAAAGAGTTCCAAAGACTCTTGACCCTTAAAAGAATTCTCCTAATCTCAGTCTTAAATGGGTGACCCGTTATTTTTAAACAGTGACCCCTAGCTTTAGATTTTCCCACAAGAGGAAATATCCTTTTCATGTCCACCCGGTCAAGACCCCTCTTATATGTTCCAAACAAGTTGCCTCTTACTCTTGTAAATTCCAGCAGATACAATCCTAGCAGTTCAACCTTTCCTCATAAGACAACCCACCCATTCCAGGTATTAATCTAATAAACCTTCTCTGAACTGCTTCCAATGATTTACATCCTTCCTTAAATAAGGAGACCAATACTGTACACAATACTCCAAATGTGGTCTCACCAATGCCCTGTCAAACTGAAGTATAACCTCCCTTCTTTTGTATTCACTTTCTTTTGCAATAAACAATAACATTCTATTAGCTTTCCCAATTACTTGCATGCCTACCATACTAGCCTTCTGTGATTCATGCACTAGTACCCCCAAATCCCTCTACATCTCAGAGCTCTGCAATCGTTCACCACATAAATAATATACTTCTTTTTTTATTCTTCCTGCCAAGATGGACAATTTCACATATCTCTGTCCCTTTGGAGTCTCCTTATACCTCTTCATAACTTACTTGTCTAACTTTGTGTCATCAGCAAATTTAGTAACCATACCTTCAATCCCGTCATCCAAGTCATTTATATAAATTGTAAAAAGTTGAGGCCCCAGCACTGATCCCTGTGGCATACCACTCACTACATCTTGCCAACCAGAAAATGACACATTTATGCTGAATTTGTTTACTGTTAGTTAGCCAATCTTCTGTCCATGCCAAAATGTTGTCCCACACCACGAGCTTTTATTTTCTGCAATAACCTTTGATGTGGCATCTTATCAAATGCCTTGTGGAAATCTAAGTACAGCACATCCATAGGTTCCCCATTACCCACAGCACATATTTCTTCTTCAAAGAACTCCAATAAATTGATTAAGCTTGGTTTCCCTTTTACAAAAACTATGTTGACTCTGCCTGATTGCCTTGATTTTTTCTAAGTGCCCTGCTATAATGTTTTTAACAACAACTTTTAACATTTTCCCTACGACAGATGTCAGGCAAACTGGCCTGTACTTTCCTGCCTTCTGTCTCCCGCTTTTTTGATCAAAGAAGTTATATTAGCTATTTTCCAATTTAATGGAACCTTCCCCGAAACTAGGGAATTTTGGAAAATTAAAACCAACACATCAACTGTCTCACTAGCCACTTCTTTTAAGACCCTAGGATGAAGCCCATCAGGACCCTGGGGCTTGCCAGCCTGCAGCTCCAACAATTTCCTCAGTGTCACTTCCCTAGTGATTGTAATTTTCTTGAGTTCCTCCCTCCCTTCCATTTCCTGATTTAGAGCTATTTCTGGGGTGCTATTTGTATCCTCTATAGTGAAGACTGATGCAAAATACTAGTGCAATTAATCTGCCATCTCCTTATTTTCCATTATTAATTCCCCAGACTCACTTTCTATAGGACCAACATTCACTTTGTTAACTCTTTTCTTATTTAAATATCTACAGGAACTCTTACTATCTCTTTTTATATTTCTAGCAGGCTTTCTCTCGTACTCTAATCTTTCCCTGTTTATCAATCTTTTAGTCCTTCTTTGCTGCTTTTTACATTCTGTCCAATCTTCTGATCTGCCACCCATCTATCTGCAAATTTATGCTTTTTCTTTAAGTTTGATACTATCTTTAACTTTTTTAGTTAACCTCGGATGGTGGATCCTCCACTTAGAATTTTTCTCTCATTGGAATGTACCTATCCTCTGCATTCTGTCAAGAAAACAAGAAATTGTAATATTTTTCTTTTGGTAATAACTGGCATATTTTCTCATGTACTGGAAGTCAGGCTGTAATTGGATTGCTAGGGTGATGGCAAGGGTCTAAAGCCAACAGTGGTTTTGATATGTTAATGAACCAAGGGGAAATTCAGAGTTTTACATAAAGCAATGACTAAAATAGTTTTGAATTGAGTTGTTTTAGTTCAAAGAGAGTAAATGCAGGTTACAAAAAGGTATAGGGAAAGAAGATAAAGATAGGGTAAGTTTGTTTTTACAAGTCTAAGAGCTAAAGTAAATAACAATTTAATCAATTCTGGGGAGAAAGCATTTCTGAAGAGACTGGTTAAGATAGAGAGATCAAAGGGAAGGAACGCATTTAAGGAAGTCTATGTGAGGGGGTAGCTGCTTAGATCTCGCAAGGGGCAGCAGGGTAGCTGGTCAGAACTTCCAGAAGACAGTGAGAACAAGGCTAGACTGAAAGAACCAATTGCTGTCAGCCTCAGAGGAGGTCCCATGGAAAAGCACAGCGTGGTAAAAGTTACTGGACACCTATAGATTCTAAAATCTATAAGGATAGTTGCTGAGCAGAAAAGGGAAAGCTTAGCTCTGAGGGTAATTAAGATTTGTGGAACTATTTTAAAGTACTGTTTACTACGTAAAGCTATTCATGTGTTTAAGTGTAATTGTGTTTTATTTGTTTTTTAAAATTCTTTTAATAAATGTTCAGAACATAAGAAATAGGAGTAGGCCATTCGGCCCCTCAAGCCTGCCCCACCACTCAATAAGATCATGGCTCATCTGCCCCAGGCCTCAACTCCTCTTTCGTGCCAGCTCCTCATAGCCGTCAACTCCCCAATACTTTAAAAAAACTATCTACCTCCTCTTTAAATACTTTGTGATCTAGCCTCCACAACCCTGAAGTAGAGAATTCCAGACACTCTACCCTTAAAGAAATTCCTTTGCATCTCAGTTTTAAATGAGTGTCCCCATATTCAGTAACTATGTGCCCTAGTTCGAAACTACCCCACTATTGGAAACATCTTCTCAACATCTAACCTGTCAAGCCCCCTCAGAACTTTACTATAAAATCATCACAAGGAGCCCAGCACATCAGTGCAAAATATAAGGCTGAAGCATTTGCTACAACCTTCAGACAGAAGTGCTGAGTGGATGATCCATCTTGGCCTCCTCCGGGGGTCCCCAACATCACAGATGCCACTCTTCAGCCAATTCGATTCACTTCAGCCGTTTCTTGATATCACGTGAAGGCACTAGATAGTGCAAAGGCTGTGGGCCCTGACAATATTCCGGCAATAGTACTGAAGACTTGTGATCCAGAACTTGCCGCACCCCTAGCCAAGCTGTTTCATTACAGCAACAACACTAGCATCTACCGAGCTATGTGGAAAATTGCCCAGGTATGTCCTACACATAAAAAGCAGGACAAATTCAACCCAGCCAATTACCACCATCAGTCTACTCTTGATCATCAGTAAAGTTATGCAAGGGGTCATCAACAGTGCTATCAAGCAGCACTTGTTTAGCAATAACCTGCTCATTGATGCCCGGTTTGGTTTCCGCCAGGGCCACTCAGCTCCTGACCGCATTACAGCCTTGGTTCAGACATGGACGAAAGAGCTGAACTCCTGAGGTGAACTGAGTGTGACTGCTGTTGACATCAAGGCAGCATTTGACCAAGTGTGACATCAAGGAGCCCTAGCAAAACTGGAATCAATGGGAATCAGGGGGGAAACTCTCTGCTGGTTGGAATCATACCTAGCACAAAGGAAGATAGTTGTGGTTGTTGGAGGACAGTTATCTCAACTCCAGGACATCTCAGCAGGAGTTCCTTACGGTAATGTCCTCAGCCCAACCATCTTCAGTTGCTTCATCAATGACCTTCCTTCCATCATTAGGTCAGAAATGGGGATGTTCGCTGATGATTGCACAATGTTCAGCACCATTCGTGACTCCTGAGATACTGAAGTAGCCCATGTCCAAATGCAGCATGACCTGGACAATATCCAGGCTTGGGCTAACAAGTGGCAAGTAACGTTTGCACCACACAAGTGCCAGGCAATGACCACCTCCAACAACAGAGAATCTAAACATCACCCCTTGACATTCAATGGAATTACCATCACAGAATCCCCCACTATCAACATCCTGGGGGTTACCATTGACCAGAAACTGAACTGGGCTAACCATATAAATACTGTGGCTACAAGAGCAGGTCAGAGGCTAGGAATCCTGCGATGAGTAACTAACCTCCTAACTCCCCAAAGCCTGTCCACCATCTACAAGGCACAAGTCAGGAGTGTGATGGAATACTCCCCACTTGGCTGGATGAGTGCAGCTCCGACAACACTCAAGAAGCTTGACACTGTCCAGGGAAAAGCAACCCACTTGATTGGCACCACATCCACAAACATTCACTCCCTCCACCACCGACGCAAAGTAGCAGCAGTGTGTACCATCTACAAGATGCACTGCAGAAATTCATCAAGGCTCCTTCGACAGCACCTTCCAAACCCATGACCACTACCATCTAGAAGGACAAGGGCAGCAGATAGATGGGAACACCACCACCTGGAAGTTCCCCTCCAAGTCACTCGTCATCCTGATTTGGAAATATATCACCGTTCCTTCACTGTCACTGGGTCAAAATCCTGGAACTCCCTCCCTAACAGCACTGTGGGTGTACCTACACCACATGGACTGCAGCGGTTCAAGAAGGCAGCTCACCACCACCTTCTCAAGGGCAACTAGGGATGGGCAATAAATGCGACGCCCACATCCATGAATAAATAAAAAAAATACCAGGTCTAGTATAGTCTGAACTCAGATCGGCGCCAGCATGTGATGTTCTAAGGTACTATCCCGAAAACATTCTATGAATTCCTCAACTAGGCTACCTTTGCCCAGCTGATTTTTCCAGTCAAAATGTAGATTAAAATTTCTCCCTTTTTTACACAGCAAATGGTATTGACTTGGACTTGCTTCCTACAAGGGTGCTGGAAGTGGAGGCAATGAGTGATTTCAGAGGAAATTGGATAGACACTTGGAAATAAACTTGCAGGGCTACAGGGATAGAGCAAGGGAATGGGATTGACTGAATTGCTCTACGAAGAGCTAACATAGCATAATGGGCTGAATGGCCACCTTTATGCCCTAAGGACTTTACGATTCTGACTCTAACTGCTCCTATTATAATTTCTTCACCATCACTTATATTGGAAACCGCCTTGGAACTGAGGAGTAACCTGATTGAGGTGTACAAGATCATGAGAGGCCCAGATAGAGTAGACAGGGATGCCCTGTTTCCACTGGCAGAGAGGTCAATTACCAGGGGGCACAGATTTAAGGTGATTGGTAGAAGGATTAGAGGGGTCATGAGGAAAAACTTCTTCACCCAGCGGATGGTGGGTGTTTGGTGGTGGAGGCAGAAACACTCAGCTCATTTCAAAAGGTACCTGGATCTGCACCTAAAGTGCTGCAACCTGCAACGATATAGGTGGTGCTGGAAGGTGGGATTAAAGTGGGCAGCGAATTTTTTTTTCCTTTTTCAGGCAGCACAGACACAATGGGCTAAATGGCCTCTTTCTGTGCTGTAACTTTTCTATGGTTCTATGGTTAAGTGGTCAGGCTGCAATTATATCCTTTGTCCATTTGAGGCATTGTAGCACCACCTTTACTGGAAGGATGTAATCAGACAGATCTTGGATAAAGTTTGGAGAGACACATCTATTCTAAACAGGCAGATCAGAATTTATAATGGAAACAAAAATGGAGACTGAATATACATCACATTTTCTATGCTTGGATTTCACTATACTCCGACTTTACATTCAATAAATCTTCAGATGGAACGTGTTGTAAAATGTAACTGCCACAAAGCGACTGAAAGATTTCAGGAACATACGTCCACCCTTTATTAATAAAAACATAAGTCAGTTTTAAATAATTTCTAGGAGAAAACAGGGTCTTGGGGAAGGAAAAGGAAAGAAAAATTAATGAAAATCACTCTTTTCCAATATATATTCATTACTCACATAGGAACTGCAACTAGTTTCATCTTTTCCTTGAGAGGATGTGGACATGGCATCATCAGACTCATCTTTTGAGTTAGGAGCTCTTCGTTTCTCTCTGTGTGCTCTTTGAGCGCCTCTGCGAGGACCTGTGGAACGTTCAGTCAGGTTTCCTTGCAGCCCATCTGTCAACAGCACCATCAGACAATAATGATTGCTTTTTTTAAAATTTCAAACCTTTACTCAAAGATAGCAAAAATTCATTTGGTGCCATAAATTATTTTGTATGCTTGCACCTGTGTCCCTTTCAGTTGGTTGTTTCACACCATGCATTAGGAGGATGGGCAGCTTCTGCCCAGGCCACATATGTATGAGCAATCCAAAGGGCCTCACACTGAGAATTTTTCCCCTGCTCCCTTTTGGGATGGTCTCAACCACTACCTTGATATTAAGAGAGATTTGCAAACTGTGAAGTTACAGTTCCCACTACATTTCAATGCACTATCACAATATTTTCCATACTGAGTATTAGCCCATTAATTCTTTAATTTCAGTAATCTGTATGTGTACTCTACCCCACCAGAGCACTGCCTTGAGCTGGCCTAGCTCCACTGGCACTAACCGTCCTCAAATGATCCACAATGCAAGATTGTTTAACAGATATTGTTTCAATTCAGGAGTTTCAAACTTTGCTTCCATACCAGAGTCGTCACAATTACCCAAAGAAAGCAGCAATCTTAAAAAATCAGAGTCCAAGTGAACTGGCTAGCTACAGCTAAGTGGCAATGTTTAGGGAATGTCTATGTGATGCTAGATGGCCCCCAAGGCTGCAGCACAGGCAATTTCCAAAATGCTACCCAAGACCTGTAGAGCAACAAGTACTGTTCTGGTTTACAAGATATAACACTGCACTATTGTGTGAAGCTGAGTCGCACTAACACTGGAAATGTTTGGAAGTTGAAAGTGGGCGACAGAAAATCATAAAAGCAGAACACTAGATGAGAAACACCATGCAAGATCACAAGGTATCAGTTGCACTGAAGAGACAGACCAAGTGTGGAAACCAAGAAACAGTGCGGAGAGCTTGGAAAGAACACACAGGACTGTGTTTAGCAAATTAAATTTACTTTTACCTAGTTTGAGTCCGGTTATTTAATCCTAATTGTCATGCTCAGTACAAGCAGGAGGATATTGGATATTATGGACTGTAAGATCATACTTCATGAAAGTGGCCACAATACCTGTCGAGATGGCTGTAAGCTTAACATGTGTTTTTGGGCATTTTAAACCGTGGAGAGTTTCAATTCTGTGGCCAATATTTAGTTAAACATGAACCTTAATAAGGGTAATTCATAGCCACCTGTGAAGCTTAAACATCGCATTGTTTAAGGATGAACCAGCGTTTGAAGAATCTGGGATCTCTGTTGGTCTCGGAGTGCCATATTGAACAAAGGAGAATATTTGAGCTCAAGTTGGGACAGAGATAAGAATGAATGACCATTGTCAATCTCTAATGTATCGCGGTGGTCTGGGTCCCCAGGAGTGTTAACCCCCTTGTCATGTTACTAAAACTAACCAACTTTCAGGGACTGCAGTATAATACAACCTGAACAAAGCAAATCTGACAAGGAGAAACACCTGAGACAACAGAAACACCAAAACATCTGAACCATCATAGCTGAAAGTCTTCTAATGCAGCCAAAGTACTGTATTTGTTCCAGCTTCCAAGTCCACTTGAGAACCAATCTCCTAGCTATTTGTCCACAATAGGCTTCGCAGTTTCATGAAAATCCTTTGTTTCTAAGAGATCTTCACTTCAATTAAAATATCAACTTACTAAGATGACATCAGACATTGAGACTGAGTTATAAATTCCATTTTTATAATTATGGCTTTAACTTCGTCTGTATCTAATCTTTGTGTGTGACAGTGTGAGTGAGGTGAATGATTGAGATGTTGTGTTTCAAACATTCGGGGCAATGTGTGGCCTGGATAGAGTGGACGTGGGGAAGATGTTTCCATTAGTAGGAGAGACTAGGACCCGAGGGCACAACCTCAGAGTAAAGGGAAGACCTTTTAGAACAGAGATGAGGAGAAACTTCTTTAGCCAGAGAGTGCTGAATCTATGGAATTCATTGCCACAGAAGGCTGTGGAGGCCAGGTCATTGAGTGTATTTAAGACCGAGATAGATAGGTTCTTGATTGGTAAGGGGATCAAAGGTTATGGGGCGAAGGCAGGAGAATGGGGTTGAGAAACTTATCAGTCATGATTGAATGGCAGAGCAGACTCGTTGGGCCGAATGGCCTAATTTCTGCTCCTATGTCTTATGGTGAGATAATAAATAACATTCATCACCAGCCTGCTGCTGGGATTTATTTTTAAATTAGGAAAAATCACTGAGGATAAGGAAATACACACGTCTGATATATAAGCATCCTGATTACGGACTGGAAGGGACCGTACAAATTCTGTCCATAGCATAATTATTTGAGAGAGTTAAATGTGTCAGCTGAGGTGCAGTTTTTTCGGCTTTGTATTTTATTTATATGTTCATTTATGGGATGTGGACGTCGCTGGCTGGGCCAGCATTTATTGCGCATCCCTAAGTGCCCTTGAGGAGGTGTTGGTGAGCTGCCTTCTTGGAACACTGCAGCCCCTGTGGTGTAAGTATACCCATAGTGCTGTTAGGGAGTTCCAAGATTTTGACCGAGCAACAATGAAGGAATGGCAATATATTTCCAAGTCAGGGTGGTGAGTGACATGGAGGGGAACTTCCAGGTGGTAGCGTTCCCATCTATCTGCTGCCCTTGTCCTTGTAGATGGGTCGTCGGTTTGGAAGGTGCTGCCTAGAGAGCCTTGGTGAATTACTGCATTGCATCTTGTAGATGGTACACACTGTTGCCATTGTTTGTCAGTGTTGGAGGGAATGAATGTTTGTGGATGTGGTGCCAAGCAAGCGGACTGCTTTGTCTGGATGGTGTCAAGTTTCTTGAGTGCTGCTGAAGCTGCACTCATGCAGGCAAGTGGGGAATATTCCATCACACTCCTAACTTGCGCCTTGTAGATGGTGGACAGGTGATGGATAGTCCAGTTCAGTTTCTGGTCAATGGTAGCCCCCAGGATGTTGATTGTGGGGGATTCAGCGATGGCAATACCATGGCGATGATTACATTCTTTCTTGTTGGAGATGATCATTGCCTGGCACTTGTGTTGTACGAACATTACGTGCCACTTGTCAGCCCAAGCCTGGATATTGTCCAGGTCTTGCTGCATTTGGACATGGACTGCTTCAGTATCTGGGGAGTCGTGAATGGTGCTGAACATTGTGCAATCTTCAGCGAACATCCCCACTTCTGACCTTATAATGGAAGGAAGGTCATTGATGAAGCAGCTGAAGATGGTTGAGCTTCTGAAATGTTGCATCAGTCATTGTCAACTCAGATTAGCAAGGGCCAGATTGACATTTGTGCTTCCAGTCAGCTGAAATGAGTCTTGCTATAGAGACAGATATTCTTAACAGTGGATTGGCATAAAACTGATTGCTATGAGATGTGACTACGGTGGAGAAACAGGTCAATATCCCACAATACTTGTAAAATTATGCTGATTTTTCAACTTTATATCAGCCCAATTTTACCTGCTAATCACAATGGAAGAGAGTAATACAAGAATGCTGCCCCTCATCAAAACACCCTCCTTGACCGATTGTTTGAATGTGACGGGGGCAAGCGTTGTATTGGGTCCCTGTATTCACGAGTTTGCTGAAACATGATCATAAAAACATAAGAACTAGGGGCAGGAGTAGGCCATTCAGCCTACCAAGCCTGCTCTATCATTCAGTAAGATTATGGCTGTTCTGAACGTGGCCTTGACTTTCCTGCCTGCCCCCCATAACCCTTGATTCCTTTGTAGATCAAAAATCTGTCTAACTCAGCCATGAATATATTCAAAATCCCAGCCTCCAGTGTGCTCTCTTGGAAGTGAATGCCACAGATTAACGATTCACTGCGAGAAGTAATTCCTCCTCATTTCTGTCTTAAATGGGAGCCCCCTTATTTTTATAGGGCTCCCTAGTTCTAGATTCCCTCATGTGAGGAAACATCCTCTCAACATCTATACTGCCAAGCCTCCCCTTATATGTTTTAATAAGATCACCTCTCATTCTTCTAAACTCCAAAGAGTATAGGCCCAGCCTGCTTAATCTTTCCTCATAAGACAACCCGTTCAATCCAGGAATCAACCCATTGAACCTTCTTTGAGCTGCTTCCAATGCAAGTATGTCCTTCCTTAAGCAAGGAGACCAAAACTATACACAGTCCTCCAAGTGCTGTTTTGCCAATGCCCTGTACAGTTGTAGCAATATTTCTTAGGACTTTTTCTCTCGTGATAGTGATTGTTGTAAGTTCCTCCCTCCCTTATGCCCCTTGACATGATAAAAAATGTGAGGTTGCCCACTTTGGTAGAAGGAACAGATGTGTTGAGTATTTCCTAAATGGTAAGAGATTAGAAAATGTAGATGTACAAAGGGACCTGGGTGTCCTTGTTCACAAGTCACTGAAAGCTAACATGCAGGTGCAGCAAACTGTTAGAAAGGATAATGGAATGTTAGCCTTTATCACAAGAGGATTTGAGTACAGGAATAGTGAAGTCTTGCTTCAATTGTACAGAAGCTTGGTTAGACCACACCAGGAGTAGTGTGCGCAGTTTTGGACCCCTTACTTCAGAAAGGATATTATTGCCATAGTGGGAGTGCAACGAAGGTTCACCAGACTTGTTCCGGAGATGGCAGGACTGTCTTATGAAGAGAGATTGGGCAAACTTGTCCTGTATTCTCTAGTTTTGAAGAACGAGAGGTGATCTCATTGAAACCTACAAAATACTTAAAGGAATAGACAGGGTAGATGCAGGTACGATGTTTCCCATGGTTGGGGAGTTTAGAACCAGAGGACACAATTTCAAAATAAGGGGGAAGCCACTTAAGACCGAGATGAGGAGAAATCTCTTTACTCAGAGGGTTGTGAATCTTTGGAACTCTCTACCCCGGGGTCCGTGGAAGCTCAATCATTGAGAATGTTTAAAGTAGAGATCGACAGATTTCTAATTAACAATAATGTAAAGGGTTATGGGGATAGTATGGGTAAAAGGCATTGAAGTGTTCGATCAGCCATGATCGTATTGAATGGCAGAGCAGGCTCGCCGGGCTGAATGGCCCTCTCCTGTTCCTATTATAGGGAAGCTTTTAGTGCCTTCTACTGTGAAGACAGATACAAAATACTTGTTCAAAGTGTCACCAATTGTGATATGATAGGTTTTGTAAAAAAGCTAATCTTCCTTTTAAATGGATACAAGAAGCCTTAAAGATTGTTGCTAGAAGTCACCTGGCCTTTTGCAACTGCAATGTTATCATGCTTTTAGTGAACTCCAAATAAACATATCCAGGCATGTGAAGACATTTGAAATTCAATGTGCATTTCCACAAAGGTATACAGGAACGCATGGACAATGGCCTCCCTGGAGGCGTGAATAGTTCTTTCCTATCTCACCAAACCTGGAAGAAAGGGAGCCATTCAAGTTAATGGCCGACACGTTTAAAAGGTTAACTGAATCTGAAGATGATTCTGAAGAAGAGTCATATGGACTCGAAACATTAACTGTGTTTCTCTCTGCACAGATGCTGTCAGGCCTGCTGAGTTTTTCCAGCATTTTCTGTTTTTATTTCAGATTTCCAGCATCCGCAGTATTTTGATTTTATAAAAGGTTAATTATCTCGGCTCAAAGACAATGGATGGGGCTATGCCCCCAGACCTGGGCTAACCCAATACCTTATATAGAAGCATGATTTGACAGTTTGGGATAGCAGCCATTTTGAGTACTGAACTATATAAAGTCTGGCTGAGAACAGCCATTTTGTGCAGAGAACCGTCAGTTCTAGCCCGCAGCTCTCAACTGAACTGTGAACAGCATGCGAGAGCTGGGTTTCTCTCTGCCACTGGGAGTCACAGAGAAAGCTGTCCAGAAATCATCACTGTTCTGCTGAAAAAATGGAATCCAGGCAGTTTCAAGCGTTATGCCAGCAGAACCAGTAAAATGACCCTCACACGCTCCCTGATGCTGCTCCACCCGAAACAGCAAACACTAACTAATCAACTACAGAAGCCATCACAGCTGCAGAACACAACACTTCACTCCAGACAACCAAGATTTCAACTGCAAGCTACAAGCCTGCAATGATATCTCAGAGACTGGTTTGAAATCTCATCTTAAGTTTATTTTCTTTATCTGAATTTTAATCTTTAACTTTTATTTAAGTAACTTTCAGCAGTAGTTTTGCAATAAGCTAATTTCAATGTTGTTGAAGAATAAATATTGACTGCTGGGTTATTCTAAATTGAACAACTCACAAATTAAAAGGGGGTCACACTCACACCTCTCTCAGGCCACTGAGGAAACACCTTTACATCGCCATGACAAAAGTTTCTGCCACTTCTTACTTTCCCATTGTTAATTTCCCAATGTCAACCTCCAGGGGCTTACTCCAGCAACTCTCTTCCTTATTATATACTTGTAGAAGCTCTAACCATCTACTTTTATATTTCTTGCTAGTTTACTCTCATTCTAATTTTTCTCTCTATTATCTAATGTCATCCTTTGCTGGTTGCTAAAATTATTCCAATCTTCTGGCTACCACCAATCTTCACAGCATTGTACACCTTTTATTTCAATTTGATACCATCACAACTTCCTTAGTTGGTATCTGATGATGCACCCTTCTCATGCAGTCTTTCTTTATCAACAAAATATATCTTTAAGAATTATGAAATATCTCCTTAAATGTCTGCTACTGCTTATCTACCATCTTACCTTTAAACCTATTTTTCCAGTCTACTTTAGCCAGCTCTGTCTTCATACTTTATACTCTGCCTTTATTTAAGACACTAGTTTCAAGACCCAAGTTTCTCACCCTAAAATTAAATGTGGAATTCCGTGTTATGATCACTTTGCCCTAGAGAATCCTTTACTTTGAGAATAATTAATCCTCTATCATTACACATTCTCTCTTTTCTCTCTCTTCAGGTACCAAGCCCTAAGAGTACGTTGACAACCACGGACTTCCATGTTAATCTTGCTCTAGAGGTGTGGATCACCCTTCGCTGGTGGTACATTCATCTAATTTACGAGGTTCTTTAAAAAGGTAGTCCTTTATCTACCTTGGTTTTTCCATTACACATTAGCAGGTCTAAAACAGCCTGTTCCCTGGTTGGTTCCAGAATGTGTTGTTCGAAGAAACTGTCCTGAATACACTGAATTAACTCATCCTCCAGGCTACCATTGTCAATTTGATTTGTCCACTCTATATGAACATTAAAATCTCCCACAATTATGACAGTTCCTTTCTTACAAGCCCCCTTAGCTCTCGATTTATACTATGTCTTACAACGTAGCTACTCCCAACAGTGACTTCTTTTCCTTGATAATTTTTATCTCCACCCAAACTGATTATACATCTTGAGCTTCCAAGCAAAGACTATTTCTTGCTATTGTACTGATCTTATCCTTTATCAACAGAGCTGCCCCACTTCCCTTTCCTTTCTTTCTAAGCTTTTGAAATGTCAAATACCCTTGAAAATTCAGTTCCCAGCCTTGGACACTTTGCAACCATGTCTCTGTAATAGTTATCATATCACACTCTTCATTTCCATTTGTGTTATCAATCCATCTTGTTACGAATGGTACGTGCATTCAGATAGAGAGCCTTTTATTCTATCTGCTTACTGTTTTTCCCTACTATAACCCTATTTGCTGTTGCACCCTAATGTTTGTATGCTGTATCCCTTCCTTTCATGCTCTGGTTAACATTACCCACATCGCTACTCTGTGCTATTACCTTGTTCTTTCTCTGACTTTCTAAATCTCCGCTCACATGAAACCGCCCCCCCATTTAGTTTAAAGCCCTTTCTACAGTCCTAGCTATTCTGTTCACCAGGACACTGGGACCTTCTTCAACTGGCGAGTCATTCAATTTTTCATGCTTCCCTCTGAAAGCCACTCTCGTTCAATATATCCTCCAAAAGATCCAGAACTCCATATTACTGTAGCTAACAGGTAGACAGCAAAGGTGCTGTGAGTAGAAGTACAGCATTCTCAGTTTGACCCCTTTCAGCAAACAAATTTTATTGGCACCCAACTGAGGCACTTCAGAGTAATAGACTATTGCTATTACGAAGCAGAAGCTAGTAGGATCATTCTTGCCCCGCAGAAAGATTGCCCTTTGGCTGATCAAATGCCAGATTAACAGCTGCTGTACAGATGTCTGCAACACAGCCCTGCCCAATCAGGCAACAGCAGTGACAAGGATACACAGAAAATGTAAGAAAGGAAAAAATAACTAAATTGCAGTTGGCAATGCAATGAATTGCACTGGTTCACTGTATGCCAATTACCTTCACTGGAATCCTCGGCACCTTCTTTGTGTTTTTGACAGAGAATCCTGTCAAGAAAAGGATTTAAAAAGTACAGATCAACATTTCAACTCATTGAATAGTTAAACAACAGTCCACAAACAAATATGAAATATCTATGAATAGTGTGCTGTACATACAGATATATTCCCTGTGATGGGTCTTCCTTGATCTGGGCTTTATCAAGTTTTGCACAATAATAATGATATGTTCTACGGCAAGTTTTTACATCACATCCAATAGTTGCTCCTGGGCGGTGACAGCAAGAACAGCTCTGTGGAAGGAAAGACAACCACATTAATTTACAACTTACAAATAAATGTATGGGTGAAAAAGGTTTTCAATATGAAGGCAAAAAGAGAAACATAGTAAGCATAACTTATATTTTGTCAATCTAGTCTCCTTTTCTCTTGTTCCATTGAAGGTGAAGATTCCAGTCCCACATAGACTTTCAAATGAAGAATGACCATGTTGTGTCAACAAACTAACAGGTTGTTGCATAGAAATTACAACACGAAATAGGACATTCAATTAGCCCGTGTAGTTATTTATCCTCTACATGAGCTGTAGCCCTAATCCTACTGACAACCCCATTGCCAGATCCCTTTGTCTTACAGGTATCAGTCAATCCGATAAAAGCTGCAATGGTCTTGGCTTCAATCGCTAACTCTGATAGTCCAGTCTAAACTCTCAACCCTGTGCAAAAGGGTTTCTGTCCTCAGCCTTAATATGTTTATTATTAAATGTATGCTCCCTTGTTCTGGGCACCGCAACTGAGACGAACTGTTATTCAATCTCAACAGTTACTCAACAACAGGGGTCAGCGGATAAGGGGTAATTCCGTCTTCTGCCTAGCCCAAGCAGGGGAGGCCAGCTAAACTGAGATTCGCTAACTCAGCATGGATTGGCAAGTGAATCTGGGATCTTCTGATTTATATGGTGCAAATTTTCAGTTCAACCATCAAGGAGTAAAGTAAAACGTTATTGGTCAAGACACCAGGTGAACTATCATTCCCTTCTTCCAATAGTGCCATGTAATCTTTTAGGTCCACCAGAGAGGGCACACGGGGCTTCAGTTTAACGTCTTACCCGAAAGTATTGCCCCTCTGATAGTGCGCGCTCCCTCAGCGCCATCTCTCCAACAGTACGGCACTCCCTCAGCGTCGTCCCCGACAGCATGGTGCTCCCTCAGCGGTGAACTTGCGACAGTGCGGCACTCCCTCAGTGCTGCCCCTCCGACAGTGCAGCACTCCCGCAGTACTGACCCTCTGACAGTGCAGCGCTCCCGCAGTACTGACCCTGGAATGTCAGTCTAGATTTTGCATTCAAGTCTCTGGAGTGGGACATGAGCTCTCAACCTACAGACTCAGAGGTGAATGCACTAATCACTGAACCACAGCTGACAGTTTCGATAATATAGCACTTCATTCATAAAGTTACCATTAAAATTACATTATGGAAAAGAGTCCTCCAGAAGAGGTCTCTCTATAACCGATCCAGCTTTGTGATTCGCAATATGATGAAACATTTTAACTACATTGAAACAATCAGCTCTGTTGAGTTTCTTTGTTAACTTCCTTCACAATATTGAGGGGGGCTAATGTTTTAGTTTGACTTTATTCGAACATGACCCAAGTGCACAGGTGATCATTCAACATAGCTCTTCAATAGCACTTACATGGTATGTGTTACATAGGTTTAGTGAAGCCCTCTTCCTATCTTGAAAGCACCGTCTACCCCTCAGCTATGGCTGGAAGTCAAGACCTCACCAGTACCTCATCAAGTCACTAAGATATATTAATGTATATAATGTTATTGGAATTTTTTTTTTAAAAATAGAGGTTTAGTCTGTGTGTGTGTGTGTGTGTGTCTTAATTGGATTAAAGCCAGCTAGTCTGGTTGCTTTGATGTATAGTAGTTTTGAGATATTAACAGTAAGGTAAAGAGTACATTTGCATTTTATTGAATAATTCAAAGACTGGGGGGTGAAACCTTGCTAGGCGACATCAAGCAATATGTTTATATTACTAATAATATTGGTCCTATGAAAGGGGTTTTATTGTTAGAAGAGGTGGGGTTCAAAGGGCCTGGTGAGACAATGAGGATTTGTAGTCAAAAGGAAAGGCTGGGTATAACAGAAGGGAATTTGTGCATGCAGGGCAGAGGCATATAATATCTAAGCAGCTGTAAGCCTACAACTGTCTGCAAAGGAACCAAATTGAAAGGAACCTCATTTTGAATTCATAATGTGAAAATGTTTTGCCTGGTGTCTGTTTAAGTCTATTGGATGTTGTTGCCTTAGTGGAGATTAATTTGGGAATTTGTTAGAAGTTATGATAGTAGTAATCTGTAGCCATGTGTATATGTTTAATTTTTGTAAATTAATTAATGTTTCATTTAGTTTGATATAAAAATCTCTGGAGGTTTGAACTTAGAGTTGCATGTCAAACATACCAATTGAAAATATAGGCTATGACAGTTGTTTAAAGTTACCCTCTGGGATTTTAAATAACTCAGCCTTTACCAACTGCTGTTTCATAACAATTTTCCATTCGTGTGCCACGGTAGAGAGTGGTGGCAGACTTTGTTAAAATTTATATTTTCACAGCATGTGGGCATTGCTCGCTAAGCCAGTATTTATTGCCAATCCCATTTGCCCTTGAGGTGGTGGTGATGAGCTGCCTTCTTGAACCGCTGCAGTCCATGTGGTGTTGGTACACCCACAGTGCTGTTAGGGAGGGAGTTTCAGGATTTTGACCCAGCAACAGTGAAGGAACGGTGATAAAAGCAAAAAACTGCAGATGCTGGAAATCCAAAACAAAACCAAAAATACCTGGAAAAACTCAGGTCTGGCAGCGTCTGCGGAGAGGAGCACAGTTAACGTTTTGAGTCCGAATGACCCTTCAACAGAACCAAGTAAAAATAGAAGAGAGGTGAAATATAAGCTGGTTTAAGGGGGGTGGGACAAGTAGAGCTGGATAGAGGGCCAGTGATAGGTGGAGATAACCAAAAGATGTCACAGACAAAAGGACAAAGAGGTGTTGAAGGTGGTGATATTATCTAAGGAATGTGCTAATTAAGGGTAGAAAGCAGGACAAGCAAGGTACAGATAGCCCTGGTGGGGTGGGGTGAAGGAATCGAAAAAGGCTAAAAGGTAGAGATAAAACAATGGATGGAAATACATTAAAAAATAATGGAAGTAGGTGGGAAAGAAAAATCTGTATAAATTATTGGAAAAAAAAGGGGGGGGGGAATTGGAAAGGGGGTGGGGATGGAGGAGAGAGTTCAAGATCTAAAATCGTTGAACTCAATATTCAGTCCGGAAGGCTGTAAAGTGCCCAGTCGGAAGATGAGGTGCTGTTCCTCCAGTTTGCGTTGAGCTTCACTGGAACAATGCAGCAAGCCAAGGACGGACATGTGGGCATGAGAGCAGGGTGGAGTGTTGAAATGGCAAGCGACAGGGAGGTCTGGGTAATGCTTACGGACAGACCAAAGGTGTTCTGCAAAGCGGTCACCCAGTCTGCGTTTGGTCTCTCCAATGTATAGGAAACCGGAGCAACGAATGCAGTAGACTAAATTGAGGGAAGTGCAAGTGAAATGCTGCTTCACTTGAAAGGAGTGTTTGGGGACGGTGAGGAGGGGGGAAGTAAAGGGGCAGGTGTTGCACCTTCTGCGGTTGCATGGGAAGGTGCTGTGGAAGGGGGTTGAGGTGTAGGGGGTGATGGAGGGGCGGACCAGGGTGTCCCGGAGGGAACGATCCCTGCGGAATGCCGCCAGGGGGAGTGAAGGGAAGATGTGTTTGGTGGTGGCATCATACTGGAGTTGGCGGAAATGGCGGAGGATGATCCTTTGAATGCGGAGGCTGGTGGGGTGATAAGTGAGGACAAGGGGGACCCTATCATGTTTCTGGGAGGGAGAAGGTAGTGTGAGGGCGGATACGCGGGAGATGGGCCGGACACAGTTGAGGGCCCTGTCAACCACCGTGGGTGGAAAACCTCGGTTAAGGAAGACGTGATATACTTCCATGTAAGGATGGTGAGTGGCTTGTAGGAGAACTTGCAGGTGACGGTGTTCCCATGTATCTGCGGCCCTTGTCCTGCTAGATGGTAGAGATCACAGGTTTGGAAGGTGCTGTCAAAACAGCGTTGGTGAGTTCCTGCAGTGCACCTTATCGATGGTACACACTGCTGCTACTGCGCATTGGTGGTGCAGGGAGTGACTGTTTCTGGATGGGGTGCTAATCAAGCAGGTTGCTTTGTCCTGGATGTTGTCAAGCTTCTGAAGTGTTGTTGGTGCTGCACACATCCAGGCAAATGGGGAGTATTCCATCACACGCCTGATTTGTGCCTTGTAGATGGTGGACAGGTTTTGGGGAGCCAGGAGGTGAGTTATTCGTCGCACGGTTCTTAGCTTCTGACTTGCCCTTGTAGCCACAACATTGAAATGGCTAGTCCAGTTTAGTTTCTGGTCAATGGCAACCCCCAGGATATTGATAGTGAGTGATTCAATGATGGCAATGCTATTGAAGGTCATGGGGAGATGGTTGGATTCTCTCTTGTTGGAGGTGGTCATTGCCTGGCACTTGTATGAAATGTATGTTACTTGCCACTTAACAGCCTAAGCCTGAATGTTGTCTACGTCTTACTGCACATGGACAGGGGCTGCTTCAGCATCTGAGGAATCACGAATGGTGCTGAACATTGTGCAATCATCAGCGAACATCCCAACTTCTGACCTTATGATAGAAGGAAGGTCATTGATTAAGCAGCTGAAGATGGCTGGGCCTAGGATACTACCCTGAGGAACTCCTGCAGTGATGTCCTGGAGCTGATGATTGACCTCCAACAACAACAACCATCTTCCTTTGTGCTAGGTTTGACTCCAACCAGCGGAGAGTTTTTTTCCTGATTCACATTGATTCCAGTTTTGCTAGGGCTCCTTGATGTCACACTCGATCAAATGCTGCCTTGCTGTCAAGGGCAGTCACTCTCACCTCACCTCTTAATTTCAGCTCTTTTATCCCTGTTTGGGTCAAAACGGTGAGATGATGGGCTGAATGGCCTCTTTCTGAGCTTAACCTTTCTATGGTTCCATGGCTCTACGGCTGCAACGAGGTCAGAAACTAAGTGGCCCTGGCGGAAATCAAACCAAGCGTCTGTGAGCAGGTTAATGCTGCGTAAGTGTCACTTGATAGAACTGCCACTGGCACCTTTCATCACTTTGCTGATGATCAAGAGTAAACTGATGAGGCATGAAATTATGTAGGGCCTAGAAAGAGTGAATGGGGAAGACCTATTTTTGTTTGCAGTGGGGTCAATTACGATGTATAGATTTAAAGTAATTGGTATAAGGATTAGGGGGTAGTTGAAGAGAAATATTCACACCCAGAGGGTAGCAGGGGTCTGGAACTCAGTGCCTGAAATAATGGTAGAGGCAGAAACCCCCATTGCATTTACATAGCACTAGGGCTACACAGGGCAACAGACTAAGCGAAGTAGGATTCAGCTGGATAGCTATTTTTCAGTTGGCACAGACACAATGGACGAAATAGCCCTCTTCAGTATGGGAAATTTCTATGATTCTGAGGAGTAGGTGTGAGGGCAATATGTTGGTTATTTGGCCCCCATCCTAGTATCGAGTATTGGTGAGGCTAATCTTGGCATCCCCGTATATCTAGATGAATCAGCAAAGACTGGGAATGAAACCTCAGCCCTTCAGGTTGGCATTGCTTAGTGCTACAGCATGAAGTGACTTTACCCAAGGGCAGGCAGAGAGCAGAGACTAGAAACTGAAATAGTCAGAGTTGCATGGCACTGGTGTCCTGCTAGAAATTGGGAACCATGAAACAACAGACACGCATAAAAGGAAAAATGTAGTCACTCTTCTTCCAAAAAAATATTTTATAGCAATTGCAGCTACTTTTATGCATACAAATCTCAAAATTTAAAAGAGCAATTAAGAAAGCCACATACCAGCTTGTTTCCCCTTTTTATTTCCTTCTTAATATCTTCAAGCAAGAAGCCACCAAGAGTCTCATTCTCAGAGTGTGAGGTCACTAGAGCAGATGAAAATAACTAGAGGTAGGAAGAAAAAGCATTATCAGCTTGCTGCAGGACAAACTTCACATATACTGCCTGCAGATCGCTTGCAGAATCTGTCTGGTTACACACCAGAAAATCTCTAAATTTAACACATGGATGATGGGTTTATTTAGCATTTGGGGCATGATCCAGGAAGACCTGGTGAGTGGGAAAAAAATAATTTGCCAATCTAAGTAATGAAGGGAAACTCGGCCAGCTGAAAGTCACTCATTCCAGAGATTATTGATGAGCCCATGGAGATGACCACACGTCTCTGCTGCTTCCTTAGCTCAGTGGGTAAATATTTCATGTAGTGGGATACCATCATATACGTCAGGGTTTGTTGTAACCAATTGCTAAACAGAGGCTAATTAGATTCAAGCAAGAATATGACCGAATCTTGGTCAGCTTCTGCCTGCCCAGGCTCATTCGCTGATGCTCATTGAGCACAGTAGTGAAGATTCACCGGCACCAACCAACAAACCATTGCAGAAAATCCCATTGTCAATCTAACTAGCTTAGGACTCTTAAGCGATTGCTGCTTCTCTTCACTTACCATACATTTGTGATGTGCTGCCATCTTCTGGCTTTGGGCTACTAACAACTGGCCACAATGCTCCTCTTTATTGAGTTTACAGAAAGCACATTTTGGTTGTCTCGAACCCCTCCTCTTCCCCTTAGAATCAGCTGCCATCATTCAAACTGGCCTCAGGTTGGAATCTTCAAAAAGGAATAAAGAAAGATACGCAGTGAATTATTGGAATGGATAGGCAACATTCATTGGCATATTTATAGTTTTAAAACCATTTTGAGCATTTAGAATGTCATGTTAATTGCTTTTTAAAATAATCCAATTTAGTAAAATGGGGGAAATTCTTTGAACTTGCAAATATCAAGAGATAACGTTACCATGCTTGCAGTTAGTTTCATAATACATCTTACAATGATGTTCAATGCACACAAAGCTTTTCTTTTTGCATATCTGATTGCACGTGGCAAAAATGCCACGCAAATAAAAGTTCTATTTGGAAATGACAAGTTATCTTTTTAAAATGCCTATGTACTTTACATTTTTGAGATATTTAGTCCATTGTAATTATGTTAGCAGCAATCTTTTCGCATATCAGGAAACTGCAATAAATATTTAGGTAAGCTTAACATGTGATTGGATGCCTGCTCAGATATTGTAGTTACAGATAATAAAAACATTCTGTGTACACCTGCAATTAATACTTCCAAATAGGGAATCTGCCACTAAGTAAGCTACAGATAAAAGTAACTGGGGAAATGATAAAGTCACACCACAGTTGAGCACAGGTCCTCTGAGATTAGTGTTTAAGAACAGAATCAGTCAGCGTAGCAATTGGAACACTGCGTGGAAGTCAGGTTTTTAAACTGCTGTCAAAAGAGTGCAACACCTCTGAAAACCTCAGGCGAGATAGAAACTTCAATCAACAATTATATCTGCATTCCATACAGGAGCTTTGCTTACATTCCTTCAAGTCCTCTTTATACAGGAAGATGCTTTGTGAGATTTGATTGATTTTCTTTCAATCCTACTTGGCATTGTATGTTGCAATTATATCTAAATTAGATTATTAAATCAATCCCACAAGTTAGTAGGTGGGGCACTGGATGCTGCAGGAAAATTTTACATTTTATTAGCATGCAAACAAAACCAAATGTAACCATTCTTGACTGAGACATGTGAACAGCCTCCACTACATGGGAACAGGATGACGCACTAGATGAATGCTTTATTTCAAAGAATGGCCTCCTGCTGTGCTGTAACCATCCTATGAAAATCATAGGTATTCAGCATTTACTGAAATGATAGATGTGATACACTTTCACTACATTCTCATGTTTCCTTCTCCCCAGGAGGCAGCAGCAGCATAGTGGTATTGCCACTGGGCTAGAAATCCAGAGGCCTAGGGTAATGCTCTGGGGACCTGGGTTCAAATCCCACCAAGGCAGATGATGGAATTTGAATTCAATAAAAAATCTGGAATGAAAAGACTAATGATGACCATGAAACCATTGTCAATTGTTTAAAAACCCAGCTGGTTCACTAATGTCCTTTAGGGAAGGAAATCAGATTAACGGCAATGTGGTTGACTCTTAATTTTGTTTTATTCATTTACAGGATGTGGGCGTCGCTGGCTGGGCCAGCATTTATTCCCCATCCCTAACTGCCCCTTGATAAGGTGGTGGTGAGCTGCCTTCTTGAACCACTGCTGTCCCTGTGATGTAGGTACACCCACAGTGCTGTTAGGAAGGGAGATCCAGGATTTTGACCCAGAGACAGTGAAGGAACGGCGATATATTTCCAAGTCAGGATGGTGAGTGACATGGAGGGGAACTTCCAGGTGGTGGTGTTCCCATCTATCTGCTGCCCTTGTCCTTCTAGATGGTAGCACGCTGAAATACCCTCTGACATGGCCGAGCAAGCCATTCAGTTTCTCAAGGGCAATCAGGGATGAGCAATGAATGCTGGCCTATCTAGCGATATGCACATCCCATGAATTAATAAAAGAAATACCAATCACTTTGTCATAGTTTCATTTTCATGCAGTTTTTAAACTTTGGAATCCTTTTGCACTTCCTGCAATATCCCTCCTCAACAGGATATATAAAAGTTGGTAATGTGATAGATGAAACTATAATCTTGATTTTTTGAGTAGCACCTGCCTCAGAACTCATTCTTCCAAGGTTAAACTCCACAGACACAGGTTTAGCTGTAAACGGGGACAAACTTAAGTTCTCGAAGGTGTTGAAAAGGGTCACTTTCACTGCATTTTTGAAAGAGTAATAATGCTTTACATACTAATGTTTAGAGATTGATTTTCATCTATATCTTAGCTTCACATTCAAATTACATCACCATAATATGAGTTGACTCAACCAGATCATTTTATAAGCATGCTAGGAGGTAGGTGGTCACTGCAAACACACATTCTTTTTCTGAGACTCTCCCTTTCCCACACATTTGTTTGAGTAGTGAGACACCAGTCTTATGTGAAAAAGTAAGCAAATGTGGAATTTACCCTCAGTAACAAATCAGCCCCGAGGCTCATTTGACTTTAAAAGTTAAGCCACCAAATTAGTGTACTGGAATTCACTACACTATTAAATTGCGCTTCTAACAAAAAAAATAAGCCTACGTAGTGCATATATATGAACATACGAATTAGGAGTAGGCCATTCGGCCCCTTGAGCCTGCTCCACCATTCAGTAAGATCACGGCTGGTCTGACTGTGGCCTCAACTCCATACTCCGTCTAACCCCGATGACCTTTGATTCCCCACTTAGCAAGAAGTGAAATCAGACAAAGCGAGGCAAGGAAGAAGATATCTGAAGGAGTTATCAAAAGCTTGGTCAAAGATGTATGTTTTACATAACACAAGATGATACAAAATAGAAGCAGAAGGCCATTCGGTCCCTCAAGCCCATGGTCAATACTATCATGACTAACAAGAGAGTCCAAGGGTATTGGGAGTAGGCTGAATGTGGAGTTGAGGCCACAATCAGATCAGCCATGAGCCTCGTCCTGCTCCTGATATATATGTTTATGTACATACGATTTTCAGTCAACTCCACTTTCCAACCTATTCACATTTCCCTGAGATATCAAAAATCTTTCTATCCCAGACTTTGAAAAAAATCAATGATGGAGCATCCACAACCCTCTTGAGTGAAGAAATTTCTCCTCATCTCAGTCCTAAATGATTGATAAAAGCAAAAAACTGCAGATGCTGGAAATCGAAAACAAAAACAAAAATAAAAATACCTGGAAAAACTCAGCAGGTCTGACAGCATCTGCGGAGAGGAACACAGTTAACGTTTCGAGTCCGTATGACTCTTCAACAGAACTAAGGAAAAATAGAAGCGAGGTGAAATATAAGCTGGTTTAAGGGGGGGGTGGGACAGGTAGAGCTGGATAGAGGGCCAGTGATGGGTGGAGTTTGCCAAAAGATGTCATAGACAAAAGGACAAATAGGTGTTGACGGTGGTGATATTATCTAAGGAATGTGCTAATAGGTGACATTAAGGGTAGAAAGCAGGATGAGCAAGGTACAGATAGCCCTAGTGGGGGTGGGGTGGGGTGGGGGGAAGGGATCGAAATAGGCTAAAAGGTAGAGATAAAACAATGAATGGAAATACAAGTGATTGACCTCTCATCCTGTGGCTGCATCCCCATGTTCTAGATTCTCCAGCCAGGGGAAACAATCTCTGTGCCTACCTCATCAAGCCCTTTCAACAACTTGTATGTTTCAAAGAGATCACTTCTCATTCTTCTCCAGAGAATATAGATTAAATTTACACTAGTCTCTTCATTGGGCAACACTCTCACCCCAGGAACCAATACAGTGAACCTTCGCTGTGCTGCATCCAATGCAAGGATATCCTTTCTTAAATATAGAGATCAAACCTGCACAAAGTACTTCAGATGTGGTCTCAGCAAAGCCCTATGCAATTGTAGCAAGTCTTCCTTATTCTTGTACTCCAATCCCCTTGCAATAAAGGCCAACATGCCATTTGTTTCCTAATTGTTTGCTGTACCTACATGCTAACCTTGTGTTCCTTGTATGAGTAATAAAAGTCTCTCTGAACATGAACTTACAAGTTTCACACCTTTGAAAAAATATTCTTTGGTATTCTTGCTACTCAAGTGAATATCATACTTTCTCACATCATACTCCATCTGCCATCTTATTGTTCACTCATTTAACCTGTTTATATCCCTCTGCAGTCTCTAAGCCCTACCCACAGCTTGCTATCCCACCTAGGTTTGTATCGTAAGAAAACTTGGATACATTGTTCTCCATCTTTTTGTCTAAGTTATTAATATAGATTGTAAATAGTTCATAAGATCATAAGAAATAGGAGGTGGTCATTCGGCCCATTGAGCCCACTCCCTCATTTCTATTTTTACTTAGTTCTAATGAAGAGTCATATGGACTTGAAATGTCAACTGTATTCCTCTCCGCAGATACTGTCAAACCTGCTGAGCTTTTCCAGCTATTTTTGTTCCATCTTTCAATAAGATCGTGGTTGATCTAACTGTGGCCTTAACTTCACTTTCCTGCCTGCCCCCATAACCCTTAACTCTCTTGTTTAATAAGATCCAAGCCAGTTGGTGAAGTCGAAACCAAGGCACAGAATTTTTCTTTATTGAGAGTTTATTGACTTGTTCAGTCTCACAGCTCTCCTCTCACTCAACCCAGTGTCGCAGTTATCCCCTATTTAAACTACTTTGGTGAACCAATTAAAACTATCCCCTATTTATACATGCTCAAAGACAATTAATACCAATAGTCGTTT
Source organism: Cetorhinus maximus (assembly GCF_964194155.1). Classification (NCBI taxonomy): domain Eukaryota; kingdom Metazoa; phylum Chordata; class Chondrichthyes; order Lamniformes; family Cetorhinidae; genus Cetorhinus; species Cetorhinus maximus. The sequence goes on from NC_135886.1 coordinate 146,449,380, forward strand.
GGCAGTGCAAACTTGAGCATTGTTGAAAAAAAAACAGGTTCTCGAAGCTTTTCGTCCTAGAAATATAGAAAATAGGAGGTGGTCTTTTGGCCCTCCGAGCTTGCTCCGACATTCAATATGATCATGGCTGATCCTCTAGCTCAACGCCATACTCCTGCGCTCTCCCCATACCCTTGATGCCTTTAGAGCCCAGAAATTTATTTCCTTCCTAAATATATTCAGTACATAAATATATAGCCTTCTTTGGTAGAGAATTCCATAGGTTCACCACCCTCTGAGTGAAGAAGTTTCTCCTCATCTCAGTCCTAAATGGTCTACCCCGTATTCTGAGACTGTGACCCCTTGTTCTAGACCCCCAGTCAGAGGAAATAGCATCCCTGCATCGAGTCTGTCCAGCCCGTCAGAATTTTATATGTTTCGATGAGATCCCCTCTCATTCTTCTAAACTCCAGTGAATACAGGCCTAGTCGGCCCAATCTCTCCTCATACGACAATCCTGCCATCCCAGGAATCAGTCTGATGAATCTTCGCTGCACTCCTTCTACGGCAAGTATATCCTTTCTGAGGTAAGGAGACCAAACTGCACACAATACTCCAGGTGTGGTCTCATTAAGGCCCTGTATAGCTGCCTTGTTCCTGTACTCAAGTCCTCTCACAATGGAAGGTCAACATTCCATTTGCCTTCTTAACTGTTTGCTGCATCTGCATGCTTGCTTTCAGTGATTGGTGTACAAGGGCACCCAGGTCCCTTTATACATCAACATTTCCTAATTTATCACCATTTAAATAAACTCTGCCATTCTGTTTTTCCTAATGAAGTGGATAACTTCACACTTATCCACGTTAAACTGCATCTGCCATGTATTTGTCCACTCACTCAACCTGTTTTAATCGCCTTGAAGCCTCTTAACACCCTCCTCATTGCTCACATTCCCACCAAGTTTCATGTCATCAGCAAACTTGGAAATATTACATTTGGTTCCCTCCTCCAAATCATAATCCAGAGCAATATGGTGAATAGCTGGGGCCCAAGCACTGATCCCTGCAGTACCCCACTCCAAATGGATGGGGTGCAGAGGAGGTTCACCAGGATGTTGCCTGGGATGAAACATTTAAGTTATGAAGAGAGGTTGGATAGACTTGGGTTGTTTTCGTTGGAGCAGGGAAGACCGAGGGGCGACCTGATCGAGGTGTACAAGATTATGAGGGGCATGGACAGGGTGGATAGGGAGCAGCTGTTCCCCTTAGTTGAAGGGTCAGTCACAAGGGGACAGAAGTTCAAGGTGAGGGGCAGGAGGTTTAGGGGGGATGTGAGGAAAAACTTTTATTACCCGTAATCCCATGTGCTTTAATTTTACACACTAACCTCTTATCTGGGACTTTATCAAAAGCTTTCTGAAAATCCAAATATGCCACACACAATGGTTCTCTCTTATCTATTTTGCTAGTTACGTCCTCATAGAACTTCAGTAGGTTTGTCAAACATGATTTTCCTTTCATAAATCCATGTCAACTTTGTCTAATCCCGTTGATATTTTCTGACTGTCCTGTTATCACAGCCTTTATAATAGACTCTAGTATTTTCCCTATTCCTGAGGTTAGACCAACCGGTCTGCAATTCACTATTTTCTTCCTCCCTCCTTTTTTAAATAGTGGAGTTACATTTGCCACCCTCGAATCTGCCAGGGCTATTCCAGAATCTCAGAATTTTGGAAGATGACAACTAACGCATCCACTATTTCCATGGCCACCTCCTACTAGATGGACATCTAGAAGGACAAGGGCAGCAGGTACATGGGAACAGCACCATCTGGAAGTTCCACTCCAAGCCACTCACCATCCTCACTTGGAAATATATCGCTGTTCCTTCACTGTCGCTGGGTCAAAATCCTGGAACTCCCTTCTTAACAGCACTGTGGGTGTACCTACACACATGGACTGCAGCGGTTCAAGGAGGCAGCTCACCATCACCTTCTCAAGAGCAAATAGGGATGGGCAATAAATGCTGGCCCAGCCAGCGAAGCCCACATCCCATGAATGATTTTGTTAAAATGTAGATTAAAGTCACCCATGATTACTGTAGCACCCTTGTTACAGGCATCTCTAATTTTCTGTTTAATGCCGTCCCATACCTTATCACTACTATTAAGAGGCCTATAGACAATGCCCACTAATGTTTTCCGTCCTTTGTTGCTTCTTAGCTCCACACAGACTGATTCTACATCTAGATTTTCTAAGACAATATCCTCTCGCACTATCGCACTGATTGCATCCTTAACTGACAATGCCACGCCACCTCCTTTTCCTTTTTGCCTGTCCAGACTAAATATTGGGTACCCTTGGATATTCGGTTCCCAGCCTTGGTCACCCTGCAGCCACGTCTCTGTAATCGCAATCATATTGTACCCATTTACATCTATTTGCGCTGTTAATCCATCTACCTTATTGTGAATGCTCCGTGCATTCAGATACAATGCCCTTAGACTTGACTTTTTAACATTTTTACACATTTTTTTTGTACTATGGCCCTATTTGCTGCTCGCCCTCATTTCCTCTGCCTTCCACTTTTTCTTTCTACTTTTCTGTCTTTCATTCTTTGTTTCCCTCTCGTGTCTCCCCGCTCAGGTTCCCATCCCCCTGCCAATCTAGACCCTCCCTCAAAGTACTAACGAACACCCCTGCAAGGATATTGGTCCCGGTCCTGCTGGGTGCACCTTGTCCAGCTTATACAGGTCCCATCTTCCCTAGAACTGCCCCTAATGCCTCAGGAATCTAAATCCCTCCCTCCTACACCATCTCTCCAGCTATGCATTCATCTGGTCTATTCTCCTATCCCTGATCTCGCTAGCACTTGGCACTGGGAGCAATCCTGAGATTACTACCTTTGAGGTCCTGCTTTTTAATTTATTTCCTAGCTCCCTATATTCTGCTTTCAGGGCCTCATCCCTCTTTTTACCTATGTCATTGGTACCGATATGGATCGCAACCTCTGGCTGTTCACCCTCCCCATTCAGCATGTCCTGCAGCCACTCAGTGACATCCTTGGCCCTGGCACCAGGGAGCTATCATACCATCCTGGTGTCACGTCTGCAGCTGCAGAAACGTCCATCTGTTCTCTTTACAATAGAATCCCCTAACACTCAGCTGCACCCCTGTGCAGCTGAGCCACTCGTGGTGCCACAGACTTGGCTCTTGCTACATTCCCCTGAGAAACAATCTCCCCCAGCAGTATCCAAAATGGAAAATCTGTTGGAAGGAGATGGGGCTCCTGCATTACCTGCCTAGTGCTTTTACTCTGTATGGCGGTCACCCATTCACCTTCTGCCTGTGCACTCTTTACCTGCAGTGCGATCACTGTACGTACTATCCATGAAGATCTCGTCCTTGCGGATGCTCCACAGTAACTCCAGTGCAGCTCCAGCTCTGAAACATGGATTTCGAATAGCTGCAGCTGGACACACTTCCGGTACACATGGTCGCCCTAGGCACTGGAAGTGTCCCCGACTTCCCACATTGCACAGGAGAAGTATTCTCCTTGGTCAAGCTGCCCTGCCATGACTTAAACTCAAATTGGTCCCTTTACTTTTACTTCCTCTTGTTTAGAGAATATTAAGGGCAGAAGAAATACTTACCAGGCTTCAAAAAATTTGAGCAACAGGTGAAGGTAGCTGTTTGATGCTGCTACTATGCAGTAGCAATACAAGTGGTGTTTGCCACTAACAGGATGCTGCCATTAAGCCAAAAAGATGTTCTATCTAACACACAAATGAGCAATGTGGTGTATGAATTTCAGTACTGTGAGATGCTAGGTATGTAGGCCAAACACCCCCAAGACTGATAGATCATATCAAACAGCATCTCAAAATATGTCTCCAACTTAGATGTGATTCCGCAATTGGACAACATTTGCTGAACAATCCTGAGTGTGCTAAGAATTACACTGACAACCAATTTAAGATTATCAGTCGGGCTCGCAGTGTGGCTCACTTACGTGTGCTAGAAGCTACATATATTAATACACAGGGCCCTGTCTTTGCAGACAGGAAGAACATATACACACATTGTGCCTGTTTCAATTAAACAAAACAGGCAACAGCCATTCTCTGGTTCATCCCCCAAGGCAATGCCTTGATCAGAGTCAACCTGCCTGGTTTGAATTTAAACAAAGCTTGGCAGTTACCTCTGTCTTCAGTTAACTGGTGCATTCTCCACGGCAACATCCCTACTAGAATTCACTTACTAACCAATCAGCACTCTCTTCTCATGCAGTATAGATTGTTGTTCTTTTCACATTTGATTCCTCGCAAATTGTTCAGATGAGTGCAAGAGGAAAAGTTTGGACAACATGTCTCTTTTCAGCAATACACAGTTAATACCCATCATCTGTTTCTCTTCACCTGAACGATGTAACTGACATTAACAAACCATAACAATGTGATTGACAAGAGATTAACACTTGTAGATCAAAAATCTAACTCAACCCTGAATATATTCAATGGCCCAGTCTCCACTGCTCTGTCAAAGAGAATTCCAAAGACCCTCTGAGAGAAGAAATTCCTTCTCATCTCAGTCTTAAATGGGAGACCCCTTATTTTGAAACTTCCCCCCCCCTAGTTCAAGGTTCCCCCACAAGAGGAAACATCCTCTCAACATCTACCCTGTCAAGCCCCCTCAGATTCTTATATGCTTCAATAAGAGCACCTCTTATTGTAAATATTACAGCCATGTTCAAAAAAAGGTGTAAAGATAAGCCCTGTAACTACAAATTAAAATTAAATCCCTTGGACAAGTGTGGGTTAATTAAGGAAAGCCAGCATAGATTTGTTAGGGGTAAATAATACTTAACAAACTTGATAGCATTTTTTGGTGAGATAACAGAGAAGGTTGATGAGGGTAATGCTGTTGCGGTGCACATGGACTTCCAAAAGGCATTTGATAAAGTGCCACACACAGGCTTCTGAGCATAGTTAGAGCTAGTAAAAGGGACAGTAGCAACATGGAAACAAAACTGGCTGATTGACAGGAAACAGAGAGTAGTGGTTAATCGATGTTTTTGAGCTGCAGGAAGGTTTGTAGTGGGGCCCCCCAGGAGTTGGTGTTGGGGCCCCTCCTCTTCCTGATAATATATTAATAATCCTGCTGTATAAGACACATCTTCAAAATTTGCAGACAATACAAAACTTGGAAGTATTTGAACTGTGAGGAAGAAAGTGTAAAACTCCAAAAGGACAGACAGGTTGGTGAAATGGGTGGACAGGTGGCAGATGAAATTTAATGCAGAGAAGTGTGAAGTGATTTATTTTGGTAGAAGAACACAGAGACGATATAAAATCAAGGGTAGAATTCTGGAGGAGCAGAGGGACCCAGGTATATATGTGCATAAATCATTGAAGGTGGCAGGGCAGTCTTTTTAAATTATTCGTGGGATGTGGGCGTCACATCCCATCCCTAATTGCCCTGGTTCAGAGGGCATTTAAGAGTCAAACACATTGCTGTGGGTCTGGAGACACACGTAGGCCAGACCAGGTAACGATGACAGATTTCCTTCCCTGAAGGGCATTAGTGAATCAGATGGGTTTTTATGACAATCAACAACTTCATGGTCATCATTAGACTTTTAAATCCAGATTTTTATTGAGATCAAATTCCACCATCTGTGGTGGCAGGATTCGAACCCAGGCCCCCAGAATATTACCCTGGGTCTCTGGATTACTAGTCCAGCGACAATACCCCTACACCATCACCTCCCCTTAATTTGAGAATGCAGTGAATAAAGCATATAGCATCCTAGGCTTTATTAATAGTGGCATAGAGTATAATAGCAAGGAAGTTATTTAAACTTGAAACATTGGTTGAAACAATGGAACATTGGTTCATCCTCAACTGGAATATTGTGTCCAATTCCAGGCACCACACTTTAGGAAGATATTGGACAGAGTGCAGTAAAGATTCACAAGGATGATGGTCTTCATCTCTGGCACCAGTTATATAGATGATTGGAGAAGCTGGGACTGTTGTCCTTGGAGAAAAGGTGGCTGAGAGGAGATTTGATACAGGTATTCAAAATCATGATGTGTATGGACAGAGTAGATAGGGAGAAACTATTCCCATTAGTGTAAGAGGGCATAGATTTAAGGTGATTGGCAAAAGCAGCAATGGTGACATGAGGAAAAACATTTTCATGCAGCAAGTGGTTAGGATCTGGAAAGCACTGCCTGAGTGTTGGGGAATTGAATAGTTATCTGAAAAGGAAGCATGTGTAGGGCAACGGGGAGCAGACGGCAAAGGGGTGGGGGGGTGGTGGCATCAGGTGGATTGCTCCTTCGAAGAGCCTACACAGGCCAAATAGCTTTCTCCTGTACTATAACGTAGGAGCATTTTGCCCCAGCGAGCCTGCTCCACCATTCAATATCATCACTGGTCTGGTTGTGTCCTCAGCTCCACTTTCCTGTTTGGCACCCCCCCAACCGAAATCCTTGACTCCCTTGCCTAACAAAAATTTGTCAGACTCTGCCTTAAATAAATTCAAAGATCCAGCTTCCACTGCTTTCTGGGGAAAAGAACCCTTTGGGAGAAAAAAAAATCTCATCTCCGTCTTAAAAGGAAGACCCTCTTCTTTTTTAACTACGTCCCCCAGTTTTAGTTTCCCACACAAGAAGAAACATCCTCCAGGTATCCACCCTATCAGGATCTTGTAGGTTTCAATAAGATCACCTCTCATTCTTCTAAACTCCAATGTGTCTAGGCCTAACCTGTTCAACCTTTCTTCATAAGACAACCCCTTCATCCCAGGAATGAAGAACCTTCTCTGAACTGCTTCTAAATCAATTATATCTTTTGTTAAATAAGGAGACCAAAACTGTACACAGTACTCCAGAAGTGGTCTCACCAAGGCCCTGTACAGCAGTCGTAAAATTCCCTACTTTCTTTCCTCTTCCAATAAATGCCAACATTCCATTTGCCTTCCTAATCACTTGCTGTACCTGCATACTAACTTTGTGATTCATGTACCAGGACACCAGGTCCCTCTTTACCACTAAGTACTCCAACTCTCTCCATTTTAAATATTATACTACTTTCCTATTCTTCCTGCCAAAGTGGACAAGTTCACATTTACCCACATTATACTCCATCTGCCAAATTCTTACTCACTCGCTTATATCCATTTGCAGACTCTATCTCCTCATGACAACTTACTTTCCTACCTATCTTGTGTAATCAGCAAATTTAGCTACCATACATTCATCAAAGCCATTGATATAAATTGTACATTGTTGAGACCCAGCATTTATCCCTGTAGCATTCCACTAGTTACAGCTTCCTGTTAGGCACCCAATCCTTTTTTTTCATTGTTTCACGGAATGTGGGCATTGCTGGCTGGGCCAGCATTTATTGCCCATCCCCAGTTGCTCTTGAGAAATGAGTGGCTTGCTAGGCCATTTGGGGGGCATTTAAGAGTCAACCACATTACTGTGGGTTTGGAGTTACATGTAGGCCAGACCGGGTAAGGATTGCAGATTTCCTTCCCTAAAGGGCATTAGTGAACCAGATGGGTTTTTACAACAATCGACAATGGTTTCACGGTCATCATATTTTTTGCTGAATTCAAATTTCACCATCTGCTGTGATGGGATTCAAACCCCAGTCCCCAGAGGATTACCCTGGGAATCTGGAACACTAGTTCAGTGATGATACCACTATGCCACCGCCTCCCCCTTTATCCATGCTAATATGTTACCCCCTACATCATGTGCTATTATCTTGTGCAGCAACCTTTGATGTGGTCCTTATCAACTGCCTTTTGGAAATCCAAGTGCACCACATCTACCGGTTTGCCTTTATCCATCTTGAATGTTACTTCATCAAAAACTTAAACAGATTAGTTAAACACCATTTCCCTTTCACAATGCCACGTTGGTTCTGCCTGATCAAATCATGATTATCTAAATATCCTCCTATAAACTCCTTAATTGCCCATGACAGATGTTAGGCTAACTGGCCTATCGTTTCCTGCTTCCTGACTACTTCCTTTTTTGAATAAAGGTGTTACATCAGCTATTTCCCAATCCGCTGGAACCTTTCCAGAATCAAAGGAATTTTTGAAGATTATAACTAATGCATCTGCTTTCTGTGCTGCCACTTCTTTTAAGACCCTAGAATGCAGGCCACCTGGTCCTGGGTACTTGTCAGCCTTTAGGTCTTATAGTTTTCCGAGCACCCTTTCCCTGGTGATAGCAATTGTATGAAGTTCATTCCTCCCTATCATCTCTTGATTTTGAAGAACCTTTGGGCAGTTTACCAAGTCCTGTACCGTGAAGACTGACACAAAATACCTGTTCAACACCTCCATATTCCATTATCAATTCCCCAGACTCACTCACTCTAGAGGGCCAACATTAGCTTTAGTTACTCTCTTCCTATTCAAATACTAGTAGAAACTTATACTATCTGTATATTACTAGCTAGCTAGCTTTCTCTCATACTCTGCTGTCTGCCTCTTTAATATCTTATCAGTCATTCTTTGCTGGTTCTTAAAATCCGTCCAATCCTCTGACCTACCACTAATCTTTGCAGATTTGTACAGTGTTCCTTTCAATTTAATGTTATCCTTAACTTCCTTATTTAGCCACAGATGATGCATCCTTCTCAAAGAGCCTTTCTTTCTCACTGGGATAAATCTTTTCTCAGCATTATTAAGTATCTCCTTAAAAGTCTGCCATTGCAACTCTACTGTGCTACCTTTTAACCGAGTTTCCCAGTTCACCTTAGCCAACTCTGTCTCCGTACTCAGTTACCTTTATTTAGGTTTCAAACACTAGTTATGGAGACACACTTCTCCATTTCAAAATGAACATGAAATTCTATCACGATGTGATCACCGTCACCTAGAGGCTCCTTTACCTTGAGGTTATTAATTAATCCTGTCTCATTGCACATTACCTGCTACCTGGTTGACTCTGGAACATAATGCTCTAAGAAACTGTCCCAAAAACACTATGAACTCATTTTCCAGGCTACCTTTGCCAGTCTAATTTTCCCAATCTACATGTAGATTAGAGTCATCCATGATTATCGTGGTACCTCTCTTATACACCCCATTTATTTCTTCCTGTATGCTCGGTCCTACAGGGTAACTACCGTTAGGGGGCCTATAAACTACTCCCACAAGTGTCCTCTTACTTTTATTGTTTCTTATCTCTACCCAAGCTGATTCTACATCTTGCTCATTCAAGCTGTCCTAATGCCACCCTTAATTAACAGAACCACTCCACCACCTTTTCCTAGCTTCCTGTCCTTCCGATTTGTCAAAAACTATTCAACATTCAGATCCCAGCCTCCATCACCTTTCAACCATGTTTCTGTAATGTCTATCAGGTCATGCATTTTTATCTCTATCTGTGCAAACAATTCATTCCTTTTGTTACAAATGTTACATACATTCAGATACAGGGCCTTAAGCTCTTTTTTTTTACCATTTTCAGCTTCATCAGTACCGGAGGACTAGGGAAATGCAAATGCAGTTCCATTGTTTAAAAAGGGATCAAAGGAAATGCCAAATAATTATAGGCCAGTTAGTCTTACATCGGTGGTGAGCAAATTAGTAGAATCAATCCTGAGAGATAGGCTTAACTGTCATGTGGAAAGGCATGGACTAGTCAGGGATGGTCAGCATGGATTTGTTAAAGGAAGGTCTTGCCTCACAAATTTGATTGAATTCTTTGAGGAAGTGACAAGAAGGGTTGCTGAAGGTAGTTCACAGTGCATGTTGTGTACATGGATTTTAGCAAGGCGTTTGACAAGGTCCCACATGGCAGATTGGTCAGGAAAGTAAAAGCCCATGGAATTCAGGGTGATGTGGAAAACTGGATAAAAGGTTGGCTTTGAAACAAAGGGTAATGGTCAATGGATGCCCTTGCGAATGGAAAGTTGTCTTAAGTGGTGTTCCACAGGGCTCGGTGTTGGGACCCTTGCTGTTTGTGTTATATATTAACGATTTGGACGTGAACGTGGGGGGCACGATTGGGAAATTTGCAGATGACACAAAGATTGGCTGAGTAGTGGATAGTGTAGAGGATAGCCATAATCTCCAAAACGATATAGATGGGTTGGTGGAGTGGGCGGTAAAGTGGCAGATGGATTTTAACATAGAGGTGTGAGGTCATACATTTAGGGAGGTCAAACAGTTACAGGGATTACACAATAAATGGGAATATACTAAGAGGAGTAGATGAAGTGAGAGATCTTGGCGTACAAGTACACAGGTCCCTGAAGGCAGCAGTTCAAGTAGACAAGGTTGTAAAGAAGGCATATGGAATGCTTTCCTTCATTGGCAGAGGTATAGAATATAAAAATAAGGATATAATGTTGGAATTGTATAAAACACTGGTGAGGCCACAACTGGAGTATTGTGTGCAGTTCTGGTCACCACATTACAGGAAGGACGTAATAGCTCTGGAGAGAGTGCAGAGGAGGTTTACAAGAATGTTGCCAGGGTTAGAAAAGTGCAGCTACGAGGAGAGATTGGATAGGTTGGGGTTATTTCCCTGGAACAAAGAAGGCTGAGAGGTGACTTGATTGAGGTGTACAAAATTATGAGGGGAATAGATAGAGTAGACAGGATAAAATTGTTTCCCTTGGTGGAGAATTCTAGAACCAGGGGACATAGATTCAAGATAAGTGGCAGGTGTAGGGGGGACATGGGGAAGAACTTTTTTACGTAGAGGGTAGAGAGTGTCTGGAATTCGCTGCCCAAGTTGGTGGTAGAGGCAGAAACTCTAAACTCTTTTAAAAAGTACCTGGATCTGCACCTTAAGTGCTGTAAGCTGCAAGGCTATGGGCCGGGTGCAGGAAGGTGGGATTAGAAAGGGCACCTGGGTGTCCTCAGGCTGGCATGGACAAGATGGACCGAATGGCCTCCTTCTGTCCTGTAACTTTTCTATGGTTCTATCTGCTGGTGCACTCTAACGATTGTATGTTTTGCCCCTTCCTGTCACACTCTGGAGCTCAACAAAATTGCTGCCCTGCTCCACTACTTTGTTGTTTCCCTTTATTTTACTATATCTTCTCTCACATGATCCCTTCCCCCCACTATTTAGTTTAAAGCTCTCTCTATCACCCCAACTATATGTTTCGCCAGAACACTGGTCCCAGCATAGTTCAAATATAGACTGTCCCAATGGTACAGCTCCCACTTTCCCCAGTACTGGTGCCCCATGTATCAAAACCCATTTCTCCCACACCAATCTTTGAGCCATGCATTCTTTTCTCTAATCTTTCTTACCCTACGCCAATTTACTGTGGCTCAGGTAATAATCCAGAGATTATTAACCTTGAGGTACTGCTTTTTAATTTAGCCTCTAGCTGTTCATACTCCCTATACAGAGCCTCTTTCGTACTCCCATCTATATCATTGGTACTTGCATGGACCATGGTTACTGGAGCCTCCCTACCTACTGGGGTTAACCATTCTATGATTCTGTGAGGATCACCTCTCATTCTCCTGAACTCATTGGAGTCCCAGCACTAATCCTTGCTGCACTCCACCAGTTACGGCTTGCCAACTAGAAAATGCCCCATTTATCTCTACTCTCTGTCTTACATCTGTTAACCAAACTTCCATCTTTGTTAATATATTATCCCAACTCCATGAACCCTTATCTTGAGTATCAAAGAGGGCCTGAAAGGAAGACAGGAGAGTGGAGAAGTGAACGAGCAAGGTGGATAAAGGGAAGCTTGCAGGTGTTGTGTAGTTGGATTACCAAAAGGCGTTTGATAAGGTGCCACATCAAAGGTTACTACACAAGATAAGAGCTCACGGTTTAGGGGGTAACATATTAGAATGGATAAAAGATTGCTTCAGATTAGCAAACTGAAACTAGTGGAGTGCCACAGGGGTCAGTGCTGGGTCCTCAACTATTTACACTTTATATCAATGACTTGGGCGAAGGGACTGAATGTATGGTTGCTAAATTTGCCGATGGCACAAAGATGGGTAGGAAAATAAATCATCAAGAGGAGGTAAAAAGACTGCAAATGGATATAGACAGGTTAAGTGTGAGGGCAAAAATTTGGCAGTTTGACTATAATGTGGGAAAATGTGAACTTGTTCACTTTGGCAGGAAGAATAGAAAAGCAGCAAATTATTTAAATGGACTGCAGAACTCAGTGGTACAGAGGGATCAGGGTGTCCTGGCACATGAATCATAAAAAGTTAGTATTCAGATACAGCAAGTGATTAGGAAAGCAAATGGAATGATGGCAGTTATTGCAAGCGGAATGGAATATAAAGTTTTACTGCATCTGTACAAACTGGTGAAACCACATCTGGAGTACAGTTTGGTCTCCTGATTTGAAAAGAGATATAACTGCATTAGAAGCAGTCCAGAGCAGGCTTCCTCGACTCACTCCTGGGATGAAGGGCTTATCTTATGCAGAAAGGTTTAACAGGTTGGGCCTATACACACTGGGGTTTCAAAAAATGAGAGGAGATGGGTGATCTTACTGAAAAATATATGATCCTGAGAAGACTTAATAAGGTGTATACCTGGAAGATGCTTCCTCTTGTGGAGGAGGCTATGAACATACAAAATAGGAGTAGGTGGCCATTCGGCCCCTCAAGCCTGCTCTGACATTCAATAAGATCATGGCTGATCTGCTTGTGTTTTGAGTTCCACATTCCCATCAACCCTTGCCTAACAAGAATCTATCTCCGCCTTAAAATTATTCAATGACCCCGTTTCCACCGCCTTCTGAGGCAGAGAGTTCCAAAGTCGCACAACCATCAAAAATTTTCTCCTCATCTCTATCCTAAAAGGGCGACCCCTAATTTTAAAGAATGCCCCCTAGTTCTGGACTCACCCACAAGAGGAAACACCCTTTCCATGTCCAACTTGTCAAGACCATTCAGGATCTTATATACTTCAATTAAGTCACCCCTCACTCTTCTAAAATCCAGTGGAAACAAGCCTTGTCTATCCAACCTATCCTCATAAGACAGCCCACTCATTCCAGGTGTCAATCTAGCAAACCTCCTCTGAACCATCTCCAATGCATTTACATCTTTCCTTAAGTAAGGAAACCAAAACTGCACACAGTATGCGAGTTGTGGTCTCACCAATGCCCTGTATAACTGACACATAACATCCTTACTTTTAAGTTCAATTCCTCTCATAATAAAGGTTGGCATTCCATTAGCCATCTTGATTACATGCTGTACCTGCATACTAACTTTTTGTGACTCATGCACAAGAACACCTAGATACCTCTGCAACTCAGAATTCTGCAGTTGTTCTCCATTTTAAGTAATACTCTGCTTTTCTATTCTTCCTGCCAAAGTGAACAACTTTACATTTTCCCCCATTACTCTTCATATGCCAGATTTTTGCCCACTCACTCAGCTTATCTATATCTGTCTGCAAACTCCTTATGTCTTCACAACATACTTTCCTGCCTATCATTGTGTTGTCTGCAAATTTAGCAACCATGCCTTCATTGCCCTCATCCAAGTCATTGATGTAAATTGTAAAACGTTGAAGCCCCAGCACAGACCCCTGCGGGACTCCACTAGTCACTTCTTGCCAATCAGACAAAGACCCATTTATGCATACTCTTTGTTTTCTGCCAGCCAGCCAATCCTCTATCCAGGCTAATATGTTACCCCCTACACCATGAGCTTTTATTTTCCACAATAGCCTTTTGTGTGACACCTATCAAATCCCTTCTGTAAATCCAAGTACAGTGCACCTACAGGTTCCACAGCATATGTTACTCCTTCAAAGAACTCTAATAAATTGGTTAAACATGATTTCCCTTTCACAAAGCTATGCTGACTCTTCCCGCCCAGCTATAACCTCTTTAATGATTGACTCTAACACCTTCCCCACAGCAGATATAAAACTAACTGGCCTACAGTTTCCTGTTTTCTGCCTCCCTCCCTTCTTGAATTGAGGGGTTATTTTTGCTACTTTCTAGTCCGATGGAACCTTTCCAGAATGTAGGGTATTTTGGAAATTAACACCAATGCACCTGCTACCTCATTTGCCACCTCTTTTAAGACCCTAGGATGCAGTTCATTGGGACCTGGACACTTGTCAGCCTGCAGCTCCATCAATTTGCTCAGTACTGCTTCCCTAGTGATTGTAATTTCACCAAGTTCCCCTCTCCCTTCCACCTCCTGATTTGCAGCTATTACTGGAATGCTTTTTGTATCCTCTATTGTGAAGACAGAAGCTAAACATTTGTTCATTTTATCCTCCATTTCCTTATTATCTGCTATTAACTCCCAATTGTACATAGGACTTCCCTTGTCTATCAAAGCTTTAGCTAACAACTTTGAATTAATTCAGTGACCCAGCCTCCAGTTTTCTGGGGAAGAGAATTCCACAGACTAACACCCCTCTGAGAAAAAAAATTCTTCTAAGCACCATCTTAATAAGGAGACCTCTTATTCTTAAACTGTGTCCCCTAGTTATAGTCTTATTATGTGATGTGATGGAATTAATGACCTCAGGATAAAGGTACTGGGATACTCTCTGGAGGACCAACACTCACTCACCTACTCTTTTCCTGTTCAAATGCCTGTAAAAACTCTTGTTATCCGTTTTTACATTTCTAGCGAGCTTCCTCTCATACTCTAATTACTTTTTCCTGATCAACCTTTTAGTCATTCTCTGTCGTTCTTTTTTTTCTGATCAATCATCTGATCTGCCACATATCTTTGCAGTTATATGCTTTTTCCTTAAGTTTGATGCTTTCCCTAACTTTAGTTAACCACAGGTGGTGGGTCCTTCCTTCAGAATTGTTCTTTATAGTAGGAGTATAGTTATTCTGAGTATTGTAATAAATCCCCTGAAATGTCTGCCACTGCTTCTCTATTGATCTATCACCTAGCTGAGTATCCCGGTTCACTTCAGCTAGCTCAGCTTTCATGCCCACATAGTTGCCCTTATATAAGTTTAAAATACTAGTCTTAGGCCCACTTTTCTCCCTTTCATGCTGAATGTAAAATTCAATCATATTGTGGTCACTGCTACCTCAGGGTACCTTTACCCTGAGGTCATTACTTAATTCTGTCACACCACACAACAAGACTATAACTAGTTAGTCTGTGGAATTCTCTTCCCCAGAAAACAGTGGAGGCTGGGTCACTGAATTAATTCAAAGTTGTTAGCTAAAGTTTTGATAGATAAGGAAGTCCTATGTACAGGGGGAGATGGTGGCGAGTCAATGTCACTGGATTAGTAATCCAAAGACCCAGGTCATGATGCTGTGGGGACATGGGTTCAAACCCAACCATGGCAGCTGGTGGAATTTAAATTCAATGAATTAATAAATCTGGAATTGAAAGCTAGTCTCAATCAAGGTGACAATGAAACTATCATCAAATGTCATAAAGATCAAACCAGTTCACTAATGTCCTTCAGGGAAGGAAATCTGTTGACTTTACCTAGCCTGGTTTACATATGACTCCAGGCCCACAGTAATGTGGTTGACTCTCAACTGCCCTCTGAAATGGCCTAGTAGGCCACTCAGTTCAAGGACATTTAGGGACGGGTAACAAATCCTGGCCTTGACAGTGACTCCCACATCTCATCAAAGCATTAAAGAAGTTTCTTCTGTTGCCTCGGTTCTTTGGCCAATCATCTTAACTCCATGCCCTCTGTTACTGACTTATGATTTAAAATACTTATCAAATCGCCTCTTAGCTTTCTAAATAGTCATTTGGTAGTGCAGAGCTTGAGTAATGCTGAAAAGAAACATGTCGAAACTTTTCGTCTTGCACTCATCAGGACACTTCGCAAGAATACCAATATAAGGGATGAGGATATAAGGATGCAAGATGAAATTGAACAGATTGGTAATAGGGCTGCTAATTTACGTCGTGCCTTACACTGCACTTGGTCGAAGGTGCGCAAATTTCTTTCATTTTTCGATTTGATCCATTTATGCCACTATGTTGCTTCAGTAGATGACCGCACCATAAACAGTACCAGTTTGAAACACATCTGCACCACAAACTCACTTAAGTGGAAGCAGTTTGGCAACGCAATTAATGATGCCATTAAACACGTAACAAATCTCTCTGACCATGTATTCTCAGAAAGCGAGGAGTTTGTTCTTGCGCATGGTTTCTATTTTGGTATGCCTTCATCTAAAATCAAACAGGAAGAGGTATTTGCTTAGTTCGAACTCCTCTACTGCCAACTATCCAGCCACAAGCCAGCGTCCGCTGAATCCTTGAAAACGCGCCTTGCTGATCTAGTGGACGCATATTGCGGGATTCCGAATGACCTGTCTGACTTTCATGTGCAACACAATATCTTACAGTGTTGTGAGGCCTGAAGACCAACCTGGACATACACATTAGTAAACCTGACAATGACAGGCCCAAATTCATATCCGTTGGACCTGCCGCACAACATGACCAGACAGCCTTGCTCAAAAGTAAGCTAAAAAACATGGCTGCTGGACTTATGTAAGAGTGATGAGCTATCGCGTGATATATGTGACAGGGTTCATCCTCACAGTTCGCTACGTCCACGTACGTATAGGCTGCCCAAGACACAAAAGTGATGTCCCTTTATGCCTTATCTTATCTATGACCAGTTTTGCATAACATAAATTGGCCAAATGGTTGAGCAAATTGTTACAACCAGTTTTGACCAAGTTTCCCACATATATGGTGAAGGACTCTTTCACATTTGCGAAGGCCACACAGGACTCGCATATCAATAGCAATGTTGTGTCCTTGTGCTCTTTGACATTGCTAGCCTATTCATCAATGTTCCACTTAAGGAAGCAATATATATCTGCACTGTAGCACTATATCATGGTGATCTAGACCCACCACCATTACCAGTATTCATTGAACTTATACCTAACAAATTTGATTGAATTTTTTGAGGAGGTGACCAGGTGTGTAGATGAAGGTAGTGCAGTTGATGTAGTTTATATGGATTTCAGCAAAGCCTTTGACAAGGTCCCACATGGGAGGCTTATAAAGAAGACAAATGCACATGGGATACAGGGTAATTTGAGAAGGTGGATTCAAAATTGGCTTCGTTGTAGGAGACAGAGGGTGATGACAGAAGGATGCTTTAGTGACTGGAAGCCAGTGTCCAGTGGCGTACCACAGGGATCTGTGCTCGGTCCCCTATTATTTGTCATTTATATAGACTACAGATGACTATGTGGGGGTTAGGATTAGTAAGTTTACGGATGACACAAAGATTGGCCGGGTGGTTAACAGTGAGGTTGAATGTCTTGGGCTACAGGAAGATATAGATGGGATGGTCAAATGGGCAGATAAGTGGCAGATGGAATTTAACCATGAAAAGTGTAAGGTGATACACTTTGGAAGGAGTAATTTGACAAGGAAGTATTCAATGAACGGCAAGACACTAGGAAGTTCTGAGGAACAAAGGGACCATTCACCACTCCTCAGGTACTGAAGCAGTTCATGTCCAAATGCAGAAAGACCTGGACAATATTCAGGCTTGGGCTGACAAGTGGCAAGTAACAAGTAACATTCGTGCCACACAAGTGGCGGGCAATAACCATCTCCAACAAGAGAGAATCTAACCATCGCCCCTTGACATTCAACGGAATTACTATCACTGAATCCCCCACTATCAACATACTGGGGGTTACCATTGACCAGAAATTGAACTGGATTAGCCACATAAATATTGTGGCTATAAAAGCAGGTCAGAAGCTAGGGGTCCTGCAGTGAGTAACTCACCTCCTGACTCCCCAAAGCCTGTCCACCATCCACAAGGCACAAGTCAGGAGTATGATGGAATACTCCCCGCTTGCCTAGATGAGTGCAGCTCTCACAACACTCAAGAAGCTTGACACCGTCCAGGACAAAGCAGCCCGCTTGATTGGCACCATATCCACAAACATTCACTCCCTCCACAACTGACAATCTACAAGATGCACTGCAGGAATTCACCAAGGCTTCTTGGACAGCACCTTCCAAACCCACGACCACTACCATCTAGAAGGACAAGGCAGCAGGTACATGGGAACACCACCACCTGGAAGTTCCCCTCTAAGTCACTCATCATCCTGACTTGGAAATATAGCGGGTTCCTTCACTGTCAGTGGGTCAAAACCCTGGAACTCCCTCCCTAACGGCACTGTGGGTGTACCCACGCCACATGGGCTGCAGCGGTTCAAGAAGGCAGCTCACCACCACTTTCTCAAGGGCAACTAGGGATGGGCAATAAATGCTGGCCCAACCAGCGAAGCCCACATCCCATGAATGAATAAAAAAGTGAAAGCTCTTACTCATGCTCTACAATACACATTGTAAACCTATAAAATGTAACAGCATTACTTACCCACTGGTTTAAGAGTAGCTAATAGAAAAAATAGTTCTTTTCAGCTGGAAAAAAACAAAAACATTGTTAGTTTAAAATAAAAGCCCAACAGCACTTTGCAATAAGAAAGGTAACAAAGTGCGCCCCCAGGTGTGCACACATAACTGACAACATCTGGGGTAGCAATGAACAATTACAATTGGCCTTCTAACCACACATTCAACTTCAGTGGAATATAGTTTGGGAAGAGGTTACAGAAAGGAGACACCATGGGTAGGAGCCTCTTAATGATCATTACCAATGAGCATGTGAACATCAGGATTAGGCTCAATTGCAATGCCCTCTCAAAGTTAGATAATCACTGCTCAGGCTGAAACATGGGCAGTGCTGCTGGTTCTTGTATGGAACTATAACCCATTTTGGGTTAAGTAAGTACAGGCAACATGCAAAGACCAAAGCTATGGCTCTAAATGGCAATGGAAAAATCAAGATTAGAAGCACTGAGATACAGGCAGTGCACAAATTCAAGTATCTTGGTTTGATGATAAACAAAGTTACATCCAAGAATGAAATCCAGGTTAGATTAGCTACGGCAAGAGGTGTGACCAGCGACTTAAGCAGCTTCTGGAAGTCCAAAAGCATCAGCATGAATCTGAAAAGACATCTAGTACAGTCACTAGTGTGCACTTTATGGATGAGAGAGTTGGACTTTGAAGAGGATAAGTTTTTGAAATGTGGGTATGGCAGAGGTTGCTCAGAAGCAGCTTGATGGACAGAAAGGCAAATGAGTGGGCTAGATCAAGAGTAAAAGTTCAGGAATCAAAAGGGTTACTGAGTGCAGTTAGAGAGAGAGAGAGATGGACAAGTACAGACATTGGAAATGAAGACCTAACGGCCTTATCCTGGCAACAATTAAAGGAGAAATTGAGGGTAAAAACAGAAGAAGAAAAACCAAATGGGTGGATACCATTGAGACATGGAATGAGGAAGGTTTGAAGAAAGCCAGAGAAGCAAAACGATGCCAACAGCCCCACTCAGGCGATGGTGACAATGAACAAACAAGGATTTGTAAAAGGCAAGGCATATCCAACAAACCTAAAAGTTTGAGGAAATTATGGAGTGTGTTGATTGAGTGAAAAGCACTTTGAGATATCCTGAAGGTGTGAAGACTGCTATATAAATGCAAGTCTTCTTGATTAAGGAAATGCCATAGATAGTGTGAATTTTCGAAAGGCTGTACAAAAGCATAGTAAAAATCATTTTTCTTTTAACAGACGGTTGTACCAGAAAAAACTTTGGAAGCAGAATTCTTGCATTTCTAAAAGGCAAATAGAGAATTATTTGAAAAATTATAAATCAATGGTTGGGGGAAAAGGACTAATCAGATAGCATGTTCAGAGAACCAGCACAGCACAAGCTTTCCATGATGTAAAATTCTATGATTCCATGACACAGACTTCACGTCAGGTGTGGAGAAAATTGGAGAATAATTTCTTCATTGTGGAACAGTTGAGTAATCTGTGTGAAACATATGAAAGGTTAAGGCACTAGATAACATTTTAATCAATCTCCAGTGGATTTTTTGCACTGCCTATTAGACCTTTTAGCATTGTTTCATCTGCAACTCCACTTGTGCAAAGCCATTCATGTACACACATACATGTGGATAGCTAGAGAAAATCAGACTAAACAGGTCACCATAAAACGCATGTGGTGTGAACATACTGCTCCCCATTTGAGGGGACAGTACCTTAGCCAAGATACCAAATAGTTTGTGCCAATATCCACCTGCAATCAGGCATAAAAATAGGCACAGAATTTAACAGGATTGACTCTGCTCATATGGTGAGTCCCACTAGAGGAAAACCACCTTCCACTCAACAGAACTATCGCCATCATCACAGGTACCATTGCCCTTGTGTCCAACACGTCAATAAGATGCACCTAGTGTTATGTTAAAGCAAGTTAGCATGCTTTCTGCCTTTGTATGCTAGTTTGCTTCTCATTTTCAGCCAAGACCGCAGACTAGCTGTAAGGCGTAAAAGAGAGCCAAATGTGTCTGTCTCTCCCTGTCAATGCATAGTCTCTCCATTGACAAATCATCAAAACAGATTTAAAATAATTGGCAATAGAAGCAAAACCAATGAGAAAAAACTTTAATGCAACGAGTGCTTCAGGTCTGGAATGCACTGCCTGAGTGTGTCATGGAGGCGCGTTCAGTTGAAGCATTCAAAAGGGAATTAAACTGTTATTTGAAAAAGGAAGAACGTGCAGGGTTACGAGAAGAATGGAATTAGGAGAATTGCTCATTTGGAGAGCTAATCTAGAGCAACACTATTTTCTTTGTGCAGACACAATGGGCCAAATGGCCTCTTTCTGCATTGTAACAATTCTGTGATTCTATGAAGACCTCTGCTGTGCCTCTTCGTGGCAACACTCAGAAGCTGTGTCCTTCGTGGCTCCAAGCTAAAGTTTCAGGGGAACCCAGGAGGAGGTCTGGCCCTTAGGCATGCAGCATGCAGGCCCACAAGCACGTGGTCACACCCTGACACTCAGGAACCAACTCCCAGATATGGGCGATTAGCTCCATTGTCTTGTGGATATCCCAGGAGAATTGAAGGGAGTATACCCTGCAAAAATATCTGGAGTGGAGCCCAAAAGTGTTTGATGTCTAAATATGTCATCTTTCTGCCAACCAAGCCGGTGCCAAATGTAGTGCTTTGCATTCCTTTCAACTCGAAGGTCGAGAGGGGGACCCTGACTTTTAGGCAGCCAGAGTCTCCGCAAGTTTTGCCCAGCTGTTCGATAATGTGTGCCAGATAGCGGTGATTGACATAGAACTTGATAGGCTGAACATTGACATAGCCTCCCCAAACAAGACCGGGCTTGCTGAGAAAGGATCACAGAAAGAAAATCATGACACGTTCATTTGGCAGGGGAAAGGTGTGAGCAAGGTGTAGACTTCACTGTAAGGAACTCACTACTGTCGATGATAGAACCCTCCAAAAATAGTTCAGAACATGTTCTCTCCATCTGCCTTTCCACTTAAACACAGCCAGTTAACCTCATGAGTATCTATTCTCCAATGCTATGCTCCGCTACAGAGGTGAAAGACCAGTTCTATGAGGAGCCTGACACTTTTTGCAGGATTCCTAAGACAGGACATCTCAACGCAAGAATGGGTGCAAACCAGGAGACATAGTCCTCTTGCTTCAGACATCATGGCCTGAGAAAGAAAACTGAGAATAGACAGAGGCTATTTGAGTTTTGCTGCTACCACAAGCTTTGCATAACTAACACCTTCTTTCAGAACAAACCATGCCACAAGGTGTCCTGAAGACATCCAAGATCAGGGCATTGGCACCAGCTGGATCTGACCATCACCAGATGTGACTCTCCTCAACATATGCAGTTACTGCAGCACTAACTATGATACAGATCACTCCCTGGTGTGCATCAGGGTTAGGGTGCAACCCTTGAAGCTTTTTCGTTCAAAACAGAAATGCCACCCTTGTATCAATGTCAGTCATACTGCCTACCCAGATAAAAACCTACAGGTCCTCGACTTGATTGAACAGGTACTCTCCGGCATTCCCACACCAAGCACAGAAGTGAAATGGATCATATTTCAAAACACCATCTACAATACCACACTCTCAACATACAGGAAGCAATGCTGGTTGAATCAAAGTTGACATTGTGATGGAGCCAGTCATTGAAGCCAAGTTGTCCGCATTCATTAATTACAAGGGAGATCTGAGTGAGAAGACTCTGAATGCGCAAAGCGCCACTCAAAGTAAAGTCCAACAGACTGCTAGGCAGTGTGCAATGACTACTGGTTACACTTTGCCAGAATATTCAGATGTCCTTCGACACAGGAAATGCTACAGGCATGGATGAAGGGATCAAAAAGGAACAGCTGCATCAGCAAAGAAAACAGCACCGTTGAAAACAAAGGCGGGGAGGTTGGAGAGACAGTGGAACACAACCTTGAGTTGTACTCTAGGGAGAACACTTGTCACCGAGGAAGCTCGAAACACCAGAGAAAGTCTGCCCGTCATGGCAAAGTTGGAGGAGCTTAGCAAAGCTATTGACTTGCTTGCCATGGGCAAAGCTCCAACTGCTGATGCTACACCACCTCAACACATTAAGCACAGGAAACCACCACTCCTGCAGCATCTGCACTAACTTCTGTCTCTGATGGAGGGAGGGGGCAGTGCCCAGGGTGTACTTGATGCAAAGGTTGTGAGCTGTACAAGAAAAAGGATGATTGGAGCGATAGCTGTTGCAATTGAGGCAGCTCCTTGTTAAGCATAATGGGAAATGTATTTGCCCACGTTCCTCTGGTCAGGCTGCAGATTTTGGCTGAACACATTACACCGAATCCCAGCATGGTTTCAGAACTGGAAGATCTACAATTGACATCATCTTCTCAGTCCAGCAGCTGCAAGAGAAATGTCATTAACACGACCACTTACATATTGCTCTCATTGATCTAACCAAGGCATTCTAACATGTTGCTGCAGTTGTTATGTTCAAGCTGAGTAAGAGGATGTGGAACAACAGCAACTTGACTGACAACACCAAACTGAGAGTCCACGAAGCCTGTGTCCTCAGTGCACTCCTCTACAGTGGTGAGACCTGGACAACTTATAACATGCTGAACAGTTTCCACCTTCAGTCTCAGGCGTATCCTCAGCATCCCTTGGCAGGACAAGGTCATAAACTCAGAGGTCCTATAGCATCAGCATGCACACATCACTAAGCCAACAATGTCTGCACTGGTTCAGTCACATTCATTGGATGGACGGCAACCGTATACCCAAAGAGCTTTTGTACGGTGAACTGGCCACTGGGTCATGACCTCCTGGGCTTCCATTATCTCTACTACAAAGACACCTGCAACTGAGATATGAAGATGATGGATACTGGCACCGACAGCTGGGAAACAGTCGCTGGAGGGCATCGGAAGAGGTGAGCAGAAACAAAAAGCTCAGCTGGCCGAGATGTGCGACCAGAGAAAAAGAAGCCAGCGAATCATGCACTTTCTCAGCCCAGTGTTTTCCTCTGCAGCAAATGCAGCAGAGACTGCCATGTCAGTGTGGAACTCCTGAGCTACAACAGACAATGTACAGAGTTGACTACCATGATGCAAACCATCATGCTATAAGACAGGAGGCTGCCACCATCGCTACCCTTCACTCACAAAGCACTACTAACTAAGGCATTTGCTACAGTGCTACACAACAGGCTTGTGAGCAAAACTAGAGCTTACAGAATAATAGAGACAGTAGCAACATGGATACGAAATTTGCCGAGTGACAGGAAACAGTGAGTAGTGGTTAATGGTTGTTTTTTGTGTCAGAGGAGGTTTGTAGTAGAGTCCCCCAGGGGTCAGTGTTGGGATCCTTGCTTTTCCTGATATATATTAATGACCTAGATCTTGCTATACAGGGCACAGTTCCAAAAATTGTAAATGATACAAAAATTGGAAGCAGTGTGAACCATGAGGGAGTAGTCTTCTGACAGAGTGCATAGTGTCCCTGTCTCTAAGCCAGAAGCTCCAGGTTCGAGTTCCACTCCAGGACGTGATGCCCAAGAAAGGGGTGTTCATAAGGTGGCCAACACAGCTTGATTATCAACCTGTAAACCCTTCCAATACATCTGTGGCAGGCGGTAAGAGCAGGAGTCTCCTGGTCAGCCATGCTTGATGCTGAGTGGTACCACTCAAATTATTGGAGTCAATTTTGGGGTACAGAATAAATTGTCACTTAGAAAGGCACAGATTAATCAAGGACAGTCAGCATGAATTTGTTAAGGGAAGGTCGTGTCTGACTAATTTGAATGAATTACCACCTCTGGCGACAGGCTAGCAACCTGTTCCTGGAAAAACTAGCTATGGAAACAGATGCAAAAACACCTGCTTTGTCTGCCTCATGCACCACTAGGCACAGGAAGAGAAAAGAAGAACAATCACGAGGAGGATGGTGTAGAACATCAAAGGGACCACGGACAGGCTAGCGAAAGAGGCGGAAAAGTGGCAGATGAAATTTTTAGCAGTGTGAAGTAATGCATTTTGGTAGCAAGAACACAGAGACGAGATTAAATAAAGAGTACAATTCTAAAGGGGTGCAGGAGCAGAAGGACTTGAGTGTACAAGTGCATAAATCATTGAAGGTGGCAGGACAGGTTGAGAGTGTGGTTAATAAAGCATAGAATCATGGAAAGTTTACAGCATAGAAAGGGGCCACTTGGCCCATCGTGTCATTGTCAGTTGAAAAACGAGCCACCCAGCCTAATCCCACTTTCCAGCTTTTGGTCCGGAGCCTTGCAGGTTACGGCACTAGAGGTGCATATCCAGACACCTTTTAAGTGAGTTGAGGGTTTCTGCTACCCTTTCAGGCAGTGAGTTCCAGACACCCACAACCCTCTGGGTGGAAACATTTTTCCTCATCTCACCTCTAATTCTTCTACCAATCATTTTAAATCTATGCTCCACAGTCACTGACCTCTCTGCGAAAGTAAATAGGCCCTTCTCATCCACTCTATCCAGGCCCCTCACAATTTTGTACATCTCAATCAAATCTCCCCTCAGTCTCCTCTGTTCGAAGGAGAACAACCCCAGTCTATCCAATCTTTCCTCATAGCTGCAATTTTCCAGTCCTGGCAACATCCTCGTAAATCCCCTCTGTACCCTCTCTAATGCGATTACATCCTTTCTGTAATGAGGTGATCAGAACTGCACATTCACCATCCTGACTTGGAAATATATCACCTTTCCTTCACTATCACTGGGTCAAAATCCTGGAACTCCCTTCCTAGAACCATAGAACACTACAGCACAGAAAACAGGCCATTCGGCCCTTATAGCCTGTGCCGAAATATTATTCCGCTAGTCCCATTGACCTGCACCTAGTCCATAACCCTCCAGACCTCTCCCATCCATGTATCTATCTAATTTATTCTTAAAACTTAAGAGTGAGCCCGCATTTACCACGTCAGATGGTAGCTCGTTCCACACTCTCACCACTCTCTGAGTGAAGAAGTTTCCCCTAATGTTCCCCCTAAACCTTTCCCCTTTCACCCTAAAGCCATGTCCTCTCGTGTTTATCTCTCCTAATCTAAGTGGAAAGAGCCTATTCGCATTTACTCTGTCTATACCCCTCACAATTTTGTAAACTTCTATCAAATCTCCCCTCATTCTTCTACGCTCCAAGGAATAAAGTCCTAACCTGTTCAATCTTTCCCTGTAACTCAACTCCTTAAGACCCGGCAACATCCTAGTAAATCTTCTCTGCACTCTCTCGATCTTACTGATACCCTTCCCGTAGTTAGGCGACCAGAACTGCACACAATAGTCCAAAGTTGGCCTCACCAATGTCTTATACAACCTCACCATAACATCCCAACTCCTATACTCAATACTTTGATTTATGAAGGCCAGTATGCCAAAAGCTTTCTTTACAACCTTGTCTACCTGTGACGCCACTTTCAGGGAATTATGTATCTGAACTCCCAGATCCCTTTGTTCCTCCGCACTCCTCAGTGCCCTACCATTTACTGTGTATGTCTATTCCTAACAGCACAGTGGGTGTACCTACAAAAACATGGACTGCAGCGGTTCAAGAAGTCAGCTCACCACCACCTTCTCAAGGGCCACTAGAGATGGGCAATAAATGCTGGCCCAACCAGCGAAGCACACATCCTGTGAATGATTAAAAAACACAGTAGGTGTGGCCTAACCAATGCCTTATATAGTTCCAGCATAACCACCCTGCTCTTATATTCTCTACCTCAGCTAATAAATGAAAGGATTCCATATGCCGCCTTAACCACTTTATCAACCTGTCCTACCACCTTCAGGGATCTGTGGACATTCACTCCAAGGTCCCCCACTTCCTCTACACCGCTCAGTATCCTCACATCTATTGTGCAACCCTTTGCCTTGTCTGACCTTTCCAAATGCTTCACCTCACACTTCTGAGTCGAAGTCCATTTCCCACTTTTCTGCCCACCAGTTCATTGATATCTTCCTGCAGTCCAGAGCGATCCTCCTGGCTATCAACGATGCAGCCAATTATTATGATCTGCAAATCTCTTGATCGTTCCCCCTACATTATCTTCCAAATCATTACTATATACTACAAAAAGCACGGGACCTAGTACTGAGTGCTGCAGAACCCCACTGGAAACAACCTTCTAGTCACAGGAGCACCCATCAACAATTAGATAAAAGCAAAATACTGTGGGTGCTGGAAATCTGAAATAAAAATGAAAAATATTGGAGAAACTTAGCAGGGCTGGCAGCACCTGTGGAGAGAGGAACAGAGTTAACTTTTCAAGTCTGTATGACTCTTCTTCAGAGCTAAAGAGAAGTAGAAATGTGATAAAATTTATACTGTTTAAGGGGGTGGAGCAGGTAAAGCTGGATAGAAAGCCAGCGATAGGTGGGGGCAAAGGAGAGACTGACAAAGATGTCACAGACACAAGACAAAGGGAGCATTAACGGTAGTGGTGAAGACTAAAGAAGGTACTGAAAGCTAAGAGCAGAATGTATCAATAGCTGAACAAGGGTCAGCACTCTGAACGCACAGCATTTGAATCCAGTGACAGGTGGCAAATAGAGATTAATGGGTATGATCTTATAGCCATTACGGAGACATGGTTACAAGGAGATCAAAGCTGGGAACTAAATAATCAAGGGTACGTGGCTTTTCGAAAGGACAGGCAGGAAGGAAAGGGTGGTGGGGTAGCTTTGTTATTACAAGATGGAATAAGTGCAATAGCAAGAAAGGACCTTGGATCGGAAGATGTGGAATCCATATGGGCACAGATAAGCAGTAACAAGGGGGAGAAGATGGTGATGGGAGTAGTCTATAGGCCCCCTAACAGTAGCTATGCTGTCAGACAGAGAATAAATCAGGAAATGAGGGCATGTAAAAAAAGCAGTATATTAATCATGGGTGACTTTAATCTCCATGTAGATTGGGAAAATCAAATTGATAGGGGTAGCCACGAGCAAGAATTCATAGGGTGTATTTGGGGCAGTTTCCTAGAACAATATGTTGTGCATCTAACCAGGGTTCAGGCTATTCTGGATCTGGTAACATGTAACAAGGCAGGTTTAATAAATGATCTCAGAGTAAAAGATCCCCCAAGCAGCAGTGACCATAACATGGTAGAATTTAGCATTCAGTTTGAGAGTGAGAAACTTAGTTCGGAAACATCTGTGCTATACTTAAATAAGGGTAATTACAAAGAAATTAGGTCAGAGTTGGCTGGAGTGGACTGGGAAAGGAGTTTAGCAGAAAAGACGGTTAATGAACAATGGCAGACGTTTATGAAAATAGTTCATGATCCACAACAAAGAAACACTCCAGTGAGGAAAGAGGATTATAGGAAGTGGATAAACCAACCATGGTTAACCAACCAAGAAAGTTAAGGATAATATCAAAGTGAAAGAAAAAGCATACAATGTGGTTTAGATTAGTGGT